>NC_141771.1:3298453-3642619 GCF_051362555.1 Lingula anatina | reverse complement strand
ATATCAGCCCAGTTTGACCATCCTTCCTGTATGTCCTTACAATGTAACTGTCCACAGTTGTCCTACTTTGGCCCAACACCCAGCACCAAAAATGTATAAAGTCAAACCCTTAACCTCTTTGTAAATAAAAAAAAAAAAAATGCAGTGTGTACACGAATGTGTGTGTGTGTGTGTGTAAGTGTGTGCACAGCAACAACATTTTAACTATTGACCTTGTTCAACAAAACTATTATGCTGCCATTTTTACCACTGAATTGTAAGCAAACTGTGTAAGCAAACATCCGAACAATTTCTCAACATTATATCAATACTGCAGAGACAAAGTCCTCTCACTTTAAATTCAAATGTGCAACTTCTGTGAACATTTGTCACAACAGCAACATTTAATATGAAATAGAAACATTGAACATTTTGCAAAATGCTAAGTAAGATATCCAATATAATTGAAAAAACACCTAAAATACTAGTCACTTTCTCACAATATTATCAAAAAATTTAATTGGTTTTGCCTGCACAAATGACGATTCAGGTATAAAATAATTGTACAAATGTGATAAAACTGTGCTAAACTTTATAATACAAATAATTCGAGCTACAGTACTTATCATTCATTGTGATTCTGGATTGAAGATGCAGTTTTCATTGCCTCTAAGTTACACGTTTGCCCTTCTACCTGACTTTGTCTTTTAGATTGAAAACCTTTATCATGAATATCAGCGATAAAATAGATCCATCTGAGGGACCATTTAATGGATTTTGACACAAAGAAATACAATCAATAACTTGCATGGCATTCTCATAAATTTTCTAACACGAACTGGCCATGTGCTCAGAAATATCCCGTAAGTAAACGTTTTTGAGATCACCCTGCTTTAAGCTAAATGAACAATTAACTTTCCAAGCATTCCTTGTATCTGGCTACTGAAAAGTGCATTTTTACCTTAGGATAACATTTTGATTATTTAAGAAGGATGTAACATGCCTTCACAATCAAAGCACAGTATATCTAGCGAGGGAAAAATAAAACATATGTAGTTCTAAATCCAGCTGTTTACAACTTCTACCTAACATCAATAATAGAACAAAACATGAAGCCATTTCTGTGGAAGTAGACAATAAAATAATCAGGCAGAAAAAAGCTAAATAAAATGTTTGCTGACCCCAATCAAACAATACAGTCAAGTAATACTGTCAAGACTTGCACATATTTCTTTCCATAATTCACAGCATTTGATTAACAATGACCTGAGGTCTCTTATTTGATTCAACATTTTGATTGATTCAGTACCACTGACGTCATTTTGTAGGGAAAAAAAAGAAAACAGATGGCCAGATTAAAAATTATGCAGACCATGAAATAAATGGTAATTACTAAAAAAAATGTACAAAATAAATAATTTTCTCCAAAGCAATGCCTCGCTTGTCATACTTAAAAGAGTTGAGTCAAAAATTTTGGAAATTAAGTTGGCCTCCTGGTTGGAAAAAACACCTGAGTGCCTGAAGTGACAAATTCTGACAAAGTCAAATAATCGAGTGGGTGAGATATTTGAAGTAATTACCATACCTGCCACACCACACACACTGCTTCCCTGAATCTTTCCAATTTGATAACAATATAAAATATCATTCTGGTAAAAATCACCATTACAAAACAACCGTCCATTTTTGTACCTCCAAACTTCTGCCCATCTCTGATGTACACATAACATCAAAACTCCTGACACAGTTGTGACCAAAAATCTGCTTCTTGAGCACACAAAACCCCTCACATTATTTAATAATCTTCAGTACTTCATACACATCATTCTTGAAGACCCTCTTGAAGTGAGGACCTGGGTTTCTCCTGAGTGTTGTACAGGTCGGCTCGGGGGCGTTCTTGTTCTCTGGGTCCTCCACGTCCCATATCTCAGGCATGGCACAGCCTGGCCTGTTAAATAAGCAGAATGGAAGGTATCAGAATCTCATTCTCCTTTATCAGGGACCACATGCTACATATATCAATAATAACAAGGCTTTCTAACACCTCACATCTCATAAGTACAACCATTAATTCTAAGCCCAGGGCTGAGACTGCCATTTAGTGAAAAGAGTGAAAATATGGTGCTGGGTTCAGGGGGCTCTCTAGGTCCTCAGAGGGGTCCAGGGCCAGAGCTATGGACGGGACCTTCCCCCCTCCCTCCCCCATATGTGCATGTGCATGCTTACAAACTCATGTGTATGCATTAAAAAATTACAATACTCACAAACACACACTATCTCTCAGCTCTCTCTCTCTCTCTCACACACACACACACACACACACTACATAGTGGCCTTACTTCTGTCTCCTGATGCACCAGGAATCCTCCAAGATGGCGTAGTCCACCTGAAGATCCATGAGATTCTGCTTCACCTCCTCCACAGGTTTCCTACTGTACATGCTGTACACCTTCTTGGTACGGGCCCTGGGATTTAGAAAATAAAAAGGATCAGTTTGTTTAACCCCATTCTTAGATCACTTTCTACTATCCACACATGCACATATAACTATTTATAATACCCTCTGGCCCAAATTTAAAAAAAAAAAAAAAATACAAAGAGTACACTTTCTTGGTGCTGATAAGGTATTTCTGAAGATATTTCTTCCAGGGTGTCACCATGTGGCCACTGCCAATATCATATAAAATTTTAGAAATAAGGCAGTCTTTATATATCATTCCTGGGTGTCACCATGTGGAGAGTGCCAAATTGAAATAGACAATTTTAGAAATGAGGCAGTTTTGCATGTGGCCAATATAAAATTTTAGAAATAAATCAGTCTTCCGTACCTCAGCCCAGCATCTTCATAGTGTGGATGGTTCACTATGGGTCTTCCCGTACACAGCTTCACGGTGGCCATGGTAGGCATAGGACCAGCAAACACAGCAGCTAAAATCACAGCAATATTACAGTATTATAACACTTGAAAGAAATGCTTTGCACAGTTTAAGAATTGTGTGATCGTAGTGGCAAGGACAGGAATTGCCCTGTGCAATATATTACAGTTCTCAATGTATTATAACACTTGGAAGAAATGACTTGCACAGTCTAAGGTCCTCGATAACAATCAGGTTAACACTGTATTCAGTGAAAATATTTCAACCTACTGGGTTCAACAAAAATTTATGAAATACTTAATCAAGCATATTAAAAAAAATATTTCAAATAGAGATGGAAAGTAAAATAGTCTTTTGTATGGACCACCCTGTAGGCCTATATCACAGTAGGCCTTGCATTCATTCTGTGGGGGGAAATAGCTTATTGTTTCAGTAAGGTATGGTTTAATAGAAGTCCTACTTTGAGGTGTGTGTGCCTTAATCCACTCCACCATCTCTTCCTGCGGCCAGTTGCTGAACTCTCCCATGATTCCCCACTGGTGCTTCAAGTTCCCGAACCCAGCGATACTCATCACTGCCATCACGCCCACCAGTACACTGATGTGGGTCTTCTTGGGGCACGCCCAGCCAAAGAACTGAAATACAGCATATGTTACACGTTAGTAGTGGAATGCTGAGAAAAGTCTTGCTCGCTCTCTCTCCAGTTATCCTTTTTTCCCTTTCTTTCTCCCAATTTCTCCCTCTCTCTATCAATTGTTTACTTTTCCCCTTCCTCTCTCCTAACTTTCCTAACACTCCCCCTCTCAACTGCAATATCTCTTTCTCATGTATGTATGTGTGTGTGTGTGTGTGCACATGCATGCATGTCCTACCTGTCTAGAAGCCAGCAGAGAAAGTAGTGTGTGTCTGTGCTACATGCATATGTGTGTGTGTGTGTGTGTGCGCGCGCGCGTAGGTGTGTGTGTGTCACTTCCTATCCTACCTGTCTAGAAGCCAGTAGTGAAGCCAGCAGACACAAGTGTGGTGTCCAGAACAGTTTCAACCTCATGATGATCACCGCCATTGCTGTGTATGCCAGCAGCTGGAACATGTTGTATAGCACCTACAAGGAAGTAAAATATACACTATACAGACTATGAATTCTATGTTAAATATTTCTTTTATAATTTCTTTGCAAAAACTGTGAAAAACAATGGACGCAAATTTTTCCAAACTGATTCCAAATACTGCTGTAAGAACAAAAATGATTGTGTCAAACTTAGTTTATGGTATCTTGCATCAGATATGCTGAGCAAACACATCTATCACATTTCTTTAATAAAAGGACCTCATTAGCATAAGTGAACAGTCCTAGTTGTCACACCGAGGAGTGTGTGGGTCAGTTAGGTGTATGCTGCAGATGAGTGCAGAGGAGTGCAGAGGTGCAGTGGCATTATTTGTGTATTTACCCAGTAGAGGCATAAGGGTTTATGCCAATTTTGCACATAATGTACTAGTATATTACCAGTATTTCTCTGTTTATATTATATAGATTTTTTAATTAATAAACAGGTTGCTAATTGTATTTTCATAAACTCAGATGTTATGTGAGAAGTAAGTGGTGATACCAGCTAGATAATTAAGTGACAATTGTATTTTCTTTGTTTTAGTTACACGGCTGTTTCAAGCTGAGACTATTTTAAAAAATGCTCAAGCAAAGGAATATGCCCGTTGTCTTTTGCCTCGTTTTTCTGTGGCCCTGGCGAGCTACTGGCGAGCTACAAAGTGTAACATTTGCTGAAGAGAAAGCCGCGCCCTAGTGAAACTCGCCATTGTGAAACCTCTGCTAGATTGAAATAAGTGTCTCAAGACCCCCGTGATGAGGGAAGACATTATTACTGAGAGGGCCTAAACGCTCAAATTGTCCAGGGCCTTCTATAGGGGCAAATTAACCAAACTTTACCATGACATAGACATTTTAATGGTGGATTTTAGCAACTACCAACTAGTGATGAAGAAAAGGGAAGCTGTTAGCGAGATATTCAGTAGACTTTCCCAGACTCACTAAGATTATGTTGACATCCTCTATCATCTAGATCCAACCAAGGCAGAAGAAGGTAATGAAGTTTTTAGCTGCGTACAAAGCAATAAACAGGAATTCTATCGTCGATGCAGAGAATGGAAGGAAACAAGAAGCCACCAAAGACAACAAGAGACAGCCACTTTAAAGGATGACGCTAAAGAAGAAGCCTCCAGCAACGCCAGTACCTCCTCTCCTCGCCAGTCAACAGCCTCAAGTAAGGCCCGTGAAAAACTTATGGAATCAAGAGTGAAGGCTCAAGTAGCAAAGCTGAAATTACAACAACTGTCAAATGAAAAAGATGAGAAACTGAAGCTGTTAATTGATGAGCAGGAATATGAGCGCATAAGAGACGTAACAGTGAAAGAGAAGCTAAGCTGTTAGAAGTAAAAAATGAAGTTGATCGCACTGAATTAGAAGCTAATTTGTGGGCTGAAGAAATCGCCAAGTGGGACTATATTTTACGTGAACAATTGACAAATAAAACTGAAATAAATACTTGTTGTATTTCAGGAGTAGTTACTGATTCTTTAACATCTGTTGCTAATCCTGTATATGTTACCTCCCCAATGACATCACTTGGTTTCAGTGTTCCCCACTCTTCTGTGCTACTTTATTTTGCACTAATAGTAACTACATACAGTTAATATTAGACTTTCACATTAACACTGGCCAGAAACTAAATATCAGAAAACAATCAGACCCTGGCCAGTAAAATAATTCTCCAAATTGACTCAATCCCTGACCACTGCCTTTTCCTTGACTGACTGGACTCTGATAAGACACTGTTAGCAGGACATGCCAGTAGACCATAAAGTTTACAGAACAGCCTGGGATACCATCCATACCTCAGCATGTGGCTTGGACCTGTAGGCTCGACTACTGTACACACTGTCTTCTTCTTCCTCGTCCTCCTCTTCCTCCCTGCTGTGGTTATCCCCACCGCCCACCTCAGTACCCTGGGGCTGACACCACTGCTGGTACTCATTACGCAGTATCTGTGGGTTGAAATTGTACACATCTGGTCAAGAATCAAGGTTCCCTGTCCGGGATATATGCACCAAATCAAATTTTTCTCCAGAAAAAAAAAAGCAATTTGATTTGGTGCTTCACACAAATTCTAATTGATAAAAAATTATTTTGCCATGTCTTTCTGTACATTTCAGATGGAAATATTGACACCAGGTACTTTTATTGCGAGGGGTTTTATCATTTTAACCAGGTAGAATTGGGAATTTCAAAGATATTTTAAACATATTTAAACATATTCCTATTCTAACATGTTTAAGATTCTAACCAGATCATAGCGTAAATAAACCACAAAACCAATTCAAAAGATCAGTATTATAACCTAACACTAATATTATAATGAAGTATATTAAAATTGTTATAGTTACAAAAGTAAATTGTATTTAATGTTACCATTGAGTATTTTTCTCTCTACTTACAATGACAGTTGCTCATATTAATTCTTTTACCACCCCAACTTGAGCTCATACTTACAATAACAGTTGCCCCAGCAGCGGCTATGAACACACTGGGCAGCAGAAGGGTTTGGAGTAACTTCACAGGAGTCTGAAATTGTACACATAAGCAGATCTAAATACTTGGGAACCAAAATTACTGGTTATAGCTTCAAGGATCTGAACTCTCTTTTTTCTCTCTCTCATTTACCTGTCTCTCTCTCTCTCTCTCTCTCTCTCTCTTTCACACACACAATTTGACACAAACACTTTAATAGTAGGAGAAATAAGATTTGTACAATTGCATGAGTTTTCCTGCTCTGTGTGTGTGTGTGTGTGTGCATGTGTGCCTGCATACATTCATATGTGTTTTCAAATAGGATTCAGCTATCTCTCACCTCTGCCTGCATGAAGTCAAACTCTGGAGCACAAGTGTACAACATGGTGTGGAAGTTCTTGAAGTCTGCAAATTTGCTTCTAAAAATATCTGAAATGTGAGCCTGAAAGAAAAGAGAAAATAAGTGATTAGTTCCATATCTGGTACATATCCACACTTATTTCTCCTTTGCCCTTTTTTCTTTCTCTTTTTCTACCTCCTCTCTTATTTAATCCTCTTGTACCCTTCCCCCCCCCCCCCCTCATCTCTCTGTAGCTATCTTTGCACCCTTGTTCTCTGACCTCTTACCCTCACTCCACAAATAAAACAAGTTAATACATAATATTACCAATATTTCACTTCACTTCTGCAAATACTTACATCATCTGCTATCTTAAAAAGACTAGAAAGTCCCATTTTGATTGTAATGGTGCCTACTGCCAGTACTGCCCCTTGCACTAACTGAAAGATAGAAAAAAATACATTTTCTCTACACAAATTGCACAAATTAAAAAAATATATTGGCAATTTATTTTCAGTCCAAGATAACTGAGCTCTGAGAAATAACGTGCATTATGATGTACACAGTACAGATTATATATTCCTCCTCCAATTTTCTTACATGACTTTTGGAAAATTGCAAATTAGTGAACCACAGTAAATTTGATATAGATGAACATCTAAACTGATGCAGTTGATAAACAGAATGACATGAGAATATCACTAAAGGTGTTACTTCAAGTTGTTCTGTATGAGAATACTCACCCAAATCAGTGGCCTGATCTTAATATTTTCTACTATAGGTTCTAAAAGTAATATGATCTGCAAAACAACATGAAAGACATCTTATACATATTTTTTACATTTGTCAGTGATTGCATGTACATAACACTGAAAGAAAAAACATTCTCTCCACGTCAATAAAGCCCTCTAAGACACTTCTTAGATTTTTCCCCTTTTCCAGGTTTATATATTTTGTATTTCAAATTAAATTAAATCAAAACATACAATTACAGGACTACTATTATCAAGCTACTTATAAACGAAACTTTGCCTGCACTTAGTGAATGTGTAATCGGTGACTTCAGTTGTTATGTCAGGAATTTAAATCTTTAATAACTATATTATTATAAACAGTGAAGGTGGAGAAGTCTGTGTAAGGAACTCTTCATTGTCTTTATCATCATTATCATTACTGTCATCATTAAGAAGGCATGGTGTATTTTTTTATTCAAACAGTCAAAGCAGTGATCAACTGGCACTCTTCTAGTTTCACATTTATGTTGAGATAAGATAATATTCATCATATTTTTTTTTTGTGATAATACAAATTATCATGAGCATTTTTTAAAGTTGTGAGAACACTTACGTGAACAGTGAATAGACAGGAAGCATAAAACGAAGTCAATAACATCTCATTCCCAAAGAGGAAGATGTAACTTATCACTAGAGCTACCTGGAAATGAGAATAAATTGACAATAATAACTTAAACAGCACCAACAACAATCTTATTGATCATAAATTTTTGTTTGGGGTGACAAATGTTTTTGATTGTCTCTTTTATAAAATGGTTAAAAGAGCCAATCTATTCTAAAGAGAATAAACATATATTTTTTACATATGACATATGATGTTTTAATTCTTCATCAAAGGTTCTTGGTTACTTGACCGACTCCTCAATGTAAGCTCCAAGTTAGTCAGAAAAATCAAACTACAGTGTGCCACACAATGTGAAAAGGAGGTTAAATCTGTGTAAGAGAAAATCTCAAAATCAAAATCACTTACTGTCTGTCCATATAGTACCACTTTCATCTTATGAGAACCAATAAAGCCCAGGACATATGTCCCCAGTACAGAGACAGTCTGTGTTAACAGGGCAAACTGAGCAAACTGAAAGGGAAGAAGATGATAATGTTGTTATACCATAAAGTTAAAAAGATGAGAGATCAACTAAAAATAAGGAATTTTATTTTGAAGGTATTGAACTTTCAAAGAGTCTATATCCATCATCATTGTCGACGGCAGTGTTCTCCTTATTTTTGAATGATCAGTAATCTATTAGATCAATGTTCGTGTGACCATCTAGCAAAAAAAAAAAAAAAAAAAAAAAAACTGAGATAAACCACATGGTCAATAAAAAAATCATGTGTAATTACATACCTGCCAGGGCAGCATAAAACACACTGTGGCCAGGGCTATCATTGCACTGTGTCTATAGGTAGGACGCTCTGTCCTGGAATCAGACAAACTCAATATTACCAGCACAATTCAATATGTGATAGAGCTCTACTTTCTGAGATTTAATTGCCATATAAAACTCTTCAATGCACATGTTATCAGAGCAATTCAAAGCATAACAGGCCTCTTTTTTACTGATATAAAACTGTAAAATAAAATACTTCCAAACATAATTTTTGCCTAAATCAAAATGGTACAGAACTCTACTTACTGACATATTATTTTGGCATAAAATAATTCTCAACAAATATTAGCAAAACAATCAAAGATGATACACTAATACACAATATTATTTTAATAAATAACACTTTAAAGCAAACTTAACTATGCCTATGAATGGTGGTGGTGGGAGTTGAGGGGAGTTTGCAATAACTCAGAAAATACTATTACAATCTACACAAAATTTCATAAATAAGTCCAATATTTTTTTTCAAAGTGTGAATCCTTCTTCAAGCTCAGGATAACTCTCCAAGGACTTACCTTAACACATAGGTGACTAGTAACATTTGGACCACTAGGAATGGATAGGCAAAGCTTTCCCGGAGAACTTACCTTAACACATAGGTGACTAGTAACATTTGGACCACTAGGAATGGATAGGCAAAGCTTTCCCTGAATACTTACCTTAACACATAGGTGACTAGTAACATTTGGACCACTAGGAATGGATAGGCAAAGCTTTCCCGGAGAACTTACCTTAACACATAGGTGACTAGTAACATTTGGACCACTAGGAATGGATAGGCAAAGCTTTCCCTGAGAGGAGGGGTCCACTGGACTCTGGTGCACTGAGAATATAATATAATATATGATGGTGTAGAGAACTATTTTCTTATAATTCATACATATTTTCCAATACATTGCATTCATATGCATTATTAAGTTTATATTTATGCTCCATTCAATATAAACAAAAAACACATACTAATAAACAGTGATCTATGCTGCTATAGAGGGTTTCTAGTTTTAGGTTTAGTGTTTAACATCGTCATCTTTTTGCTGTATGATGTACAGTGTGTATGTCTTTAATATAATTTGTCACCAGATGTTTCTGGTTGGTAAGCTGCTATTATAAACATTTTGTATGTGGATAAAGGAATGGACAGGATGAATTTTTTTTAGTTAAAGAGGGTAGAATTGTGGGGAAAAAGAAAAATATATCAAAATTAAGAAATATTTACCTCTCCATGGTTGTAGAAGAAGCACAGTACAGTGAGGATGCCCCCAAATATGCTGCCACTGAAGTATAATTAAAAAATATACAGATAACCAACAGGTGCTCCTTAAATGTCATGTTGAATGTGAAAGTTATAACCTAATACAAAAGAACTTCACAGAAAACATTCTGCCTAAAACCTAATTAAGTTACAATAAACAATGTCAGAATTTGTTGTTTTTTTAAATAATAATAATTTATTGAGATTAAAATTCTTACCTGAGAAAAGTTGCATAAAGAAATATCACCCCCATCATCAGTCCATTAAGAAAGAAAACTGAATCCACATAGAAATAAGAAGGCTCACCAAGACCTAAACCAGAGAAAAGAAAACCCACTTCATCTTCAGGAATTAAAGCAAAGCGAAAAGCAGAAACAAAATGAATTCTAATAAATAATCAATATCTTTGAACATAAAACAAGGCTACACTCAAGTATCATTAAAAAAACATAACATAACAAGAACCATAGATTTAAATAAAAATTAACACAATCATTATGAATTACATTAAAATAATATTTTACTTCTACTAGGCAAAATAATCCACTCTTTAGTCTTGACTTTTGACAGGAAACTTTTTTACCAGAGGAGGCCCAGTACTATTTTTTTTACAAATGCAAAATAAATAAATAAATAAATAAATAAATAAATAAATAAATAAATTAATAAATTAATTAAAAAAAAAAACTTGCACAGCAAACCCTCAGTTATTTCCCCATCAGAACTTTCCCACAGGGCTAAAGAATCTACCAACCCAAAGCAAAAACAATGTCCAATACCTGAACAATTTTTTCAATTCACCAGTTTAGCTTCAGAAATAACTTCCCAGGCTGAATCAGACCCCAATGCCCAGTTCTTTACCTTCACAACTCTCCACTGGGGCCAGACCCTGTCCTCTGTTGACTGTCCAGCACTGCTTGGTAGGTTTGTTCATGGCATACATTACACTGTCATATACTCTATATGCTGCCCCTAGAACTACCTGTAATATAACAATACACAGATATTATATATAGGATATGACACTGTTGTATACTCTATATGCTGCCCCTAGAACTACCTGTAATAATACACATATATTATATATAGGATATGACACTGTTGTATACTCTATATGCTGCCCCTAGAACTACCTGTAATAATACACAGATATTATATATAGGATATGACACTGTTGTATACTCTATATGCTGCCCCTAGAACTACCTGTAATAATACACATATATTATATATAGGATATGACACTGTTGTATACTCTATATGCTGCCCCTAGAACTACCTGTAATAATACACATATATTATATATAGGATATGACACTGTTGTATACTCTATATGCTGCCCCTAGAACTACCTGTAATAATACACAGATATTATATATAGGATATGACACTGTTGTATACTCTATATGCTGCCCCTAGAACTACCTGTAATATAGCAATACACAGATATTATATATAGGATATGACACTGTTGTATTTTCTTAACGCAGCCCCTAAAAGTACCAAACACCAAGATAACTTACATTAAATATGACAATTTCAGTTATTCTAAACCCCCACACTGTATCATAAAAAAGTATAATAAGCAAAATAGACAATACCAACCAATTTCTCATCCCTGTGCTCTGCGTATTACAATAATACGTAAATTATCCTCGTATACAATTTATATCTTTAAAATTTTCTGCCACAAGCATCACTACCACCACCACAGAAAAATGCCGTAACAGCCAGTACTTACCTCTGGGTAGAGATTGAACCTTTTCAGTGTATTAATAGTGGAAGAAAACTCTGTGTAACAGCCAGTACTTACCTCTGGGTAGAGATTGAACCTTTTCAGTGTATTTATAGTGGAAGGAAACTCTGTGATGTTGTCATTCATGATGGAGTAAACACCACTGGTGAAACTGGGAGCATCTATGATGATCTTGAAGTAGGAGTAGTACAAGCCCTGGAGAGACATAACAGGGATGGGAAAATATCAAAATGAATGTTTTGATTATCACAGTTGCTTTAAGAAATTCATTCATATAAAAATATAAGGGAACAGTACTATAAGCCAAATGTGACAATACCAAACAATTTATTATATATTATAATTAAAGCAGACCCATTATGTTCCACATAAAAAGGCAAAATTCCTCTACTCCTGAATGGTAACAGTAAATATATTTAAAATATTGTATATTAAGTCTATAATTACATTTATTATATCTATTCATATATAAGGAGACTGACCATTTCCGTCCTGAAGGCCAGCTCTCTCTCCAGCGTAGACAGGTGGGAGAAGTGGCGGTCACTCTCAAACATTTTGGAGATATGGGCTCTGTCAACATAAAGATATCATCTGTTTAATACACCTGCTATCATATGAAATTGTGTTAAAAGTTCATCATCAATAATAATAATAACAATAATAATAACAATAAAATTTATAATATTTCATTAAGAATATCTCAACCCAAAGATTGGAATATTACAACATTGTGATGAAAGGATAATTAGGTATAAATCATTTTAAATGCTTAGAAATTTCAATAAAAACAACAGCTGTTCATTTAAAAATAAAATGCTAAAACATAAAACAATACGTGTCCCTTTTTTCTTTAATTAATATGTTTGTTTGTTCATGTGTCAAATCAATGCAGAGCCTGTGGAGCAGACTGCTATCAAACTCCTGCTTTACTAAATATAATTAAGGTTCCAAGCTGCATACAGGTATGATATATGGATATTGATTCGTTTTACTCTCTGCAATTTTCTATTAATAGCAAGGCAAAAGCAATTTGTTTTCCAGGTTGATTAAGAAGTCTTGTCATTCACCTGGCATCGATATAATTACCCACATCTAGGGAAAGTATATGGCCACTTGTCAATCCATTTAATTTCAAATACTGGCTGATAAGCTAAAGTAGACAGCATATTAGTAGGAGTTTTTAATTTTTATAAATGTCCTAGTGTTCTGTGGTCTACCAATTACTATGGAAATAGGGACCAGGATTGCTTTGACTTTCCTGACACTAATTCTTTTTCTTATGATTTATTTCACCTGCTAGAAATTACATCCTGCAGAATCATATCTGACAATGCAACATATTTCAGAACAAACACCTGTGGTTTACACCTGTAATAGCTGACAAATACTTTCCAAATCAGGGCAAAATTATATCGAGTATTTCATCATAGATACTAATAAAGGAATGTTTGCATAAAAGACCTAAGTTTAAAAATTCTCAAGATAAAATCTAGGGAGTATTACAGCATCAAACCACAAGGGTCATTAAAGGTGTCCTTAGTTATAATTAACATTAGTACAATGGAAAGGAAATTGCAATTTGAAAGATAGATAATGATAATCACTTCATCTACAGCCATTCTTCATAAATTATGCATAAAGCAAATTAAGATGAGTGTACCTGAAGAAAAAGAGGTATCAAACATCTGCTTTGGAAACTACAAAACTGGTTTCTTTTATGAAGATTTGAATGTATATTCAACTATCTTCTTCTTTGGA
Source organism: Lingula anatina (assembly GCF_051362555.1). Lineage (NCBI taxonomy): Eukaryota > Metazoa > Brachiopoda > Lingulata > Lingulida > Lingulidae > Lingula > Lingula anatina. Next base: position 3,628,896 of record NC_141771.1, on the reverse strand, counting down.
TTTATCAATGGTTTAACATAATGTCATTTTTTTCTTTTTCATACTGCATCTTTTAGATTTATATCATCTGTTGAATTCATATCAGACAGGAAAAAGGCTCAATGTGATCCCCTTTCAAAATGCAGTAAAATATTGGATAACTATTAAAAATTATCTTTTACATACTATGAACATGTGCCTCAGCATCAGCCATATATCAGTAACAGTAACATCATGTGTTATATTTTATTTGTCAAATATAACTTTTTTCTTTTCTTTTCAAAGAACTGTTGCTAAGCATTATGCAATAGCAATAACAGCAGTAATAATAATGATTGTTAAAGGAAGCAGGGCCTGTCTGCATGACATACAACAATTAATATGGCACTGCCACAGTTACTTACCCATGAAGATAAGACACCAACAGTGCTGCAAAGGAAGTGATAAAAGATAATGTTATAGAATGTCATATTTTCAACAACAAAAAGTCAAGAAAAATACTATTAATTGAAAATGAAAATTTTTTATACCTGGTTGTCTAGTCCAAGGCGTTGACCTTATATGGTTTTACCGTACGACATGAATCATTAATTTATCAAAATTTGATGGCGTGCAACTGATATTTGCACGACATCATTGCCATGAAATGTACACGAATCAGGAGGAACTGTTTATTTCGATGAAACTTAACTTTTTATTCATCAAGAAAACCAAGACAGAAATGTAACCACTAAAGAAGAATAACTGTCCATTTATCAAAACTTCTCATCTGAGGCCTATTTATTACGTGTCACTCGCCGGCCGGCCGGTCCCCTTACCTAGCCCAATCACCGAAGCAAGATATCCTTTGCTAAACTGCTTTAAATCTCCAACAACAGTTCCTTCCACGGCGTTGTCTCGTTTTTCTTTTCTTCTAGGAAATTTTTGTTTCAGTTTGGTTGACGTTCCTTTTTCGTTCGTGCGTTCATTTTGTCCTGTTTGATTTTGGTGCTTTTTCCGAGCCGCCATGTTGCTTGTTATGATAACTTCGGGAGTTTCCGTAATAAATAACTTTTTCCGTTAAAAATGTCATAGTCAATAAAAGGGTTCAATATTTTAAGTATTTAAATACTACTGCATAGGATATCTGCTGCACTATCTACATTTTATTTTATGTGTATATTTGAAAAACACACTCAAAGAGTCGTCGGATAAAATAGGTCACGACAACTTCCATATTTGGCATTTGACCCAATTGCCATTAGCAACACCTATAGTTTACGCATGGCGAACAGGTGCGCTGTAAGAAGACACTCGCTTTAGACTGTTATTACACGGTATTCTCTTTCAGAGGTTCGAGGACACTGCTGCCAAAAGGACCAAGACATTGTTCTTAGTACTTTGAGAGAAGAAATTCGAAGATGACGCAGGTTATCGCGCCTATGACGGTGTTGTCGGACTCGACATTCAGAACGCGACCACACTTCAACACATATTTGTATAGCGATGCCAACGCTGGACCAAACTCTGTACGTCAAATTGAAGAGAGAAGAAAAATTAGACAAACTAAATTCCCCTCTGTGGTCGGCAGGAATGACGTGGATTCATTTAAGGAGCTTCCCCACATGGGCGCTTCTGGTTTTAAGAAGTGGAACGACGAAGGGGACCACAGACCTGAAGCACCCTTTCGCCTCTTTGACAACATCGTCGATCCCGTGTCTGGGTTTGTTTCTGTTGGAGGGGATGTGGATAGGACCACGGGCAGACATAAGATACCACAGCTCGGTGGCTTAGAACTCACACCACAGACTATGGTCCCTCAGTTTGTGAATTCTGTCCGTGCGAACTGCCCCACCGCCCCGTTGGAAACAAGGAGGCTGACGCAGAGTGATCCTGGCCCCCCTTCAGCGTGGAACAGTAGGAAACTGATAGATGACTCCATTAAGTCCCACCTAGGAGGTATGTACGGCGGCTTGAACATAGATTCTGTTCTTGAAAATGACAGCCAGTCTTAATTCAGTATTGAAATGATTGTCAGATTCCAATCAATCCTTCCCATTTTAGTCAGGACACATGAAATTAATTTTTTATATATGAAAATAATATTTGTGTGAAGCTGTTTGATTATTTTTTTGTTTGACAGGTGTTTTCCACATTTCTTTCTATTTAATGTAGGACCTAGATGATAGTAATGTTTGTTATCATATTGAAATACTTTTATTATAATTATACTTACAAATATTCTACAGGTATTGTATATACTGAGTAGTTACTAGCAAATGAATTAAGATGCCTCTTACTATCACAATTTTTAGTCATGATTTTGTCAGTGTCTGTCATTGTCATTAATTATTGATAATGTTGGACAGCTCTTAGAAATGGGTCCCATGATTGAATCAAACATTTCACTTTCCTGCTGTGCTTTACTGCAGTGCATTAGATATTGAGCTGTTTGGAACAATACAACAGAACAAAACACTCCATTGATTGGTCATGTTTACATTAGCCATAGAGACTTCAGTTGGCAGCTTTCAGTTTGTGCACAGGCAACAGGAGTTGCGTGAAGAATTGTTCTATGACAATACAGTTTGTTTCTTGTTATGTGAAGTAGAGTTCAGTTAGTGAAGCCAGACATCTGGGGGTCAGGGCATGGTTTTGATTAGTGGTGTGGTAACTTTTGTCGTGATTTTTGTATGGAATTTTAATTTGTATAACTACTGTGCTGTATAATTACTGCATACACCTGAAAACAGATATGTTTATTAAGAAGGGTATTATGGAAGAAACACTTTCAGAATTATTTTTTAAAATTGATTTTTTATTCTCTAGGCTGGACAAGTAATAGAGACACAAGAGAAAATGCTGATGGCAAAGTAGAAGGAACAATTGTAAGGGAACTTTTATTCTTTTCTCATATTTGATATTTCATTTTAAATTTATCAATTTATTTATTTATTTATTTATTTATTAGTTCAAAATAATCACTTCGAACAGCTATGTCTTGCACAGAAAGGCAAAACATAGTTATATCCAAATTTTTAGTAAAAGAGATTTGAAAAAGCAAAAAACTTTACAAGAATCAATAATTCTCATTATAACTTTGTTTTATTAGTGATTGATTTTGACACAAACATAACTTGTAATCTATTTATTTTTTTCAGAGTCAATGGATGAATTACTCTTGTTTTCGTCCAGAGAAAAATCTGCGAGATAAATTAGCTTTAAAGTATATGTTCACGTCATCAACAGAAAGGTAAGATATTTCCTTCTTTTTCTCATACTTTTTTCTTCTAGTATAGTCTACTCAATGACACAAGACAGATCATCTGAATCACTGGAATAAAAACGTGGAATTGAAAATAAAATTCTTTGGATTTTTTTTTACTTTGTGCATTTAAAATTCTTGTTTAGAAAAGGGTTAATTTAGGCAATACCCCAATACCTCTCATCTCCACCCTTAATACCAATCCTTTTTAATAATTCTTGCTTGTCTAGTTGGAAATACAATAGTAGATAAGATAACAGCACAATTAATTGCCATGTTTCATATTACAGAGGTTACGGTGATGTACCTTGGGACACAATACTTCCCCCAAAACAGAACGCTGCCACGAAAACACATGAAGAGCGCCCAGACATGATCTCACAGAAATGGACGATAAAAAGATACGACCCCGCAGCCGAGGAGTGGCAGGTATGTCTATAGTGACAGGAATTGCCTTTAGCACATGCATTCGCACTTGTATTTTCATACATGTGCTTGCACACATGCACATCTGTGCACACACATACATTTGTGCACACACACAAAAATATTCAATGTGAGTCCAATATATCTTATGTATCATATTTGAACAATAAAATTCCACATTGTTGTATGAAGAGAAAATCATATCATATATTTATATTGTGCTGAGAAGACAATTAGTATATTAGTAAATGTATATTGTATTAAGAGGGCAATTGCTATACAAGTATACTGTTATTAAGAGGACAGTTGTTAATACTATTATAATCTATTTTAGGCTGTTGGTCGTTCCTGGGACTGGTTCCAGACCAGGAAGTCCCAGTGGTACCATGGGCCTAATGGAGTAGTGTTGTAAGTAAAACAGAGCAATATGGCAGTAGAAAGTATGAGAATCATCAGTGGTGGATTTTTTTTGGGGGGTGTCAGGGGGGTCTTGACCCCCTTCCATTTCTGAAAATCCAATGGTCCCTCTAGAAATTAGAATTTTGACTAGCTGAATCATAGTTCTAAACTACATGTATGCCAAATGGCACCATTCACCCTCTGAAATACCAAAATTTTCAGGCTCTTCAGTGGACCCCCGATCTCCACGCCAAGAGGGGTGGGGGTTTGGAGGGTCGGCTTAAGATCCACTGATTTCTCCCCCCCCCCCCAACTCTAATAATCCTGGATCGCCCCTGAGGATTTGGTTTTGAAGAACTGTTTTGTGTTAAAATATTTTTGTAGTTCTGTCAGGATAATTGATATACTGGTAGTTAACTGAATGAATACTACTTCCATTACTTCTTAATGATTTTAATCATATTAAATATTGTTTATGATTACTACAGATTGTCAACACTATTTGTAAGGTCAAAACAATATGAAATTAAGAGGTTTTTTTTTCAATTGATTTATTGTTGTTTTGATTATTTTCCCTACAGCTGCAGTCCTTGCCCCAGACAACAACAGATACCCCTTTATGGGTAAGTGGCCCTTATTTATGTCTAAATTAAAGATGTTGTTTTCTGTTATTTATTAAGAATAAACTGAATGTTTTTAAAGTTTTATAATATATATTTTAGAATATATGGAAAAAGGCTATAAAATTATTGTAAAGTGACATTATATTCTTCTATTTTTAGAAAAAATTATTCCTTAATTATTTTATTAATTTCATATATTATGTTTATGAATTAATTATTTCCTAATTAAAATATCAATATTTTATTTTAAAATTCTCAAGTTTTGGCATGTGTGCAGACACACAACCAATTATTAGGACATTTCTGGTATACTTTTCATTTTTCAAATGTCAACTAGTAACATGATATCCTCTGTTTATAGTGGCTGCATAGGTGGAGAAAACCTGGATGAAATCGATAATAGACAGGTGCCCTTCCAGCCCATGACAGTGAAGAGGAATCCCCAACCTTGGGTCTCGGAGACTGCACAGTGAGTTCTCCTGAAGCAGCTGCAGAGAAAGCATCCTTTGCATTTGCAAATTCATGATTTTGCTTATGTTACTTGGGAAAATATGTGCCAGTTTTAAAAAGATATTTAAAACAGTTTTTAAAGTTATCTTCCTATTTTACCAGTTTTAATTTTTCATATATACTGTCTTTAATATGTTTATTTACCTAAGCCAAAAAACAAGGTTTTAAAAAAGGCATTTTTTATATTAACAGCTAATTTGTCTAAAATCAATGAATGCCATTTAATTTTCAGCCGGCCAAACATCCCCAAGTATGATGGTTGTACACTATACGAGAGAATTCGTGAGCCAGCACATAGTGGACAGCTGCCTCCAGAGCAACAGACAACTAGGAGAGTACACAGGTGAGGGCAGTGTGTGTGTGTGTGTGTGTGTGAGGGATGTGTATGCATGAGTGTGAAAGAAAGAGAGAATACATGTGTGTGTGTGTGGGGGTGTATGCATGAGTGTGAAAGAAAGAGAGAATACATGTGTGTGTGTGTGGGGGGGTGTATGCATGAGTGTGAAAGAAAGAGAGAATGCATGTGTGTGTGTGTGGGGGTGTATGCATGAGTGTGAAAGAAAGAGAGAATACATGTGTGTGTGTGTGGGGGGGTGTATGCATGAGTGTGAAAGAAAGAGAGAATGCATGTGTGTGTGTGTGGGGGTGTATGCATGAGTGTGAAAGAAAGAGAGAATACATGTGTGTGTGTGTGGGGGGGTGTATGCATGAGTGTGAAAGAAAGAGAGAATGCATGTGTGTGTGTGGGGGGTGGTGGGGGGGTATGTGCATGCATGTGTGTGTGTGTGTGTGTGTGTGTGGGATGTGTATGCATAAGTGTGAAAGAAAGAGAGAATGCATGTGTGTGTGTGAGGGATGTGTATGCATAAGTGTGAAAGAAAGAGAGAATACATGTGTGTGTGTGAGGGATGTGTATGCATAAGTGTGAAAGAAAGAGAGAATACATGTGTGTGTGTGGGGGGGGTGTATGCATGAGTGTGAAGGAAAGAGAGAATGCATGTGTGTGTGCGCAAGAGAAAGAAAGTTTGTCTTTGTTGAAGAGAGAAAGATTGTGTTTGTGGGTTTGTGTATGAGTGGACTGTTGCACTGCACATTCTTGCATGTATGTGAGCATGTGTCAAAGCATTTCGACATCCTTATGTAATGTTACAACAACTATCAAAATTAATTACAGACAAAGTATTTAGCTTGCTATAGAGCAAATGTAACATTCTTTATAAGAAGACACCTACATGTACCATGCTTTAAAAGACAAATATTTCATTCCTGTATGTGTTTTCCAGGTATATCCCCATTCCTCAGAATTTCTCAGAATTTAAGAGAGACAGTCAGTTGTCCAAGATGGTGACCACAGTTCCACCACACAACCCTTTTAACCTGGTGAATAAGGAGCAGATAAAACTCAACAGTTCCAATGGCAGAGACAAAGGACAGCAATCCCCAGAGAAACAGAACGCTTGAAGGTCAAAGGTCATCTAGGTCAAATGTCATATGGAAGGTCAAAGTCACCCATTATTACCACAAGCTCAAGTGACTTTGAGTCAGTATTCAACTGGAACTCACTTATGAATCCAGCTTTAAATGTCACTTATCCTGGAAGCTCATATCCTGGGAGTATTAGAACTAGCTTCTTTGTGATGGTGTTGAAAACCCCTTTTTGTAACAGCTCAGACCAAAATCAAAATATTATTTTTCATTTGTAACATATTAATTGTTCAAGATTTGCTCAATGCATGAGTTCATGCTGTGATATTATATAGGTATTTTGTATATTTATCTCTTTCTTTGTGTATAGATATCTGTGTACAAGGAATTTTGTGTACAGGCACTAGGTTAAAAAGGAGTGAGAAATTGCCATGTACTGGAATGGCCTGTATGCTGGTTTTAAGGATGGCAATTTTTATACAGTTACCATAAAATATTACCAAAGCAGCTACATCGATTTCAGATAGATTTGTTGCTCATACATTTTGAATGGTGAAATTTTGAACTGGTTGGGAGTTTTTGAAAAGATTATTTGTTGGAGGAAGCGCCCATCTAGCCCATGGGTAAAAGTCTTCCTTTGTTTCAAAATAATCTCAGATGAAGTACATGCTTTTAAAGACTCACAACATAATTATGGACTGTGAAGTATCTCACTTATTGCACTGGTTTTCATTCATCACCGTGTAGAGCACAGTGTGACACATCAACATATCTCGCCCTTTTCCTGTATTTGTAAAAAGAGCTGCATTTTTTTTTCTAGCAAACAATTCCAGGCTTGCGATGAATGTATAATAATGAATATATGATCATGAAATTGTTGATTACAACAGTGGTAGATCCAGGATTTTACTAAAAGGGGTAGGGACCGGGGGGGGGGGGGGGGGGGGGGGGGGAGGGGGGGCACAAAGGATAAAAAAATCCCCTTCCCTACAAGTAACTTGATACAACAGTCCTAGTAGATGTGGGACATTTTTATTGAAAAAAACTGCAATTCACAAACCTGTATGTTGAAGTTCAAGGATGGACGAGTTGACTGATTTTGCCTCATTTAGTATGCTGTATTATTTTTGTTGGAGGGGGGATGCAAACCCCAGGGGTCTCACTTACAGTACTAGTACCTGCTGTGCCCCCCACCCCCACACTTCTACTGAGACTACCAGCCCCCTGGACCTACCATTACTGACTCTTTTTAGATCATGGATCAAAGTTTTGCTCAAATTATGAATCTACAGTCCTACGATTGGCATGTGAAGTTAAGTAAAAACAGTATGAGATACATTAAGATTTCCTGCTGGGTAATTATTTTTCAAAATTGTGGTGGAAGTAAGAATGATCGTGTTAACAGCAAAGAGATAAGTTTTATGTATCAAAATAAATCGGGATTTGTTATTTATTAGTATTATTGTATGTCAGACTTGTATGTTTTGTATGACATATTTCAACTTATTATTAATTGTGAAAAAAAGAACTGACTTTAATTTTTTTACCTGGGATCGGGCAAAAGGCCCACGACATGCGATGTCAGTACATTTCATTTGGAAGTTTTCCTAGTACGTTTTTTTTAGGAATGAAAACTGGTTGTTATTGGGCATTTATTGCAAAGGATCGAAATCAGTTCAACAGGGCATTTCACCCTTTTAAATACAAGGTGATTTATTAGAGTGTTTATTCCTGATTTTTTATGTTGACACCTGCAAATATAAATACCCAGTGCGTGAAACCAAGTACGCTGTATGTAGATGTAGGGGATATGTCTCCTTCGTGTACATGTATCTGGTCTATTCCTTTATCAAAAAGTATTCATAACAATGATAACCATAAATAAAATTAACAGAGAAACGTGTAGCTGTCAGAGGATTGTTCAATCTCGACTTATAATGAAACAAATGGACATCTCGCAACAGTTTTTTTTTTTTTTTTTTTTTTAATTTGTTTGTTCCCTTGATAGTCCTTTAAAGTTCTTACTGTAATACATGTGTCTGGCTGTAATGTGTCATCAGTATATTGATTCAACGCTGTCTTGGTCTTCATGTTTTCTACTTAAATTGTCGATTGCTCATTATGAATGACATTAGCTCACCATTTATTTCAACTAATGGAAACCATGATCTCTCTATATATAACCCTGTTTTGTGTGAAGTTGTTGCTTACTTGAAAAGAAATTGTCATATTATCTTGGCGCAGAGGGGTGACGACTTTCGTTACTTTGAAAATAAAAATAAAAATAACCTTTAACTTCCATGTTCCATGTTGTTAATTGCTAAGAAATTACAAATAAAAACGTAAATCACAAATACGTGAATTCACGTTTAGGAAACGTATGTAAAGCCTCTCTTCTGGTCCTCAAATCAAGTTCGGTCCCTTGGTTCTAAACTGTTTACCAGAGGCTCTGTTCTGGTCCTACACCTGTTAATGTCCATCATGACGTGTTCTAACGTGTTCCCCAAACGTGTCCTTGGCTGACTCTCTTTTGAGCCCCAAACTTTTTCTGCGGTATAGTCTTCATTTGGAAACCTGCCAGTATGACTTTCGGGGGGAGGGGAGGGGATTAATTACTTGCAGTTAAGCAACTCAACTAACGGTCATTTGGTTGATTCGCGAGATCAACGGACTACCTGGCTATTATTTCACAGCATAAATGGAAAGATATAAATTGCAGAGTAACCTTGTGTCGCAAGGATACTACTTATAGTTATTTATTCCCTTCATGTTCCCTCTTCCTCCCCCCCCCCTCCCCGGGCACTTTATAATTGATACTCCGTATCTTGATTAATGTGGAAGAATTGAAAGATGAAAAGAGCGCCCAGACGTGCTTTTGACAGGTCAGGTCACGAAGTAAAGGATACGGCATCTCAGGCTACAAAATATGGCTTCACAGGACAGTGAACAAACTCGAGAAATTTCCCTCTCCGACAAAATTCCGAGCATATATGGTAACCCTGCTTCCTATATGTCTTAACAACAATTCAGTATCATTATATACTGAATTCTATTACTGTTCTATTACTAATGTTGTATTCAACCATTTAATAAAGTTTAATATTTAAAGAAAATTTTATTGCAGGATTTTACAATATCACTACTTTGCACCATAGCTATTATATGGCGCAGAGTACAGGTTCCAAACAGGTATACCTGCAAACAGTAAAATTGTTTGATATTAAAAAAAATATAAACAATAATGTTGATCATAATAAGTAAACCACTCAGCAGTCTAACTGGCTACGGGTTATTTACGGGTTATCTGCCATTTAAAATTAGTATTTCAGTTCAGGATATTTACAGAAATGTGTGAACATTATATTAATTTGAGAAAGGGTATTTTACAGTGTTCGTAAATGTTACAAAGGAAATTACCAAAAATATATAGATTTCCATATTGAGAAGACATGTTCCTCTACTCCCCCTCTCCAGATTTCCTGGCCCGAGGAGCAATATGTTTGTCCTAAGCTCTGAAGCTCTGAACGCGCTTGATAGAAACCAGATGTGGAGATAGTAAGATTTTATTGCCCGAGCCAGCCTACCGACTTTCCAATCTTACAGGTTGAAATAAGTGTGGGCAGGGGGGGGGGGGGGTATATATCTTCTTAACCGAACCATGATAAAGTATATCAGTAGAAAGGTTCAACTTGACTTTTTTTTTTAAATTTCAAATCGTTATTTCATAACATAATTTAGTTGCTATGCCCTTATGCCCCCCTCCCATCCTGAACTCTTGTAATAAATATTCATTTTTTTTCATATGAAAAATGAGAGCGTAAATTAACTTATCCCAACCGCTCACGTTTTGCATAACGTTTTTATGAATGTTTCACATTACTTTAAATAACTGCTGACGGCTTTCCCTATTAGAGGGTACAATAACATAAGCCAGTGAAAATTAATGGAACGTGTCATAATTTTATTCCGATATTTATCTTAATATATGTGGCTCACATTATCACTTTTTGTTGAAAGTTTTCTCACATCGAACTTAATTGGGTTGGAGTGTCTACATCTGTAGCGGTGCTTTAAAAGGTCATAAAGTGACCAATTTTTTAGATAGCGTTATGCGGGACTTAGGTAACTTTTATATAAACTGAAAATAATATATTCAATTCAATTTATTTCAATTTATTTCTGTACTGGTACATAGATTGTCATGACCTTGTACAATATGATATACAAATGATGATACAATACAGTTAGTGTATTACCATCTTTATATAATGAAGATAAGTACTAGTAAAATTACTCATAAAATATTCTATCTAAGCATTGAGATAAACCTTGGTGTGATTATAAATTTACCATAAACATACTATAAACATGTTACACAAAAAGAATATGTTTTTAAAGAACTTAAAACCACCGTTACATAGCTGTTTACATGGCTGTTTGATGACATTGATAATTACGATTAATGACAATTACATAAGACATATAAGTAAATAAGTTACACAGATATAAATATTGTGCCATGTTCAGTCCCACTGCCGAGTCACTTCTCACAACAGTGGGACCATACACTGACATTTTAAGGGATATGCTAAGAGTTACCAAGCAGAGCAACCACTTCACTTCTTTTCTTAAATGATTTGATTATAAAGTTGGAGAGGGACACTAAAGTATCTTTGTTGGCACTGTTAAATACATGGCATAATTGACTGTCTGGTGGCCTTGAATCAGCTTTTAGGAATGAGGTTTTACTGAAAAAGGTGACTCGGTCTGTTTTGTACATTGGGCATTGGAATATAAAATGGTATTCATCCTCAATTACCCCTTGTGTGCACAGGCGACAGATTCTGTCGCACCTTTCAGTTTTTGGCCTGGTGTGCCGCCCAGTTTCGATGTGGAGTTTATGGTCACTAAGACGTAGTTTAGCAAGGGTTGATAAGGTGTCGTAATTTGTTATTTTATCAACATAAGTTGCCCTTTCACACTTTTGGTTAAGTATACGGAAAAGAGATAATTTACTGTTGGCTTGAAGTTTGCTATTGCATATTTGGGTAAAGTGGTCAGTTTGTCTTTGTTTGAAAATTGTGGTGAAGTTTTTTGGAGGTGACTGGCTAAGCCACACATCACCAAGGCCAAATGTGAAAAGGATTTTTCGGATACCCTCAGACCATGACATACAAGCTGGTCTGAGTGTGTGGACTGCGGGTGGGACATAGGGTGTCAGCAACTTGTAACTATTTATCTCTTGTATGTATGCTTGTTTCATTAGTGTAGCATCAGACATTTGAATAATTTTACACCATAGTTTGACAGATGCAAACTGTATTTTGGTATAGAGGGGAAGGCGGCCAAGTTCAGTGTATACACCATAGTTTGATACGTTTTGATGGAGGCCAAGGATTTGTTTGCAAAATTTTAAGTGCAACTTTTCTGTAGGGCAGTTATCCGTTGACACCGAGTAGCCCCATATCTCTGAGCAATATGTAAGGATTGGGGAAATGAGGGTATCAAATAATTTCTCTTTTAAGGATGTGTTAACATTACTCTGAAGTGGAAGAGACTTGGACAGACTGAAGAATGCCTTTGTAGCACGTTGTAGGAGATTATTTTTGGTTTCTGTAAAGCTTCCTGATCGATTTAGAAGGAGACCTAGATACATGTATTTGTTGACCTCTTGGATTGGTTTTCCATACAGGAAAAATTTTTCACTGTGAGCTTTTGATTTTGAGTTGAAAATAACTACTTTAGTTTTGGTGACATTTACAGTCAGTCTCCACTTGTTACAGAAATTTTCTACTATTTCCAAACTTTGCCTTAGCCCATTGGGGGTCTTGGACATAAGGATGAGGTCATCAGCATAGAGTAAACCTTGTATTGGTATTCCATTTATATCTGGACTTGCAGCACTTTCGCTATCAATTGATCTAAGAAGGTCGTCAATAAAAATATTAAAACGAAATGGGCTCAATGTGTCACCTTGTTTTACACCTAGTGTTGTATTAAAGGCCGGGGATATACCACTACTTGTCTTAACACATGCTTGGGAGTTTTCATACATGCTTTTAATGTTTTTGTACATAAGTCCTCTTATTCCTAGAGTACTTAGCTTGAACAGTAGTCCGTTCCTCCAAACACTATCGAATGCTTTTGAAAAGTCAATGAAACATGTGTATAATTTTTTCTTTCCTTTCATAAATTTTGTAATAATGGACTTAAATATAAAGATATTATCTGAAGTACCATGACCATGTTTAAACCCAGTTTGATGAGGTAGGGGTACCCCTTGTTGGGATGCGTGTGCTTGAATTCTGTTTAACAGGACCGAGTTGTACAGCTTTCCGAGGCAGCTTGTAATAGATATTCCCCTGTAGTTGTTAACATTTGATTCATCACCAGATTTGTGGATAGGGACTATATATGCCTTGTTCCATATTGATGGGTACTTAGCACTTTTGTATATGATATTGAACAATTTTACAATTACATCTATAAGATAATCCTTCCCTGATTTTATCATTTCGTTGGTTACCTTGTCTTCCCCTGTTGATTTGCCATTTTTCAATTTTTTTATATTGCTCATGATCTCATCAGCACTAATGTCATGGTCAAGTGCAGTTCTGTCTGGAGAATTCATTTCACTTTGCCTTAGTTTATTTTCTATTTTAAGCTTGAAGTCTTTATCAAAGTTATGTTTACTTGATTCAGTTTCCTCACAAAGACTTTTAAAATACTCATAAAATTCACTTGGTTCAATAAATTCAGTTTGTGTAGACTCCATATTTAAATCTTTAACCGCTTTCCAGAAACATTTGGGATTTGCATTTTCCATGGATTGCAACTTTTGAAGTAGGCCTTTTTTATATTCTTTTTTTGCTTTCTTACATCCTCTCTTATAACGATTGAATGTTTGGTAGTATGATGCATTGACTGAATTGTCAAAGGGTTTCTTGCTCCTAAGTTTTGCTAAGTTTTTTAAGTGGGACCTCAGAGATTTTAAGTCATTGCTGTACCATGTTGCCCTTTTCTTGTTTTTTCGAGGGTGGACTGAGGTGTATTTTCTTGATTTAAGAGCCCTTTCAGCTGCAGTTGTGAATATTTCATTTACTAAGGGTAATGCCTCTTCAGGAGAGAGAGCTTGTGACATAAAGTAATCAACCTTTTGTTTTGATTCCATGTTACCCAGGGCCTCAACAAATTTAATATGAGAATTATTTTCCCAAATGAATTTAGTTGGCTTTGGTATCAGCTGAATTGATTTTGTATGTTTGTTGTAAGTAGTTTTGCAGTACAGTTTAAGTTCAAGTAGGGCGTGGTCAGAAAATATTGACAGATCATTGACGTGAAAGTATGGGATGGTGCTGTACAAAGTGGCACTACAGATGACATAATCAACAACGCTGTTACCAGCTGGTTGATAACAAGTATATTTGCCAAGTAGATCACCTAGTTTACGGCCATTTAAGATTCTTAAATTGCAATCTTTGCATAACTCTAGCAGCTTTCCACCAAATGCATTGGATTTTTGGGAGTCCATTGAGTTTCTAGGAGGGGGTGGGTTGTATGCATCACTGAGATAATGGGCCCCAGAAATTAAGGTTAAGTCTGTGCTGTCATCTGTGATAAAGTCTGAGTTAACTTTCGTTCTGGCATTGAAATCCCCTTGGATAATTATATCACAGTTAGCTGACACAGTTGTAAGTTCAGCTTTAAGTTTATCATATGGGTCTGCATTTTCATTGATCACAGAGTTGGGGGGACTTATGTAGACTGTGACAAGGATGACATCACGCCTAAACCCAAAGTAGAATTTGCTCAATTTTAGAATCAGAATATCTTCACACTTGCTTTCTAACTTGGTAACTCCAGCAGTCACTGATTTTCTAACAAATGCTACAATCCCACCTGAGTTTCTCTTGGCTCTCTTTGATTTTTTCCTACAACTACTGTATGATACAAAGCCTGGAATTTCTATCTTGCTATCATTATCAGACCAGGTCTCCACTAAAGCTAATATATCAAAACTAGAAATTTTCCTCACTAGTTCAGCATCTTCCAGCTTACAGCCTACTCCATGGATGTTCCATGAGCCAACTTTGATGCTATCCGAATGTACTTTTTTCATTATATAAAAACTGATATTAATGAACAAGGCAGTGGATCCTTGCTGACATCACTTAATTTGGAAATAAACTAAATATTTTTAACACTGATAGTAATGGTGCACATATGCATGAATGTAAAGATTACCTACAACAACTTAAACAATTTCAGTTTTGAACAACTTATGTTTTTACAGTAATAATTGGTTAAAACATTTTGTACTTACTGAGTTGGTTGGACTTGATAAGAATATGGCGTGGACATTTGGAATACTTATTATACACATTACTTATCCTTAATACTTTTCCAGTTCTTTGTTTCTCAACCATGTTTACATATACTCATTTAATCCCAGGAGCGAGTGTCAAAATGAGTGCCTGAGAAGATTTGCTGTCTGCTATATGGCCAATGTCTCTCATCCCTGTCATGTCGTGGCTGCCTGCCATGGATGTATAGCTGTGGTTCTCTTCTGCGTATGTATCCCCATGAAACATTGGTTTTCCCCCAATTCCTATGTATTTAATAATTTTTTCTTTCCTTTCATAAATTTTGTAATAATGGACTTAAATATAAAGATATTATCTGAAGTACCATGACCATGTTTAAACCCAGTTTGATGAGGTAGGGGTACCCCTTGTTGGGATGCGTGTGCTTGAATTCTGTTTAACAGGACCGAGTTGTACAGCTTTCCGAGGCAGCTTGTAATAGATATTCCCCTGTAGTTGTTAACATTTGATTCATCACCAGATTTGTGGATAGGGACTATATATGCCTTGTTCCATATTGATGGGTACTTAGCACTTTTGTATATGATATTGAACAATTTTACAATTACATCTATAAGATAATCCTTCCCTGATTTTATCATTTCGTTGGTTACCTTGTCTTCCCCTGTTGATTTATACTCATTTAATCCCAGGAGCGAGTGTCAAAATGAGTGCCTGAGAAGATTTGCTGTCTGCTATATGGCCAATGTCTCTCATCCCTGTCATGTCGTGGCTGCCTGCCATGGATGTATAGCTGTGGTTCTCTTCTGCGTATGTATCCCCATGAAACATTGGTTTTCCCCCAATTCCTATGTTGATGATGTGACTTTGGGGAGAGTAAGTGTCCAGAGTCTCCATATGTCTGACGGCGGTAAGTGTCTTGGGTATGATTAACAGGTTTGACATCTCTGCGGGTCTGTATGATGACGGGGATGTTCTGCCCATTTGCTGTGTTGCAGTCATTGTCTTCATGGAAAGGAGGAATTCCAGATCTGTGCACACCTAGTGAGTGTTTGGTATGAAGTAGTAGACGAGGGAGTCCATGTCTATCATTTAGGTGTACATTGTCGTGAAACATCCTTTTGTTCACTTTTCCAGAGTTATAACAGACAACTGGGTCATTATTTTGAAATTTCAGTTTTTGTTTCTCACACACTTTCTCAATTGACCTGTTGACATTGTTTATTTCATAGTAACTCTTGTCTTGCCGTGGAAGAATACTTGACATGATGATTGAAGCCTTTGTAAACTTCTTCTTAGCTGTAGATGCTAGTTTATCATATGCTATCCCTGGTGTCATTGTGCCATCTGCAAAGTATTTCAGATCATTAGTCCCTGTATGTAGCACAACACTGTCAAAGTCTGTTTTATCACATTCTTGGATAGCTTTTATCATTGCTTCTACCCCACCACGTACATACTGCTGCTCTACAAGCATACTTTTTGTGCGGGTCTCGTGCATCCTACTAAATATTGAGTCTGACAGTATCAGGGAATGTTTTTGGGAAGTAACTTTTCCAGTAGATTTCCACATACTAGTACTTGTCCCCTGTAGGGCTTGGCTTTCAGTGTTGGTAGTCTTTACCATATCTGCATAAGTCTTGTTTTTGGGAAAGTCATCTGTAATCATACAGTTTGTATGATTTTGTGAGAGTTGGTGTGAGTTTGAGTGTGTTTCATCAAGTTCTTTCTTTTCAATTCTTTCTGCATTCTCTTTTACAATTTTCTTCATTTCATTCAGCTCTGTTTGCAGCAGGTTACTCTGAAGGGTGAGATTGTTTATCTTCTCTGTTTGTTGCTTGACAGTATCTCTCAGATTGTTTATCTTTTCTGCCTGTAGCTTGATAGTATCTCTCATTTCTTTGTTCTCAGTACTATGTCTCTCATTGTTTGTCTGTAAGACTTTAATGAGTTCTGTCTGGCTGGCCTCCAAATTGACAAGGGCATTGTTTATTGAAGTAAAGTTCTCAGTCCAATTATCTGACCATCTCTGCTTGACTGATTCAGCCTTAAGCAAGAATGTCTGCTTTGGTGTAGTTGTTGCCGCAGGTGTGCTTTTACTTGGTAGTTTGATGGGGGTACTCAAGGCCCTTTCTGTCTCTTCATGTTCATGCCTGGGTTTAGTACTTTTCTCTTCATAGAGCTCTTTCACACTTGTTTCACCTTGTGTTTTTGCACGTGTTTCCTCATCCTCTTGGGCTTCTCCATTTTCTCCACTTGTGTCAAGAGTGCTCTTTGTTTTTTCCTCCATTAGAAGTTTCTCATAAATTTCGTTATCGTACTCCTTTCCATTTTCGAATACTTTGAATGAATGAATCCCAGCCTTTGTCATGAACTTTTTGGCACCTGAGTAGTAGATGTATCCCTGATGCAGATTTTCAGAGTAGCCTAGAACTTGCTTTTCAGTCTCTTCCCAGGTCCTATAGACACCAATTTGGTAGCCTCTTGCCACAGCATAGTAGCCTTTTTTCTTGGTCATTTCAGATGCTAGTAGAGATATTTTGTATCAACCACGTAGTTTCAGAACAGATAGGAGATAGGAGATATACAAGTCAAGTTCTTGCAGCATTTCAACTTTCAAGTGATGTCAGCTTTCCACCTCCTTGACCTACTTTCAGGTCTCCATTGTTCTTTGTCCTTAGTGTCCAAAAGTTTGAACTTCAAAAATCAGACTTCCAAGAAGTGCTGCTGTTAATTTTTTGCCACAGAAAGGTTCTATTTATACTCACAATAGTTCTCCATACTTCAAATCATACATTTGAAGACTTTGCCAAACAAAAATTAAGAAACAAACACAAGAGAGGAGTCAGTGTTGTTTCAACTCACTTGACCTTAATAGAATATACTGTAGATTGATTCACAACTCTGCCGCCGGTCGAATGCAAGCCCGTAATAAAGACCAACCAAAATTAAATGCCCGTGTCTGGTGCGAGTCCTCACACATAATTATAAAACATAGCAAATTACAGTATTTTATTCCATAAGTCTTGGTTATAAAATTATCAAAGGCATTCCAATTATAATCGACACATAAATTGTATTCATATTGTCATTTTCATCCACACAAGTGGATGCATATGTTACAGTGAAATAAACTAAACTAAACTAAACATAAACCATAACCCCAACCAAAAATTAATCTCTGACAAAGCTTAGATGTAACGAATTAACACAATCTTCCAACAATCTGCTTAAAAGCTCTAATTAGAATTGGCGCTGTTCTGAATCTTTCCCTTGAAGTGGTAAATTGAAACGGGGATGTTAGCCTTTAATTTTGCCCAAGGGAGAACGGCGTTGTGTAACAGTAAATTGCATTGGTATGCATACTTATACTACGGTACGTAGTTATACTGGATCTTTCCTCTACCATTAGTCCCTCAAATTTACTTTGGTCAGATCACTGGGATTTCATGATATTCCCTTCACTGTACGCTCCTAAAGCAATACAATTGGGATGCTACATGTAAGTTGTCATCCAGTAGCAAAACATCACTTGAACATTATCCGAATGATATGGGATATATAGCTTGTGAAAGCCTAGGTATAAATACCAACAAGGTATGCAGCTCATCTCTAAACCAGCCCCGTCAATCAAACACACATTATCTTCACTTGCGTCTTAATTTAAATGCAGTCAAACAGGCTATAAATACGAATATATTGCGCGTTTATTTTAGATCCGCTGATTCGAAAATAATATAATCCATTTCTACTACTTGCACAAACGCCTACATTTTGGTATTTTTATAGTGACCATACCTATACCCTAAATCCTGAAAATTGAAAAAAAAATTCTGAAACAAAATGCGTAAATGAATAAAGTAGCTAGACTATCCTTCATAGGGAGCTCTTTACATAAATTGCAGTATTCATAGATTTATAAAACGAATGCAGTAAAAATCCATTATACTGTGCCTATATAAGCTCTGAATCACTATAGTTCTTGACAGTACAGTGGACATTTAGGAAATTCACGGGAATAAACGCGTCCATATGAAAATAAGAGCTTATACTAACTTAAAACGGAATAAAGAACGAGTGAGTACACCCCCACTCCACACACACACACACATGCACACAATCACCCACGAATGTAACTGTCTTGAAAACAAGAAGCAGAGAACGCCATAAACTTTTTAGTAGTATTAGGCATCCTAAAGGTAGTCACGCAGCAAAACTTTTGTGTTCTTTAAAAAATCTGAGAATATATTATAGCAAATATAATACAATTTAAATAATTGAAATGCATTTCTTTCCAACATTCAGTTTACGTACGTTTTTTGGTAGCCTCTCAAAGTTTTAAACCTCAAATATTGGAGACCATAATAGAGTCAGCCAAGGACACGTTTAAGGAACACGTTAGAACACGTCATGATGGACATTAACAGGTGTAGGACCAGAACAGAGCCTCTGGTAAACAGTTTAGAACCAAGGGACCGAACTTGATTTGAGGACCAGAAGAGAGGCTTTACAAACGTACACGTTAGGGTACTATCAAGGCGAAAGCTACCTACTTCCCTGGTTTTACTGAACTGGTAACCTTTTACTTTATTCATATTCTCTCTGTTAAAATCAGATTTTATTTGCTATAAAACAAAGATACACACAATGGACAACAGAAGTGTCACCCCCTGAATCAGACTAATCAAAGTAGGTAGATCTTAAGTAGTTATAATGCCTGGTCTACTTATAATGTGACTAATGAGTATAAAACCGCTGTACCATGGAATTGTATTGTTGGTCTTTTTGTGAAATTTGATGTTAATAAAATGATACCAGGTGCATATCATTCCACAGTCATTTATCTCCCCCAAAGTACAGATTCAGTAGGGATGACACTTCTATTGTCCAGTGTGTGTAGATGTCACTGCAGTTGCGGGTCTTGTCACCTGGCTGTGGCACCGCGAATATTTTATTGATTGCCAACCATGAGTCGAGAAACGTCTCGCGCACAGGTTTTGATTTTATAACATCTTAAATTATATCACTAAATTTATCACTTATTTATATTAAAAAAGCTTTAATCCAACTGAGGCAGAGCATGCTTCGACATCTTTTCCATCTTCATTTTGAGGTATTGTCATTTTTTTCTGATATACTTTTCTGTAAGGATGCATATTTCTTCGGCGATTTCAGAAAAAATAAGGAAAATACTCTAACTCGGTCCACTCTAACCTCCCATTACGAAAAAGAAGCCATGCCATTGGACAATGCGACCTCTGCGGTTACGTCATTTCCTGAATTGGATGGTGGACAGGACCGACCCAAACGACACGCCGAGAATTTGGCTTTACGGTTTGATTGTGCGTACGCCACGCACGGAATTTACAAACGAGCGACGGGGTGATGTAGCTTGCAGTATTTGCGGTAAGCGTGCCAAGTTTTAGGCCGCTCCGATGCCCGGCAGTATTTTATTTCGATTATTCTGTTTAAAATTGTGGATTCTTGTTTCACAAGCTTACTCTATTTTATTGTCTCTATGGAGGTATATGGGGACTTTACGACATTCGGTTTGAAGGCTTTAACCACTTGTTATAGTTTACTTTTGCATTGTATTGGATTAATGTGGTAGTCCAAGGTTGTCCTAGGTGGTTTTCAAGTTTATGAACCCGGTTTTAATATCATTTAGCGATTTTACGACAATCGTTTACTATCCAATCAAGGTGACAGCCGAGCGTGGACAAAACCTAGCGACAGCAACATGTTAATTTTTTCAAACACATTTTGCCAAAAAATGTAAACTGACACTGGAAATTTTGGTTTGTGCTGGTTTTACATGTTGGTTTCACATGAGTCACAATGATTGGCCAGCAGATCCCAATATAGCCTCAGAATATAAACTGCAATAATAAATGCCCCCCCCCCCTTGAAGAAAACGTGTTAAAACTCATAAAATGCACTGCAAGATAAATGGATTCAATACGGATGTTTGCAGGATATAAAAATGGTATGGCAACGAAAATTCAGGATGACGCTCAACATAAATGCCTCGATAGCACGTGCGTTTTCATTTGGAAAACTATTCCAGACAATTCATTACAGTAGCGTTAACTACCAGTACATGTAGGTTTTTACTCTCTCTATATATATATATATATATATATATATATATATATATATATATATATATATATATATATATACAGTACATATATCAAGGTATATAGGATTCTCAGCGTCATCGGCTGAGTAGAGAGGTCATTTCAAAAACTTAATTATTCTCAGTCTCCTGGTATTGGAATATTATACCAAAGCAATATCAGTTCATATAAATCAGTATATATGGATACTTTCTCACTAGCCAAGTGAAGAAAATTACGGCAGGTGGGCCCTAGAGATGTAGAAAATGCTGTTGATACAAACATCATGACCTGGCTCATTTCCAACCGCACGCAGCCTTACATAAAGGTTGGCATAGACATAGCTGTAGGACAAAAACTTTTGCCATGGTCGTTTTAATGTAGAGTCTACTACACACACTGGACAATAGAAGTGTCACCCCTACCGAACCAATACTATGGGGGAGATAAATGACTGTGGAATAATATGCTCCTGGTATCATTTTATTAACATCAAATTTCACGAAAAATCACAAAATGAGAACAAAATATACATTCTACCAAAATATGCAGTTTCAAGTCCAAAATTAGTACTTAGTGGCATAGCCACGTGACCTAATAATAGGTGCCTGTCTACGAGGCAAGGATTCATCTAATTGTCTGATGCGTTCAGGGCTTATGCTGGCCCAAGCATGAAGCACTGAACATAACAGAGATTCTCTGCTGGTTAGACGGGCATTTGTCAAAAGTTTTGACATATCATTCCACACATTTCTATTATGTTTGCATCCGGACTCTGGGCAGGCCACATCACCCTGCGAATGTCCTGTTGGTCAAACCAATCATAAACTGCTATGGGCCTGTGAAAAGGAGCATTGTCATCCTGGTGAACAAATGGATAATTCCTGTCACCAAACATGTTAGTAATAGATGGTAGCAAGCCTGACCCCAAAACATCGATATATTTCTAGTGATTCATGTTTCCATCAACCACTATCAATTCACCCACGCCATGGATGCTGATGCAGCCCCACATCATGATGAATATGCTGCTCCGGGTTCGAAAATTCAGTGCATGTGGTTCAAATGCTTTACCAGCAGTTCGCCAGCATCGTACCCTTCTGTCATCAGAGGTCAGACCAAAGCGACACTCATCGGAAAAAAAATATTTAGGACCAATTGTCATGGACTGTCCAGTTCCAGATCCTGTTGACCCTAGTTCACTCTACGTTGCCTGTTTTGTAACGATATAAGAGGTTTCAGTCTTGTTACCCTGCTGTACACTCTATGAGCATGTAACCGACGCCTAGCAATTTTCACAGACACATTCTTATGTGTGAAATCGTTCCACTGTGTTGTCAACTGACAAGCAGTGTCGAACTTTGACAACCTGGACATCAAAATCAGTCGTCGGTCTTCACGGCCAGTAGTTTTTCTTGGACGACCCATCAGAGACAATTTGTCTCTTGATCCAGTGTTTCTATACCGAGACCAGACCCTCTGCACGGTTCTGACTGAACGATTCAATTGTATCGATATTCTGACATTGCTTATATTCCTCCTCTTCAGGTTAATAACTTGCACCTATAACCGTTAGATAATTGCCTGTATCTTGCCATATTGGAGGAAGACAGGAATAACATTTGCTGTACATGTACAAGACCAACAATACAATTCCATGGTATAGCGGTTTTATACTCATTCGTCACATTATAAGTAGACCAGGCATTATAACTACTCAATATCTGCCTACTTTTATTACTCTGAGTTAGAGGGTGACACTTCTATTGTCCAGTGTGTGTATACTTCATTTGATACAGAGCTTGGAAAAAGATTGGAAAGGATGCTATCACCAAAGCTTTCATCTTGCGTCTTTGAAAATAGCCCGCACGCCTTTCACTGGTGCAGTCACCGGACTCTTTCGATCTCGTGGAACCAGCAATAGCGTCACCAACACCAACAATAGCGTTCTTAGGATGGCAGATATTCAATCAATGTACACTTTTTTTAAGACAACGCAGGCTGAGGTGGCCGGGACATGCCAACTGCATAGAGGACGGTCAGATCCCAAATGACCTCTTGTCTGGAGAACTGAAAATGGTCTTTAGAGCTGTTGGTCGACAATAGCTCTGATTTCAGGAAGTATGTAAGCATAATATGCTTGCGATTGAAAGACCAACTAACAGCTGGTATTCTCTATCTGAGGACCGAAATAACTGGAGGATTGTACAGGTACTTGAAGTGGTGCTTGATGCAATAAGGGCAAAAAAAGATGGGCGGAAATTCAAGCAGTCCCAGAAACGACATATGCCTGTGAAAACTGTTGCTGCGTCTGTCTGACAAGGATTGGTCTGATCAGCCACCAGAAGAAGTGTTCGCAAATACCCTAAGTCATGGTCTTAGTCCGACGGCTGCTTACAAATATTGATACCAACCTGATCAACTTGCATGATGACCAACGCTATCCCAATAAATGCGTCCACTTTGAAATGTTGCTCATGTCTGATACCCCTTCAGTGTATTTCAAAGGTGAAGGGATGACTGACAAAACCGTTGGCCATTTTCTTTGCAGCAGATGGTGGTAAGGTCTTTCAGATTCGTATATTTACATTGCCAGAATGAGAAAAATTAAAGTTTTACACAAAACTTCATAACTTCCAGAAAAATAATCAGATTAGGCTAATTTTCGATCTCGACCTGTATTTAAATAATATATAATATAAGTTTGACGGCAATAGGTCCACTACCTCTCTACTTAACGCGCCATCGATCTTTATTGCATATATGCTAAAAATAGCATATCTTTTGGAAAATGGTCCAATACTAGCTGATTTTAAACCAGAAATCTCAGCTTTTTTTCTTCCTTTTTAATTTTTTGTTGACGAATTAGTTAATTTGGTTTATCCTTTGGTATGTGGACTTTGAGCCGTGTAAAAACTGGCAGAGGTGATTCTCTCTCTCTCTCTCTCTCTCTCTCTCTCTCTCTCTCCCTCCGTGGTCGATGCGACCCTCGGCGACCTATGAGCATGCTCTTGATTGGATGGTTTCTCACGCGCTGCTACCTTTTAGAGGGACATCACGCAATTGTCACACCATTGAGTGAAATTTACTCGCCATTGGAAGTTGGTTCTAAAAGCTTTGACAAGGTAAGTTTTATGGTGACGAAAAAATAATTTTGATCGCTGCAATTCACATTATTGATTTATAAACAAGTTCACATTACACGGCGTGTTATCCGTCAGGATCTGAAACATTCAAAGGCTTTAAATTAAAACCAAACGATCAGTGAGTGATATTTTAACCCGTGCGATATATACACGTTCCAAAATTGTCTGATAGACTTTTATTTCGTCTTTGATCTTGAATTTTAAATTTGTTCACGAAGGTCTTTTAATATTCTTTTTTTTTATTCATTAGTAATTTTATTCAACTACGATGCAAAGAATGCATTAATCCAACCCCGAGTGGAAAATTTGATAATACTAATGAAAACATTACAAAATATTCTGGTTCCTTCAAATATACGGTAAGAAATATGTGGATTTGATAGCCTAAATATTTTCAAATTTGGTCATCAAGTTTATTTTGAGATACTTTTACCGACCGAAAAGGTAGGGAATTGGTTGCCGACTTTTCCTGCACATGATTAAGTTTACATACCTACATGTATATTATTTAAACAGTACAATGTTCGTCGAAACGTTGTTGACACTGATTTAGGATTGCACGTGCATTCAGGTGTCACCCGAGCGATATTTGTCAGAATACCTTGAGCGTCAGCGAGGGGTTGTGAAGGCATACATGTATATACATGGCGAGGGGGATCCCAAAGAATATGGGGGTCCATGCATATCATAGGGAAGATAAAATTTATATTTACCATGTTTTTTACCTTCAATAAGTGAAATCTGATTAATAAATAAATTACAATTTTTACAAGAAATACTGGGATGTGCGATGGATCGCCATTGACACCGTCTAGACTTGTTAGTTACCGTAAATAAATATTTTAATATGACCAATGTTATGTCATATTCATGTCATAAGGATGAATACCCCTTACCCGTGAAGGCTAAAATTAATTCTGTCTTGCCAATTTTCATTGGTCCTCATAATCGATGACCTCCATCTTGCAATGTAAAAGTGTCATTTTTTTATTATACATAAAGTAATAAGGGTAAACTGATTATAGGCATCTGTGCTATAATTTTTTTTAATAAAATAGATTGTGCACAGCAAATTGCTAAAATTAAATACCGGTCTCTCATTGCTACATTCAACAACGCTTGCTTTGTATGCCTTATAGTGTAGTCCACTCCCTGTTTTGGATAATAGAGCGTTACAGCCGAGATTTGACCTCAATAAAAAACCCATGCAGTTTTAGTGTTCTACACAGAAACGGTCATGGTCCCCAATTCAGTAGAGAAACAAACGACGATGTTTTGCCGTTTACAGTGGGTCCTTCGGAGGTTGTGTGGATTCTAACCGGCTACAACCAGTTTGGTGTTCGCTAGAGGCCTCGAAAAATGTGCTTTGGTGGTAATTTACCCCTCATTCTAAACGGACCGGGTATTTTTTTGTTTTCGATACACTGTGTGTGGCCTCTGTGTAGGTACATCAGTCTGGGTAATACTCTCTAAAACTGTGCGGACCGTTCCGTTTTGTGCAGTAATATATCTGGCAATGTCTGTCTTTTTTGCGCTTTGTCAGAATATTCAATATTATGAATTTGAGAGAGAGAGATAGGGGGTCTCGGGGTTGGAATTAAATAGTTAGAATATAATTGTAAAAACTACTGGCACTCAGTAAATTATCTATATATTGCTAATGGTCCAGACAGAGGAAGATGGAAGGCGATGGAGCTCAACTGTATATTGGATATGCCCCCATATCTATTCCATTAAGGTTTCATTTCGAATCACTTTCACCTTTTAGTGATATCAAATTACAGATACATGTGAAATTTGATCTCAATAAAGAAAGCCACATGGTTTCAGTGTTCTGCTCAAAAACGGTCATGGTCCCCAATTCCCGTTGAAAAACGCGTTTTGGTGGTGGTAATTTACCCCTCATTCTGAATGGACTGGGTGGTTTTCGTTTAGTTGCAGCATCATATCCCGAAAGGACAGTGAGTGATGTACCCTTGTGGTAAGATTTCGATACACTGGGTGTGGCCTCTATGTAGATACATCAGTCTGAGCATTACTCTCTAAAACTGTGCGGACCGTTCCGTTTTGTGCAATAATCTGTCTGGCAATGTCTGTCTTTTTTTGTGCTTTCTCAGCCTATTTAATGTTATCAATTTTAGAGAGAGAGAGAGAGAGAGAGAGAGAGAGAATTGTTTTAAATATATATTCATATTATAATTGACAGCTTTTAATCTAGTCACGGGTGTGCTAATGATTCAGAATCTCACCGTGCAACATAAAATTGTTCTTAAGGTACCCCCTATCAAATGATAGTCAAGCGGTTCCCAGATTAGTCCCTTATTTGATCTGGTTCAGATTTTCATTGATGACTGCCATTGGTGTTTTTTCACCAATGTGGTATCCACTTCAAATACTGACGCTGTCAATGACCCTATTCACTTCAGACGCGGTACAAGCTTCGTCGTAGGCCTCGTTTGGATGTCTGTAAACTGTGTTTTGGCCAATTGAGTGGTATGGATGGAATTTGACCTCAATAAAGAAAGCCACGCGGTTTCAGGTTGATACGTTGAATTGCCGTTGATTTACCTAAATTCAATTTAAGATCAACGTTGATCCAGCCACGTCAAAACACCGTCATAATGTGACGTTGACTCAACGTTGTATTTTGGTCATTGACTCAACGACAGTTCTCGGTACCGTATTATAGATAAGCAGGTTGAGGTGACTGTCACTTTGTTATATATATATATATATATATATATATATATATATATATATATATATATATATATATATATATATATATATATATAATAACTGTGCAGATTCTGATATATATATAAGCAGTCTGGACATTACTCTCTAAAACTGTGCAGACCGTTCTGTTTTGAGCAACAATCTGTCTGAGCTCCATAGCCTGCCATCTTGTTGAGCTCCATTGCCTTCCAACTTTCGGAATCATTAGCACATTCGTGGCTAGATTAAAAGCTGTCAATTCTAATATGAATATATATTTAAAATAATTCTCTCTCACTCTCTCTCTCTCTCTCTCTCCATATCTCTTTCTCTCCTTCTCTCAAATTGATAACATTGAATAGGATGACAAAGCACAAAAAAAGACAGACATTGCCAGACAGATATGTAAATGGGATATGCCCTCATATCTATTCAATTAAGGTTTCAGTTCAAATCACTTTCACCTCTTTATAATGTCAATTTACAGATATAGCTACCCGTATTTTTCAACCTTTTCAACACTGTAACATTTTATTTGTCTTAAGCGACCACCTCTTATTTTACAATGTTGTAAGCGACATGAATAATACACGTGTGTTCCAGCATGGCGGCTTAGAGAGTTAGCACGTTTATGTTACATGGTGTCAGAAGTTGAACTTTTCAAGCTATTAGTGAGTCCTTACACATGTCACATGACATTTTTAATTGTGCGAGACACTAATTAAAATGGCGTATGCATTCGAGCAACCCAGTTTTGATTGGGAGTCTAAAAATTTGTACTTGGAATTTACCCGATTCCGACAGCATGCTGAGCTTGTTTTCAAGGGTCCACTATCACAAACAGATGATAAGAAAAGGGCAGGATGGTTAGGCATGTGGATTGGAAAACAAGGGAGAGAAATTTACAAAACATTCACTTGGGAAGAAGATGAAGAGGATAAGCCAGAAGCAATATTCGGCAAGCTTGAAAATTATGTAAGACCCAGAAAAAACAAACGTGCACAAAGATTTAGGCTAATCTCGAGAAAAGGAAGCAGGAGGAAGGTAAGACATTTGACAATTTTGTAAAAGACATCAGATTGATTCTTATGGATTCTGAGTACCAAGACGCTGAAGACATTTTAATTGACTGTATAATACGTGGGGTGTACTATCCTCGAGTTCAAGAGAAACTGTTAGAAAAAGGGGAAAGACTTACTCTAGCTCAAGCATTAGAAATAGGCAGACAGTATGAGTCATCCCAGCAACAAATGAAGATTCTAAGACCAGAAGTTGAAGTTTCCGCCATTAATCACAAGTCACATAAGAGTAAGGAAAGCCATGCTAGTAGAAATCCCTCACAAGCCTCTAAGAGACAGGACCACGTACCTTGGAAGCAAAAGAACAAGAAATGTGGTCAGTGTGGTTTAGATATTGCAACAGCCCATAGAAACAATACTTGCCCGGCAAAAGGAACCAAATGCAGATACTGTAAGAAACCAGACCATTGGTATTCAGTATGCAGAAAACGAAAAGCCAAGGCAGTACACACTTTACAGGAAAGTGATAATGATGTTTACTGTGATTATTCAGTGAGTGAAGATAGCAACAATGATCCACTGTACATTCATACAAATGAAGTTGATGATGAAAATGTTGACTCTGTCAGTGCAGCTGAAGATAAATAGATAGTGACACTAGATGTCCAAGACAAGCCACTTAAATTTCGTATAGATACTGTAAATGTAACATTCTAGTGAAAGTTGATTATGAAAAACTTAGTCTTCACAAGAACTTGAACCAAACAACTAAAGTTATTCGCTCCTACTCTAATCACAAGATCCGCCCAATCAGAAAAGCACAGCTTTCAGTGGCATACAATACTACTCAGTTGACAGTTGACTTTGAAGAAGTAGACATAGACCAGGAAAATGTCATTAACGGTGAAGTTTCAGAGAAACTTGGGCTCCTCCATAGAGTCAGAGTAAATTTCAACAAGGTAAACAGTGTAGATGATTTCACTGAACTTGCCAAGAACACAGGTACGCTACCAGGTAAGCATACCATAAAGATAGACCCAACAGCAAAGGGAGTTATACATCCAGCCAGACGACAGCCAGCATCACTGAAGCCACGCATCGTAGAGAAATTACAGGAAATGGAATCAGATGGCTTCATTACCCGAGTCCATGAGCCAACTGAATGGGTCAGTTCAATGGTTGTTTCATTAAGAAATGATAAAGTGAGAATCTGTATAGACCCATGTGATTTGAACTATGCAATCAAAAGAGCGCATCATCCACTGAAAACTATTGTAGCTAGTATTCCAAAAGCCACAGTGTTTTCTGTGTTAGACGCCACACAGGGATTTTTGC
Source organism: Lingula anatina (assembly GCF_051362555.1). Classification (NCBI taxonomy): domain Eukaryota; kingdom Metazoa; phylum Brachiopoda; class Lingulata; order Lingulida; family Lingulidae; genus Lingula; species Lingula anatina. The sequence goes on along the minus strand of NC_141771.1, from coordinate 3,599,629 downwards.
AGATACAGCTTGATGAGCAGTCATCCTTTTTGACTACTTTCAACACTCCAATTTGCAGGTACAGATGACTTCGCCTACCCTTCGGTATTAAATCAGCGCCAGAAGTCTTTCAGAGAATCATGGATGAAATGCTTGAAGGCATAGAAGGTGCCACAGCTATAATGGATGACATATTGATAGCAGGCACAGATCGTGAGCATCATGATTCGATTTTCAAGAAGGTTAATCAGAGAGCTACTGAATACAACCTAAAGCTCAATTTTGATAAGTGTCAGGTGCGTCAGCCCAGAGTTCAGTATGTGGGACATATCCTCACAGCAGAAGGCCTGAGCCCAGATCCAGAAAAAGTGCGCGCAATAACTGAGATGACACCACCCACAGATAAGGATGGAGTACGAAGAATACTTGGTCTTGTACAGTATCTAGCCAAGTTCATACCAAACCTGAGTCAGGTGGATGCCCCACTGAGAGCATTATTGAAGAATGGTGTATCATTCAAGTGGGAACATGAGCAACAAGCAAGTTTTGAGGAACTCAAACACTTGTGTAGCACACCGCCTGTATTAGCTTATTATGATGTGAACAAGCCCGTAGAGATTCAGTGTGATGCATCAAGAAGTGGACTAGGGGCAGTGTTAATACAAGATGGCCGACCTATAGCATACACGTCACGTTCTCTTACTGATGTTGAAATGCGTTATGCTCAAATAGAGAAGGAAATGCTCGCCATTGTCCATGGAGCTATAAAATTCCACTGCTACATCTTCGGTAAGGAAACAACAGTGTACACATACCACAAGCCATTAGAGAGCATTCTTAAGAAGCCATTACTGTCAGCTCCAATGGGATTGCAGAAGATGTTGCTACGTCTACAGTGGTACAATCTCAATGTTGTATACAGGAAAGGCAAAGATATGGTGGTAGCAAATACATTGTCGAGAGCATACTTACCAGACACCAGTTCTGACGTGACAGGACTAGATGATTTATGTTTAATTGATATGATCTCTGTGAGCAGCGAGAGATACTCTGATATTAGAACAAGAACGCAAAGAGAGCTACCGTACTTGGATTAAGAATGTGTACATTTACCCCGTGGACCATTTGAAGATTACACTGCGATTAATGCGGTGGAAAATACAATAGAGAGAGTGTATAATGATAGGGTCGCTAAACGATTGTTGACGGCATATAGTAACTAGCCTAATCCCCTGGTCGCCTGGGTAGCCACGCCTCTTAGAGTACTTATGTAAACAAACGGTCTCCCGTAGCGAACTATCCTTTTGTTCAACAGCTTCGCGCGTGCAGCTCATTATGTATGTAGTGACACTATAGCTAACTGCATATACATTTGTGCTAGCTGTTATTTGATTCATTCTGCTGTGTCGGATGTTATGGATCAGCCCACTGGTTCGTCGACTTATGTTTTTCTGAAGTTTGGTGGTGCAGATTTTGAGTGCTTAATTATTTAACCTCCTTCTAACAAGAGAAAGGGGAAGGGAGATAAAAAGAGAGAGTGTCAAATGAAACGGGTAATGAGTAATACATTACATTAAATAAAGGGACTCGCGGTGGAAGAAACGGTGACTGTTTTGCATCAAGGTATGCCATTATAATCCGACATGGCCCATAACATGATCCATAACATGACTCATTGTTGTATGCCTTATATTTGTGCCGACTTATATTTTACTCTCGTTCATTTCGTGAAACTATTTCCTTCAATAAAGTTTTGCCTGTATAAATTAACTTTGTGACATGAAGTAATTAATAAAACGCGCCTGTTGAAAAGGGGGCTTTTCGTAACTAATAAAGGTTCACTATTCAGAAAAATATCGTCGCCGTTCGTCGCCGCTACCTTCAGGAAAGCGTACCCTCCGCGTGGATCACCGGCATTTTTGAATATCTGACAAATTAGCGCAATTTACGTTTTAGCTAATAATTCTGAATTTACTAATATTTTGGACTAAATTCGATGTCAGATTCATAGCAATGACGGAGAGCCGCCAGAGTAACTGTTTAATTTTCTAAACTAATCAAACTAGAACGCGTGGCGATAAAATGTGTCGCTAGATCTTGTAAACACTCAGTGAAATGCACCTAGTGACTATATTCAACGTGCCGTCACTTAATTGCTTTCTCGATTTCATTAATTGACGATAGTAATTGCAGATAACAAGGAAGAGGAAATGCTGAAGACAAAACAACGTCAGGTCTTTGTGTGACTTTCTCCCTAAACACTTTTTATGTTGCTGTCAAAGAAAAAGGAGTCTAGATAGCGATTATTATTTAAACCACTGCTGCTGCAGGTAGACTTCCTCGTTAATCATTTAAATGCTCCCCTCCCCCAGCAGACCCAACTTGATGCATGTACGTCTTGGTAGCTATAGTACAGATCTTGGTTCAAGTAATGAAAGGTTTAAGAACAAAACGATAATTTGAGGCTATTTTTTCATTCAAGACAAAATAAAGTATCTATGGTGTGTGACAATAGGGACTTTACAAAGCTTAATTTGTCCTTAAATATATATTCCAGTAGCATAGGCGAGCGATGTAATTGTAACCTCAACTTGAGGTATCCTCGATGAAAGCGGAGTACAAAAATTAACTTTTTTAAATATCGATTACAACATGCTGTACAATGATGTTGAGACTAAAGGGTTTAATGGACTTCTTTCAATATTAAAAGAAACAGTTTTTTCGGGGAGCGCGGGTAGACAGTTTACGTCAGGTGATTCGTTAAAGTCAAGGAGTGTTTCACTATCAAATGTGTAAATCATATATGTCATAAAACACTATAAGAAAGTTTTTTGTTACGATCTGCAACATTTGTTCATTTATATAGCAGGGCGAAGTTAAAGCCAGAGGTAAATAGAACCTAATACCGTAATCCTCCTCGTCCATTTATTTCAATCGTATCAAAACGTTTGATACACAATGTTCATTAAATTCATAATTTTGGCGATTTATTAAAACCATATTGGTACATAAAAGTTTAAGATTAGCATAAGTTAAGCAACAACCAGTATGAAGAACAACACCCTTTTTAAATGAGGCAAGACACCCTCTTCACACTGATTATAACCTTGAGAAAGACATTATGCAACTTAAGGCAAAGGAGTTATGCAAAGTTCTTTCAACTCGTGTGTGAATACAACACTTTCTTTGTCACTTTTACAAGACAATGGAGGCGAGCAAGTAGAGTAATTACAATATACAATAAAAAGGACATTAGTATAGAAAGCTTACTTCGGGTCAGCCCTTTGCTTGTTTGAATGAAAGAGATAGATATCGCGCCGCGACTCCCTTTATTAAACCTTCGTGTGATTGTGTAAAAGTGTGAAAGACAGACAACGGTCTTTAGTCGCTGTTGATATTGTTCGCGATTAATATTGAAGTATAACTCCTTCGCCTGCATGTAAACGTGTTACTTTTCCTCATGTTCACTATATTTCTTTTAGGTGGTTAAGACAATGGGATGAGATCGATAAAAGTAAAGGTTAATCTAAACAATATTAGATGCGATTTTTGTGAAATGACTTATTAAGTGATGTGCATGTACCAAGCGTGTTTAAATTCTTGAATTTCTAATTTGTTAAATCTTTCATACACGGCCTCATATATGTATTACTCTCAGGCCTTCGATATTATTGTGTTACACGGGACTCCTGGAAACCTGAAGCACAGGTCTACGGAGTCTTGTTATCCTTCATGCAGTTTTATGGCTGGGATGAACACTGCGAAGTAGAAACAGGCTTTACGTAGCTTTACTTGATGCACGACAGTTTAAACAAAACCAGTCTGCAAGGCTTGCTTTGATTTGGCGTTAACCTTACACTGGTTTAAAAAGAACAAATATAAATATGTTCGATGGATTAAATGCCGGCTTTGTTATATTTTAACTAAATGCGTTCATTTGCACAGTTACACAGATAATATTTTTAAGTTGTCTGTCGTTCAGCACGCATTATAGGCGAGTAGCTAAATAGTGACGGTGATCAATCCAAGCTCAATCTTGGCAAGTATCGTTTACAAAATAGATCATGTTGAATAAACTTAATTACGCTTTAATAAATAATCAACACATGGTTCGGTTATTGTCACTTGAAAGCTTTCGATCAAAGACGTTCAATGAAATCACAAATCATTTGACGATTAAAAAATGGACATGTTCAAGGGGCAGTTTTTGTTTCAGATAAAGGGACTTCAGGTTCAGGTAGAGGGTTCAGTTACGTGTTTCATCGGATGATAGCATCACGCCCTAGGTCTAAGCGAGTTGAATAGAAGCTTTTTATCCAAACATCCTATTCCTAACTACTGAGTTAGGACAAAGGTCTAGTAACATGCACTGTGCAATAACTATTAATGGATCAGACGCATACTTGATTGTTTTTCCTCTGGTGTCGCACGTATGCATCCTTTCTTGAGTGATCTAAAACAAGTCGCTAGTGTACCATGTTTCTCACTGTAGCAAAATAAGTTCGACATGGTGTTTCTGAACGGCAGCCGGAGACACAGTAATTGTATAGGCATGCTTTAAGCTTGTTCGAGAGACAATAACAGTCGGGTTTAACAATAGATAGCGACCATAGTAAGACCCCCTCCTATTTAACTGATGATTTACACTTTTAATTGACCGTACTTTCGTATATTGTATGATCATACAGCCAGACTTCCCCCTGTTGCACGTTGTAGTTGGATTGTCATTGCGCCTATGTCAATGAACCTCATTTAATTTCAATATTATAATATAAGCATAATATAAGTAATATGTTATTTCCTTATTCCTCTTTCATTATCATTCATGTTTTATAAATACTTGAACGCTTGAATGCAGATATTTCAAATTAAAACGTAAGTACATAAATAAATTATACATTTATCAATTAATGCAATAGGAATTTTTTGAGACAGATTGATGCTGACGCTCATGCATTTCAACCAAACAAACAATAATTAGTTCAATTTTTGACTGCGGAAATTTCATATAGGATGAAATAACTGATAACAAATTTAACTAGCAGTTTGTTAGCAACACTAAAAACCAGCTGCGCGTGCCAAACTAGTGAACAAAAGGACAGTTCGCTTCGCGTGGCACGCCTTAGCATGGGTTTAGCCTCTTCAAGCTATAATCCTATCGCCGCAACAAACAATAGACCTTTTTCATCTTTTGCGGAAATACGAAGTGCGCATGATAGGAACCGCGCGCCACAGGGGTCATAGTGGTCCTCTGCTGTTTCCAGCATGGCAATGCTAGGTGTAGATGATGTACAAGGTGCGCATATAAAAAGGTCGTATGAAGCGTGCATTGCTTTCTGTCAAACTAAAAAGGTGACTGAAGCACAGAAATGCGTAAACTGTAGGCAAGAAACAGCTATTTGGACGGAGAATCAAGCAATTAAATATTTGCTTTCTTAGTTTAAATACGATGCGGTTTACAACTAGACTTCACCTAAGCGTCCGAGCCTTGGCTGTACTTTCAATAGTGATGACGAACTAAAGCTTCGGAGTTCTTTTAAATGCTTCCGATAATAAAAATATGCGAAAGAGACTCGTTATTTTTTATATATAAAATCAAAAAAGCCAGTAGACTCGTACACAGCTTTCAAGAGTGTGGACAGGTGCGCAGGCCTACGTCTTCACAATTTTGTACATGTATATATGCAAGCTGTGGCGATATCACTTCATGTACCGGCAGTGTCAATTCATTACGATTTTTATGTCTTGTTTGAAGGATATCTTAAGAGATTTTTAAAGTGATAAAATGATAAGATTTTCTGCATTGTTTGACTCGTAGCTACTGTGTATGCAGGTAAAACTGACACGCAGATCGTTCGTCGGTGAACTGATTAAATCGTTTGGTACCTGATAAGGCATCAGGTGTTACTTGTTCAATTGTTCGGTAAGGCGGGCGGCCACAACTACGACCTTTCCTCTGTAATTAAATCTTTTTAAGTGTTAAATAGGTGAGACAGGAATTCTCGACTCTTTCCCAGACGATATTTTAAGTTTACCGTGTCTTACTCTAGTAGGGCTATATGTACAAAATTTACGACAGGTAAAAAATGTCAGCCTTTCGGTCTGACAAGTATGAAAATTTTGTCAAACTGAAACAAAAACAAAATTGTAGCAAGAGGCCAAATTATTTGATTTTTAAATATTTTCATGCATATTTTCATCGTTTTCAATCACAGACAATAAATAAATAAAGTGTTTCCCACACATTTCATACTTTTCAACTATCTAAGACAGTTAAATATACGTAGGCCTACTTTAATACTAAGCATATTTGTATTACTTTACAAGTACGTTGTTGGATTATGTTTATCATCCATTTACTTTACCATACATGTATTATGTACGTGTAGCTTACAGAAAGGCTTTTCTGCATTTTTTGTATTTTCCAATTCTCTTGTCATTGAGTTCAGAAATAAATAACTTTTTATTTCGCCGATAACGCGTTCAACAAGAGCCGATGTACTTTCTTCTTCGTATGTCTCTGTTGATCTTGATAATATGAGCCCCGTTTGTACAAATCAGTAATACGTATACGGGACTGAATACATAATAATAAAAATTTTATTAACGTCTCACGTTAAAAAAAATAGAACCCACCCTGCTAAGGGTTATTAGAGACTAACACCTGTGATGGGCCTACAATATTTAAAATGATCACTTATCAATAAAACACACACAAAAAGGATATTACATACAAAACTTTTCAAACCTTCTCTTTGTTGTTACACAAAAAGGCGTGAAAGTTCTTGAATTTTTTGTAAGTAGAATCCCCGTGTAAAACTTCACAGCTTTTACTTTCTTTTTCCATAATCTCATGCTTGAAGTCTTTTCTTAATTTTTAGGCCCCGGCCTATTCTTCATTTTTTTCTTCAAATCTTTATAATGTTTTTTTTTTTCGCATTTTTTACCCCCGAGTTCTATTTGCCGATAGTTCGTTATATCCGTTGTTTAACTAAGCATTTCTGTTTTTTATTAAAGCACCGTTGATCTCCTAATATTATAGTTTTTCTTCCCGCCTTCGAAATGTTCAGCGCAAACGCGGTGCCCTGCTTTTGATCCAAACCTGCCATATTTTCCTTTCTTTCTAACATATTTTTCATTCTAACGGGTTTGTGGGGAACTTATTAAACCTCATGTGTGGATCTCGCTTACTGTTATTGTAGTAGCGGGACAAAAAGCACGTAAACCCAGCCATGGTTTTTAGCACCGCTGTAAGCGTTTCGACGTAGCAGGGCTCCCCTACCCACAATGCAATTTCAATTTCCGGAAAAGATGAAAAAGGCTAATAGGGACCTTCTGGCTGATGTATCCTGCTGTTGATTACACCTAGTTACAGCGGATTGTCACGCTCGCGCTGGGCCACAGAAACCGGCGTCATGGGGTTCACTCGTATTAAGTATTGTGTTATTCCACCTAAGCTATTGTGTTTGTGCCTTCGAATTTTGAAGGGATTTATACGGCCCTCCATTGTTTGTCCGCCCCCTTCTATTCACAAGATAGGGATTAAAACATTTCGAACGTGGTTACACCGGTGTACAACGGAAACAAAATTATTCCGACCACTGTATATTGTGCTTTTTTCGTAGATTGGTCTTTCTGGACCAGAATGTTATTGGGATATTTTATTGTAGTATTTACAAGAGATGTGTCTTCATGGATACTACAAGCTTCATCGTGAAAATGCACTTGCTTCCCCCATCTTAAACACACTTGATGGTAGATGGATGTGACAAAAGCTACCAAATTGAGTAGAATATCATGCAAATTTGGACACTAGGGGCATACACCATAAGCCTTACTAAAATCGCTATGAGAATTATTCCCTTTTTTGTACCGACGACGTGTCTGGTTAATGCACTGGGTCCTGAAACTCAGCGAATCAATAGGCCTTTTACAGCTAGATGGCTAGTTGTTGACTGCTTTTGTTAACTTAAGAGCTTGCCTTCCAGTAAACAAAAGAATGCTGGAGAGCAAGCTTTTCAGTTTTGATTTTAAGGTGGCAGAACATTTCACCCGCCAATGCTACTTAATTAGTACCACCACGCTGGCGGTACTTATGGTTTTAGTCCCGACTCGTATCGTACGGCTCCGCAGGGTGGCGTGGGATATAAGTCACCGTTACCGCTTCTCGCACGGACCTGTGTCCCCATCTCTTGGATTTAGGTCAAATATAATCTCAACTTGAACTTCCTTTTTTTGTCTCAATCGGTTCATTCGCCTGGGCGTGACACCCTTGTCATTTTTTTTTTTTTTTTGAAAATTCAATGCGATATATCTCCCAAACGGAGGGAATTATGGGAAAAATTAGTATAGAAGTCTGACCGAAAGTCATATATGAGGATTTCAAATATGCCTTCGGATTTTACCTTTGACCTTTTTTTCAAGGTCAAACAGGCCAAAATGTTCTAAAAATGGGAATTTTTTTGCAAAAAAAACTTTTATTTGTGCCGAATTTCAGAATCTACACAGAGTTTAGCATTCATATAGTGAGGGGATGCAACTAGGGACTTCTTTCATCTTTGGGAGTTTGGGGTCAATCGGTGGATTTTCATGGGAGAAACGGCCATAAGATGCCAAAACTGAAAACTCTCCCTAATTCTGGAACCGTAAATGCTAGACCCCTGGTTTTTTTTTTGCATCATGTAGCGCTTGTCAAGCGCAATACTGGAAGTGATGTCCGTTTTTTTGTTTGCCATACGTCAAGGAGTTGCACTATATATATCATAAAGCACATTGCACTGATTAGACACTGAACAATAATCAGTGGTGAAAATAAAATGTGAAATACTCCAAAAGTAGCTGAGGTACACCCATAGTTACTATTGAACTTGAATAGGAAGTCATATACTGGCAATCTAACTGTGACCTTGTAATTTACCTTTGACCTACTTTTCACCATGCGCTGAACTTCGCAATTTTTCCAACCCTTTTATCTCCAAGACTGGCAGAGATACACTCAAGGTTACTTTTGAACATGAATAGGAAGTCATATACTTGACATCTAACTGTCACATTTAGGGCGTATTCCCAGACATTTAGATTGATCTGTCTCCTTGGGGAGTCTCACAACATTGCTGTCAGATAATCCGGCTTATATGTCCGTCCCGCCTACTACAAGTCGTAAGGGGGTAATTAACTTTCGTGCCCGCTCGGCTGACAGCTATTTAGCGTGAACCCCCAGGGAGTTAGGTCGATCTAGTTTGGATCGATCTAATCTCTGGGAATGGGGTCTAAAATTGACCTTTGCCCTTCTTTTAACCATGAACTGAACTTTGCAAACTTTGCAGAATGCAGTCAGAATATTTAGAATACACTTCGAATGCCATACGAGGGTAGTTCGATTGCTGGCTGAAATAGGATCGAGATGCATTTGAGTTGCATTCGGCTCATTCTAGCAGGATTTGAAGTGTCTTGCCATTTCCGTTCTCCCTCGAATGTGATCAGAATGTTTTGAATGCTGTCGGAATGCCGTGAGAACATTAAGAATGCAGTCATAGTGCAGTTTGAATACTATTTAAATTCCATTCGATAATTTTCCACTTGGAATGCACTTCGAAAGTTTTTAACATGAGCAAAATATTCGGGACGGCGACAAGAATGGGTAAAAATACTTGGAACGCACTCGGAATTTTAGAATGCCATTTGAATATCCAGGAACGCAAAAAGAATTGTCTTTTCGACGGCATTCCTGCTCATTCCGCCTTTAGTGTGACGGGGGTATAATCTGTGCTAGAATGGTGCAAAAAAGACAGCTATTGCCAGTCAGATTATTGTGTCACACGGAGCAGTCCGCACAGATTTATACACTCATGCCCAGACTGATGTTCCTACACAGAGGCCACGCCCAATGTATCAAAATCTTACCACCAGAGCACAGGCCTCGCTGTCCTACTGGATATGCTGCTGCAAATAAACAAAAACAATCCAGTCCATTCAGAATTAGGGGCAAATTGCCACCAAAACTTGTTTTCCAAAGCCCTTAGCAAACACTAAGCTAGATTTAGCAGGTTAGAATACCAGGCAACCTCACATCACCGTTTGTTTCTCTAATGAATTTGGTACCCTGGCCGTTTCTGGGTAGAACACTAAAACACTGTTGTCTAATTCCACCTGCACCGATCAAAACAGACTTTACAGACAACCTGGATTGGCCTATGATGAAGCGTGTGTTGCGTCGAAAGTGAACAGGGTCATTAACGATGTCAGTTTCTGGAGACGATGCCACATTGGTGGCAAAACACCAATGGACGGCACTGATGAAGACCCGGGTCCGTTTCACGAAGCAGTAGTTAGTTAATAATCGGTCGTTAGCCTTTCACTAGTTATAAGTGCCGTTTCAGGAAGCTATCGCTATTTCTCTCACTCGTTATTTTGTCGTTGTTATCATGAATATTTAACGACTGGTCAAACCACTCGCTAGAGTTTCATCGTACACATGCGTAATAAATGAAATAGAAAGGTTGCTTAGTTACTGTTGTCTGTCGTTTGCCTTTGTATGCAATATGGCGGTTGCCTTTCATGCTATCCGAACCGCCAGACGACGTTTTCATTAGAGGCAAATATACATGTATTAGAATATATGCATGATGATGCAATTAATGAAATGTTTCGCCTGGCTGTTACAAAAAGAGCAGCAAAATTTGCATACTTGTGATTTACATATTTGCTTAATTAATTTTTTCATTCAGATGTATATAAGCATGACAGCTTGCATGTGGTGAGTTTTAATAATAATATTAATAGCACTGATAGCTAGATTTCCACATATGTGATTGGGAAAGGATGAGTGCTAATAACCATTGGCAAAGTACCCATCGTCAAAATTTTTTTAATAATTTGCTATTATAAAGTTTATGCATATATTTGTTGCATGGAAAAATAATATTTGGTTTGAGGCATCGTAACTTAGTATTTTTAATGAGTTATATGTGGGGGGGGGGGGGTAGCCGGATTTACCTGTTGTATGCAGTCTAATGAATCAGAGCAACTTGTTTCAGCATTTGTATTGTTGTATTACATAAACGATTTTTTCTAATGAAACTTGTCTTGTGACGTAAAAAAGAGTTATATGTTAAATAATTGTGGTGTGGCAAAAGTAAATGGGAAAGTAATTATTGTTTTTTTTTTTTTTTTTTAATCCTAGAGAAGAGAGGGAGGGGTCGGTAAATTACGGTATTTTCTCACCGAAGCCATCACTGATTTCACTTAACTGTATAAAGTCTTGTTACTAGAAAAACTTGTTTCAGCGTATTTATTAATTTTATATAACTTTTCTCACAGACCGGCATTTGTTGGTCTAAATGATTGTATTTTTAACCAATACACATTTTGTACAAGGCTCTTAGGAATAGTAAAATATGCTCAAAGCAAAAGGCTGTTACAGTAACAACAACAACAAAAAAAAAAAAATCGTGTGTAAAAGCACTCTAAACAGCTATTTGGAATGTTTCCATAAACCATAAAATAAACAAGGTATAAATTGTACCAAAATAATGATAAGGTATAACTAAAAACTAAATGAAAATATAGTACACATAATAACAGTTATGGCCAATAATCTGTATGACAATGAAATTAAATCACCTAAAAAGTACTTCATATATGATTATGTATGTGATAAAGACCTTGTATAGAATGCAATTCAAGAGTTATTTTATACAAAATATACAAATATGAGTATAAAAAATGTATAATAAAACAACTGATAATTAATCAGATGTGCTGTCCGAAACACTTTTTGTCTCGCTAATACTGTTACCACTTGATGTTGGTAAATGTCAGGTATCCGAACAGCCTTCTCCACAACATAATTTTCGATTGTATCCTTGCCTCATGGCAAACCCCATATACCACAGGACTGTAGTGATATGTGCACAACTTCCAACTGTCTTGGAACCAGCTTTACACTGTCAGTACCAGCGACTGATGGGTCTACTTTTGCTATGGGAGGTCTGAATCCATAACGTGTACTGGTGGCTAGATGTGTGTCTTAATTAACCAATTTGGCTCTGATTCATACACCTTGCATACACTGATTTCAAACTGGCCATCTAGCTGATGCTCATCAGTATTTTGGCCAGCTTGCTTTATCTGGCAAACTTCTGGTATTTATTATAGGCTGGTGGTCTCTTGTATAAACTATTTACCAAGTCGACCAATAGGTTTTTACTGATTTCCTTGACAAGTAAAGTCATTCATAGCATTTTGGACTAAAAAAAGAAGAAAAAAACTCTGCAAAGCTACTATGAATAGTGCTGGTGTGGAAGATAAGGTCATAAGTAATAAAACTAGGGTGTGTGTGATGGAGCCTTTTATTTTACTTTTTATGCAAAATAGACATAAAAGGGGACAACTATTTTGGTTGTACAAAATGTACTTCCATGCCCATTAGAGAGGCTTGGGTCACCGTCAAGCCACCCTTATGTGTAGAGGTCTATTACAGTATGGGTCTCTATATAAAGTAGGAGCCACCACAATGTACATATGCTATTATGATAATTAATATAACTTTGAATATCTGAAGCACATTTTACATTTAATCTTTCTTAATCCTAAGAAATAAGAATGAAATAAGATATACTTACTGTATTTGGACTCCATTTCCTATCCATATTTCCCTTTTTATTATTTATTTATTTATTTATTTATTTATTTATTTATTTATTTATTATTTATTTATTTTTTTTTATAGCATGCATTACATGAAAATGACTTTTCTTTTTTTTTTTTTTTTTGGTTGTAACTGAAAAAAATTACTGACTCTAACCCCTATTTTCCTTTCAAAGACCTACATTTTATTTTGGGTTGTTCTTTTTGTACAAAAGTTTCATTGTATCTGCCTAGCCATCCTATGTAAGCATGTAGCAGGTACCTCATGGCAGGAATAAACATGACCGCCTGCTGGCATATGGACTGAAAATGTCCCCATTTAGTTTGAGTACATATCGAGCCCAACCCTCAGACAAGCTGATTTTCACATATATCTCACCTTATATTCACATCTTTTCAACCGTGAATAATTAGCTTGTCTGAGGCAGGGGGTCATATAAAAAAATGAGCATCTTTTATCCTTAAGTCACTGTAAGATTATTCTTTCAATCGGCACTACATGTACAAATAAAGCAATCAAAATATTGATCACAAACAATGATTGGCCACATATTGCCTTACTTTTTTACATGGGCACCTTGTGTACCCAATTACAAAATTTTACAGTTGTCACCTTACTATAACTAAAGAAATGTAGCACTGCAATTCAGACCCCCCCTCAAAAAAAAAAAAAAAAAAAAAAAAAAAAAAAAAAAAAAAAAACATTTTCAAGAATATTTGACAAGGTCATTTTGACATTAAATTTTATATTTCAAATTCAATATTTTTTTAAGTGGATCATAAAGGTGTAAGACCCCAACTTTAATTTGGCATTAATTTTTTTCCATTCATTCACAATTTATTTTTCATGTACAAAGGTGGTCACTTTTACCCCCTTATTCGCACTCATCCTTTGTTAATGTAAATTGTATCTACAATTAAGTTCTAAGGTATTAAGGCATGGCATGTTGCATGTCAGTTATGGAAGTAAATTTAAAATTAACATCGAGTATAAAAGCAGCGGCCGAACCACAGGGCAGGGATAGATAGAGAGATATAGAGAGCCATATAGGAGACGTATATATGGTCATAGTGAGATAGAGACATAGATTAAGATACATATAGTGAGAGAGAGATGGAGAGAGAGAATAGATACCAGAGTTTACAGTCAGCCAAAATAATCATTGTACCAGAAAACTATACCTGCCTGTCTCAGTTGTGCTACTGGTGAAAAAAGAAATCAAAGAACTTGAATAACCGAACAGGCTGGCTATTACAAGGCGTTATTATGCATTTCCAGCTTCCAAATATTGGAGAGCTAGTGCATTCATGACAATTTTACTCAAGAGTTCCACTTCGGGTAGACTGTTTCGAGAGTACGGTGAGTAACGAGAGTACTAACGACTGAATTTTACAACTGAACTTCGCAATGAGTTAACGGCAGCTTTGAGAAACACCCCTCATAATTGCTAAGTTTTCTCCTTACCGAGATAGTTCAGTAGTTAGTTATTCTAACTAAGGAATGCTTTGTGAAACGGGCCCCTAAACCTGCACTTTTATGAATTCCTTTTTCACAATTTTTAATCTTTTAAAATGTGCTCAGACTGATTGATACTAGTTTGATTCCAGCATAGAAGTATAAAGAACGAGGTGTAATACACAAAATTAGGGATGAAATTGTTGTTCTGGTGCCTCCTCGATTTGGGACTTATGGTGTGGGCGTGTGACCCGTTTCAAGAAGGTAAGTAGCAGGCTTGATTCAGCAGGTCAAAATTCTAATGTTTGGGGTTTTGATGTATTTCAAAAGATTAAAAGGAAAACAACTGTTCGTATGAGATTCACATTTCACATTACATTTGTTGTTCACAACTCACAGAAATATATTTTACACTGTACAGTTTAGTTTTTATACAGACTTGACATTTAATATGGAATATTTCAGTTTCGAAGGTATGCCTAGGTAAAAATGCATTCTTTTTTCAAAAAAAGTCCGATCTCATATAAGATATGTGAATAGAGAAGTGTGTAGTCAGGTGTGTCGTTTCCAATTAACTGCGCTGCTGCATTATGTAATATGCAGTGATTCATGTGGGTAGTGCTCCTTTGGGCTGGTCAAAGCTTGGCTTTGGCAAAGCATGGTTCTGTCAAAAAAGTATCCATATGTCGGCAACTACTGCACAGAAGAATTTGAAATTTTGCATGGAAGTGGTCGGGTTTGCAGTGTGTAAAATGAGCTATGCAATGCTTTACAAATTTCTTAATCTGTGACAGAATGGCGCGAAAAAGTCCGACATTGCCAGACAGATAATCGCGCCAAAAGAAACGGTCCGCACAGTTTTATAGAGTAATGCCCAGACTGATATACCTATACACAGAGGCCACACCCAATGTATCGATATCTTACCACCAGGGCACAGGACCCACTGTCTTTCTGCATATGCTGTTGCAACTAAACAAAAACCACCCAGTCCGTTCAGAATGAGGGGTAAATTGCCACTAAAACGCATTTTCAAGGCCCTTATCGAACACCAAACTGGTTTTAGCAGGTTAAAATTCCAGACGACCTCCGAGGAACCCACTGTAAACAGCAAAACATCGTTGTATGTTTCTCTCATGAGCTGGGGACCTTGACTGTTTCTGGGTTGAACACTGAAACCTCGTGGCTTTATTTATTGAGGTCAGATTTCACCTGTACCGCTCAATTAGTCAAAACAGAGTTTACAAACATCCAGAAGAGGCCAACGACGAAGCGTGTGCGGCGTCTAAAGTGACTAAGATCATTAACAGCGTCAGTATTTGGAGTGGATACCACATTGGTGCCAAAACACCAATGGTAGTCATCGACGAAAACCTGAACCAGATCAAATAAAGGAATAATCTGGGAACCACTTGACTATCATTTGATAGGGGGCACCTTAGGAACAATTTTAGGTTGTGTGGTGAGATTGCCGGTTCACACAGAGCACTTTTAATAGCAGATTACGTAGTGAACTAAGGGAATAAGCAGCTACCTTGGTCATCAAAATCGCCATTTTTGAACCACATAGACAATATGTGGGTAGGCCATTACTCGCCAAATCAATGGTCTATATGTCCTACAACAAATCTGGACCAAATTGGACAGATTTTGACCGATGCCTGGAATGTTATTCATGATTGAACTCTAAAAACCTAACCCAAGGAATGCCTTGTCACTTGAGAGCGCTGGTAGCAGCCAGAAGAAGTCAGGTGTAACAGCAACCATTACTGTGACTAGACACTGACATGAGGAACCTTTGTGGAGCGTGTAACTCTTTTACAGACGATAATTTGGAAAATATGGAGATCCAAAATATCTCTCTTTATGGTTGTCGTATGACATAGAATAGGCAATGTGTTTTTGTTTACTTCTCTGGCGAATTCCATTTATGAACTGATGTCAAAATGACATCAAAGAGATAATTCAAAGTTATTAAAACACGATTTTAATTCTTGTTTTCATGTATCAGTCAACAAAATAGGAAAAAACTGATGAAAAATGATTTGGAAAAAAATATTCCATATTAAATGTCAAGTGTGTATCTTATCAATTCAATTATATTTTAGTTCACATCTTTAGTTCATATCTTATTATTTTAACTACCTTTTCATTTATTTTAGTAATCTGATTCTGTTCATTTTACCCATGTATATTGATTTTAGACTATAAATAATAATAATAATAATAATAATAATAATTATTATTATTATTATTATTATTATTATTATTAGTAGTAGTAGTAGTAGTAGTAGTAGTAGTATTAAATATAATAAATGCCACTTTGTCACCAATTTCACAATTGTTGCAATTATTCTGGAATCTTTGCCTGCCGTCAGACCACGTGTAGATGGCTATACCACTGCAATAAAATGCTGAGAGATTAGTACAAAAAAAGAACTTCATAGAAAAAAACATACATTTACTTTGTATATCGGGATGGATTGATTAACGATTGGCATGTATGGGCAAATCGTCAACACCCTAAAAATCCACTTTTGTCCAAAACGAACAGCTCGTATCCTTTCAAGTAATATCATGTAAGCAATATGAAGACCCTGGTTAAATTGTTTTAAAGATAGTGTGAGGAATTTTGACGTGGGCAGATGTTAAGTTACATGCTTTTATTTATTAAATTGTTTTGGCGTGTGGGGCAAATGATCAATCGTATTTTAACAGTGTGTCTGTATATTAAATGTTAGGTAACAATTGCAAAGTACAGGGGGAAGTGAAATGAATAATTTAATACATATTAGCTATGCAAACTGGGAGAGATGAATTGTCTAACCTGTTATGGGTTAATTATGCACTATTTATTTTAAGCCGTATGCTACACCAACCCTTGCCTTCATGATGGGACATGTGTTTATCAGGGAAATGGACGTTATCAGTGTCTCTGTCCGCATGGATATTCTGGACTCAGATGCCAGATAGGCAAGTTTCACCCGTTTAAGACTGAATAGTTGGCTATTAATTAAAGAATATTGATAACAACAAATAGTTCTAGGTCTTAATGTGGGAAGATGGAAAAAATACAACTGACAAAAGTGACAATACTATCAGGTGAACTAGCTGATATGCTTCACTTAGTAGCATTCATCCATTGCCAATGTTCCTTCCATAAAGGAAACTAGAAGCAGAATTTCCCTTTAATACAAATGATACATTTACAAGTAACATATTTCAGATTATAAAATGCATAACAACTGCTCGTATGAGATTCCTACTTCACGTGATTTACTTGACCAGATAGGTAACCTTTGTCTGTTAAAGAATTGATACCTGATTATTCGGCAAGAATGTAGATAAAACCAAATATGTCTTAATTGTAATATGGGAAATAATGGAAAGAAAGATTACCGAAATTATACGATCAATTCTCCCAGTTGATATGGTTCATTTAGTAGCATTTTTCTATTAGAACCGCTACTACCATAACGCAAACGTGGATCAGACTTCCCCTTTAATACCGAAGTTACATGTACGTGTAACATACTTCAAATGATAACTGTTATCATGTAAATAGAGCAAGCCATATGATGATCCGTTTTAAGTTTATTAAAAGCTTAAAAGCATGCGCAGATGCCCTGTTACATGTTGTCATTTTTCATTACCTTGTTTACAGCGCAGTGTGGGGGAAATGCCTCATGCGTCTATAGAAGCTGGCCAGGTCTACCTCGGTATAATGAGCCATGCAATTGGGATAATGGCGCCCAATGTGTATGTAACTATGGTTACTTTGGGGATGGAATACATTGTACCAAAGGTGAGTCTTATAGTTTTATTCAGAGGATTGAAAGGGTCAGAAACTTGGGATTGTGAATAAGAGAAACTCAGACAAATTTGCAATTCATTTATTAACTATTTCAAATAAATGCCTTGTAATTAGGATTGGAGATTTCAAACTGACAATTTGATTAAATAGTTGTATGTCCTTTATAAGTTTATGTTATACGTCTTATAAATGCCTGTTAAAGCATAATGATGTAAAGGCACATGGTGTCTATACATATGGCTATCACCTGTGATCTGTCACCACTGGCGTCACTGTACACTTACAAAGATACCACGATATAACCTGTTGTCTTCACACCTACAGGACTGGTGAAAATTAATAGAATACAGGTGAAGTTACAATTAATTTGCTGTTTTTTTTTTTTTTTTTTTTTTTAATATATGCAGATTTCAAATTTACTGAACAAACAGGTTGACATATAGTCTTTAAACTACTAGAACTGTTAAATATGAGCAAATATTGGCACAAAACAAGCCGAGATCTTATGCCGTCCTAATGGGAAAATTATTGTTAAGGCGATTAAGTATTTTTGTCAAATGTTTATTTTCACATTTTGGCATTTGTGGAATTGATCTGCTGTGGACCTGAAGTCATATGTTTTTAAAATATAATAACACAAGACAAAAAAGCTGCCAAATGTACGGACTTGAAGCAGAAATGACGCAAAGATAAAGTTGATTTGGTAATTTTATATATTTTATTAAAGTAAATAAATTAAATAGATAAACATTTACATTGTGTGAAAATACAGATAGAACAAAAAGTAATGTAAAGAAACTCCTCTTATTTACACATACACGCACGCTTATTCATATATGCTTGTTTGCTCCCCTATACGCCAAGTGTACAAAAATATTTTCATGATAAAAGTAATAATCCAAGTAATAATAATAGTAATAACATTCATACGTACAGAAAAGATTTTTATAGAAATAATACTAATACTTATAATAATAGTAATAATAATAGTGATAACCCAATGAAAAAAAGGTAGTTGAGAAGACAAAAAACAACGTTTGAAAATCAAAAGCTATTTTTATAAAAGAAAAAAAACATTGGCAACCACTGTACCCACTGCTTATCAAACTAACATTTTTTGGATACTAACCACCCGTAGAAAAGTAAAATACCTAATTACTAGAATAAGAGTATACTCACACTTTACATCATTTTCAAACCAAGCATAGGAGTCACATAGTTCTTAAAATAGCATGTGCATGTATACACAGGTTACAATGTGCTCCCAACTATAAGGCTTCACATTGGACTATATGATTCGTATGTTTCTTGGGTTAAATTAAAATGAGAGATAAGAGTCTCATATATTCATAAGCTGTGTGTTTACTATTTTACATGTGTTAAACATTTAATATTTCATCAATGTTTAGCCATGTAACCCGTAAAGAAGATTGTTTCCTTTTCGGGTACAAATAGATGGAACATTAGCATATATGTCTGCGGTATTGGGTGTATTGTTTTAAACTTACCCAAGTAGGGATTTCGGACCTAGACCTACACATGATTATATTTTTCTTTATAATAAGCATAAGTAGCTATAATCCTTCTATATTATATTTTTAATGAGGCCAAATACAAACACTTCTTCCCTCTCAATATTGATATTATTTTTTTCTTTCACGAGTTTTATTAGGCATGCCCAGATATTTTGCATTCACAAAATACATGGACTATTGTTTTTTTGGCAATGCCACAAAACTCGCATTTTTTGGGATTCCTTTTTATCTGTTTTCATAAGGCGTGCGTTTATGCTAAAGATCCTGTGATTTATTCTAAATTGTGATGATTGTAATTTGTTGTTATCTGTTTCGGTGAAGACAGGTTTATATGTTAAGTGCCAATTTTCTTCTTCCAATATTTCTTCGATTTCTGTAAGCCATTTATTTTTTATTTTTTATTTTATTTATTTTTTTTATTTTATTATTATTATTTTTTTTTTTTTGAGTTCTTGTAGGTACTTTTGATAGAAATATCTTGTCGGTTTAAATGATGTTTATTGTTTTCAAGTTTTCCTTGCATTTATTGTGAAGACATGCATTTTCCGTTAGTTAAATTAGAATCTCTCCAATGAGCTGGGATATTATTTCGGATAGTCATGTATTTTAAGAAGTTTGCATTAAAATTTTATATTTTTCATTATACTATTTTAGTGATATGGAGCTGCCAGTGCTATTTATGATATCGTTTGTGTAAAAAAATTCGTCCTTCTGACAATTTTGAGATAAGATTGTTTTATTAATTTTGATGTTTTGATATTTCCATATTGGTTGTGAAAGTATTTCGTAGGCTTTTGTCCTTGGCCTTTCCTGTGACTCTGCTATAAACTCTTGTTTATATTTTGGCAATTTGAAGGTGTGACTCTGAACTTTCATGGCCTTGTGACCTTCGCATATCACATTTTCTGAATATTCATATATCCATGATACATTTATTTTATTTTAAAAAAATTGATGGTCATTATGCTGTCAAGCATTATGTAATATTGCATCAAAATTGAAGACAATCCTATTTTTGGCACTGCCTTCATAGTGATCATTAAAAGAAACCATGTCACTTACTCTTCTCAAACTTACAGAAAAGTAGCATATGACTAAAATGTAGCTTCAGTTGGAAAACCTGTTTTATCAATTAACTTTTCTGGAAATTATATAGTTTTTTGTGAGAATTAAAAATTTCACATATCGACATTTTCAAGGTGTGACTTTGATAACGATTAAGGGCAAACCATGTTGCTTATGATACCCAAACTTTCTGAAAAGTTTCATAAAAAAGTTTCATTGTTTTCTGTTTTGGAAGCAATGCAGTTCTATAGAGTGATATATGGTGCCACTGTATATGGATGGCGGTCAGTTATTGCCCCTTGGGTAATAATTACTAGCTTATTTCAGGGTTATAAAGTAATTTGCTTAATTAATTTTCAAGTTGCCATTAAATGAGATTACATAAAACCCAACATTGAGATTTCATTGTAAAGTCCCATAGGTTTAGCTCTCTTAACTGTGTCACATAATAAGGAATCGGTGATAATAATGCAAGTAAATGTTGTTTAATACTGAAAATAAAATTATAAAAGAAGAATTTTGTGTAACGCTAACATTAATCCTATAGATGAATAACAATGCCTTATTATTCTCAAACTCAATAGGGCTATTCATATCATGTTAATAGTTATACAGCTAGATTGAAAGTTTGAATAGCAGCTTTATTTTGATTTTGTATTTAATAATCACTAAATGACAATTTTAATGATTTTGCAAATCATTTGATTTGGGGTACTTTCAGACCTCCGTTTCCTGATACCAGGGTAGTTCGCTGTAGTTTTTCTTTTTTTTTTACCATTCCATAATAAATTTATTTTAAAACTCAGTGGGATTTGGAAGCACGGTTAATATTTCTACCATAATTGGGAGGGTTAAAGTTTATATCAAAGGAGATACATATCTCAAATACCAAAAAGACCTAGATCAGAACATTCAGAGAAAAAACTACAATTAAGATAATTAATTGTATTTATGTAGGAAATGGCTTGTTTTAGTGGTGGTAATAACTTTTTGATAATACATCAACGTTTTGTTTATAGGAAAAGTTTGGGTCTTGTGTCTGCACATTTTGACCCGTAGTTGACCAAGGTAATGTGATAACAGATGTCCAGGGTTATGGAATGTCTTAGCTGCTGTGTATATAGGCATACACATTTATATTTTATGAAATATGTATTTGGAACTATTTATATCGAACTGCATCAGTGAAAAGTCATTCAGCTTTTTTAGCTGTGGAGATGTTTACCCGCAGTTTTAGCAGCTACACTGTAATATTACTTACGTTACTTTATTGTTATTTTTACACTGGTTACCAGCCATCAATTTTTGTGGTTTCCTGATTTGGAGACGGCTATTTCTGACTTGGTGACTTTATTTTCTTCGGATAATATTAAATTTTCCCAGCCACCAGTTTTGTAATTCATGTTTCGGCGACGGCTGTTTCCTTTTATTGGGTGACTTCAAGGTCTTGGATCACACACAGGCTAGTATTTCTTTATTATCTTCATTTTTCCCCTTGTTCATGTGCTCTTATCACCAGATTTATAATTTTTGTGTGCATCTATTCTATTTATGTTTATATTCCTACCGGGCCAGGTGTTTCACTGTTTTCATGTTTCCTATTTTCCCAACTGTCATTGACATGCCATAATCTATTCATATCCATCTTCCGGTTGTCTCCGTGTCCGCATTACCAGGTGAAGTATTATAAGGGGTTTTCTGGTTGACTAGGTAATATGTAATTTTGGAGTTGTTATGTTCTTTGTTCTGGGTGTACAGGTTTTTAACTGTTTGCCTAGTAGTGAGAACCCTAAGGTGGTATCTGGTATACTAGGTTCTGGGTGTGTTTCCCAGGTGTTTAACTGTTTGCCTAGTAGTAAGAACCCTGAGGTGGTATCTGGTATACTAGGTTCTGGGTATAATCCCAGGTATCTCACTACTAGGACCTTTTTATGAACCCTGAGAAGCTACTCCATTTATTTAAATGATGTTATGATGGTTATAGGGACTGCTGATTCTTACTACACTGTAAAAACAATGTTTATCTTTTGAACACATATAACACACATTTAGTACCTATACGCGTTTAGAATTATTTGTAAAAGCTTAACACGTTAACTTTTCAAGCTTCTCATAAAAAAATGCTAGTTTAGCAATGGTTCACGTTGAGGTGTGTGTTAAGCTTCACCGGTGTATGATACTATGATCCGGTTTTCACATTACAAGGTTAAACACATTGACAAAGCACTTCCCCGCGTGGAGCTGCTAAACATAAAGAGCTGATAAACGTGTGGAATTAACTGCTAAACGCGTGGATTAGCCTGTCCGGTACTTAGGGGACTTCCTTGCAGTAACCTGTTACTATTCTACGTATATCTATTAAGTACTAAGTGGCTTTTGTCAAAATCCTGTAATTAAGGGAAGCTATGGCTAAACCCTCCCTACAAGTCTAGGCGAAGGTATGTTTTCCGTCTACCATGGTATTAAAATGCATTTTCTTCTGATTTTTTATTAATTTATCCAGCTATGTTTTTACTTTAGACCTAAATGACAACTGGTAAGTAGAAAGCATTATATTTATATATTCATATTCATAGGATATAGGAATTAGAATAACAACCTAAAACAGGTCCTCACTTCCAAAATTTGGATAAACGCTAGAAGCCATTAATTTTTAAGATATGATCGTCAACATCTACCTGTATCAGATGGCCTAGTGGTTAGAGTTTCCACCTACGAAGCTGGAGAACATGGGTACGACTCCGTCTGGGGACATACTAGTCTTTCAAAACAAATTAAAACAACTAGCGAGATGGTCAAATAATAACCATATAATTACCTTCTAAATGAGAGAAATGTGTAATAATTCAGGTATCAATATTTTAATATTATAATATAATAAATTAGCAAAGCCAATGTGTCATGTATCTCAACTTTCATGTGCAAGTAAACGTACGTTTTAATACCTGTATATTATATATATTATATACTATTTATTATATATATTTATATATAAGTACATACACTTACACTTGCAATGTCTATTTTTTAAATATTTTTTCTATTCGCGGTATGTCTTATGATCACGGTCTGTGCCCTGAATATCCCGCGGTGTAATTACTGGCAGCGCGAGCCAGTTACTATAATTTACTTTAAGTAACTGGCTTGCGCTGCCAGTAATTACGCCGCGGGATATTCAGGGCACAGACCATGATCATAAGATACCGCGAATAGAAAATAGATTTTTAGAAAATAGACTTTCCATGTGAACGAAGCCTTAGGGTTTACATATTACATTACGCTATCCATGTATTTTTGGTCATAAAGTTTTGTACAGGTGTGCTAGAGATTAAAAAGATTATCATTTTTGTTATCATAATACCTGTTGTGCTTTGCTCCCAGCACTTAGGGGTAGAAGCAGTGATAAAGTTCCTGGTCTGGGAGAGAAAGATATTCTCGTTTGCTAGCTTTCAGCGCTTCATACGGCATGCTGGGCTATAACCTCCCCATGGAGGCAGTAGAGTCAACACCCAGATTGTATCAGGGTCAAAAATGACAAGGCGTCTGTAAACTGCGCTGAGACGCATCAGAAGAGGGGTATATAAGTGAGCTCTCCCTTTCTTACTTATTATAGTGTATTAATGATATGTATTGGCCTGATTAAATAAATTTCATATCTACCCGAAACACGTCATATTCAAGTTTAACGTGTGTAACATGCTTGGGAGTTAAACGAGTGAAGCAGCTTAACCCGTTAAAAATGAGACAAATCAGGCGCTTAGAAATATGTTTTGGACCTGCTCGGTTTTTACAGTGTACAGTGTCTATGTATAAATAAAAACGTAAGCCCGTAGGTCATTCGAGAAACAATAATGGTTCGATGATAATATTTCTTTAAGTCAAAAATCCATTAAAGATTTAACAAGACTCTACCAAATGATTATAACCTCTTCCAAGGTGATCATTGTTCCGATTGTTTGTTTGTCTGGTAGCAGTGTTATGCAAGCAGTTTTAGGTGGCTTTTGATGAAATGTTCAGAAACTATGTAGAGTGGACCAAATGATAAACGCAGCTTTTCTCCCATTCACCAATTCTTTTTATAAATTGGTTTTCCCTGCTTCGTAGGTTAGGTTTTGCCTTTTTATTTGCTTACACACGACACCGACAAGTTATGTTAAATAATCTCGGTATAGCACTAAGTCACTTACAATGTCAAAAATGGAAAATTGTAAAAATTATGTGTCCGTGATAAATATCTCTACGGTTTAGCAATGCACCCGCCATGGAGTAAACTTACTCCCACAGACTTGGAGATGACGACCTTTCCTTTAATAACGACGATATAACTAGTGTGAGGAATTTTGTGTGGACAGATGCCAAGTTTCACAGAAGCAGATCAAGAATTATTTAAAGGGGGGTCAAGTTTTCTAGGTATGACAGGACTCCGATGCTAAGCCCATCCTCGCCCGCGTGGGCAGATGTCAAGTTACATGCTTTCCTTTTAATTGAATTGTTTTGACGTGTGGGGCAAGTGATCAAGCGTATTTTCACAGTTTGTCTATAGATAAAATGTAAGGTAACGATTGCAAAGTACATAATCTAGGGGTAATTGAAATAAATGGTTTAATTTCATATTAACTATGCAAACTGAGAGAGCAGAATTGTCTTACCTGCCATAGGTTAATTATGAAAATTTTCTTTTAAGATGTATGCGCCATCAACCCTTGCCTTCATAATGGGAAATGCGTTCCTCAGAGAATAGGATATAGACGTTATCAGTGTCTCTGTCCCTATGGATATTCCGGACTCAGATGCCAGATAGGTAAGCTTCGACCCTTAAAGACTGGATACTCGATTAAAGAATGTTGATAACAACAAATAGTTATAGGTCGTAATGTGGGAAGATGGAAAAATTCAACTGAAAAAAGTGACAATACGATCAGATGAATTACATAATATGTTTCACTGAGAAGCATTCATTCATTCATTACCAATGCTCTTTCCAAAGCAGAATTTCCTTTTTACAAGTCACATATTTCAAATTATAAAATGTTCGTATAAGATACCTACTGCACATGAAATACATGACTCAGATGCCAGATAGTTAGCCTTTGTCTGTTAAAGAATTGATATCTGACTATTGGTCAAGAATGTAGATAACACCAAATAGTTCTTGGTTGTAATATGGGGAAAAATGAAAAAAAGATTACTGGAAAAAAACGATCAATTGTCCCAGCTGATTTGGTTTATTAAGGAGCATTTATCCATTAGACACACTACCACCATAACGCAAACGGCGATCAGACTTCAACTTTAATACCGAAGTTGCATGTACATGTAACATATTTCAAATGATAACTGTTATCATGTAGAAAAGCAACCCATGTGGTGACCATGCTTAAGTTTATTAAAAGCTAGTATGTGGATTTTTGCGTGCGCAGATTCCCTGTTACATGTTGTCATTTTTCATTACCTTGTTTACAGCGAATTGTGGGACACATGCCGTATGCGTCGAGGGAGGTAGTTATGTGCCTTTGTATAATAAGGCATGCAATTGGGATAATGGCCAGCGATGTAAATGTTACTATGGTTTCTTTGGGGACGGAGTACATTGTGCCGGTGAGTCTTATAGTTTTATTCAGAGGATTGAAAGGGTCAGAAACTTGAGATTGTGAATAAGAGAACCTCAGACAAATTTGCCATTTATTTATTAACTATTTCAAATAAATGCCTTGTTATTAGGATTGGTGATTTCTTACTGACAGTTTGATTAAATAGTTATATGTCTTTTATAATTTTATGTTATAAGTCTTATAAATGGTTGTTTTCAAAAGATTTAAAAAGCATTATAATGGAAATTGACATTGTGTCTATTCGTATCGCTATCACCTGTGTACTATCACCACTGCCGTCACTGTACACTTACAAAGATACCACGAAATAACCTGTTGTCTTCAAACCTACAGGACTGGTGAATATTAGCAAGATACAGGTGAAGTTAAAATTAACTTGTTTGGGCCACTTTTTAAAATGCATGTTTTTTTTAGAATATATGCAACACAGATAACACATTTACTGAACAAACAGGTTGACCTATAGTCTTTTTACTAAAAGAACTTACAATTATGAGTAAATATTAGTACAAAACAAGCTGAGATCTTAAGCCATCCTAATTGGAAAATTATTAACACGCATGTTTATTCACATTCCCTCGTTTGCTCCCCTATACCCAAGTGTACAAAAATATTTTAATAATAATGATAACAATAATAATAAAATGTACATGTACAGAAAATATTTTTATAGTGATAATACTAATGCTAATACTAATAATAATGATAATAACCCAATGAAGTAAGGTAGCTGAGAAGACGAAAAAAACAAAGTTTGAAAATGGAAAGCTATTTTTCTAAAACAAAAACAATATTGGCAGCCAATGTACCCACTGCTCATCACACTGACATTTTTGAGATACATTACTAACCACTCGCGGAAAAGTAAAAATACTTTATTACTAGACTAAAAGTGTACACGCATTTTTACATCATTTTCAAACCACGTATAGAAGATATATATTTCTTAAATTGGCATGAGCATGTATATGCCATAGGCCCAGTCCTAATCTAATCCTATGCCTAAGAGGCCCAGACCCCATCCTAATTAGGGCCTGGCTTGGTGTCTTTGCATTGTTAACACATATGGGCAAGTCAATTGGCCAAGTTAATTGGCCAAGCTGCCAGTTTGTTGGTATGGCCTTTGAGAATTTTAATTATGTTCATCATCATTTAGTCATCATCATTTAGAGCCTATAGTGTTCCACTGTTGGACAAAGGCCTCAGCATGCTTTTTCCATTGTTTCCTATCCTGAGCCTCGGATTTCCAGTTTGGCCAAGGTTTCGTCTTCCAAGACTGCCAGTAGTCATCTAATTCACCCCTCCATCGTTTGACTGGCCTTCCTCTTTTTCTTTGTCCATACCTTGGGGTCCATTCTGTAAGCCTGATTGTCCACCTATTGTCCTTCATTCTTTTGACATGTCCTGCCCACCTCCATTTCATTTCTTTAACTGTGAGCAGTACGTCCTTAACTTTGGTCTGTTCACGTAACCATACATTCGTTTTCCGCTCTCTTGGACTGATGTTCAACATAATTCCTTCCATCTTTCTCTGAGCTACTTGTAGCTTGTGTTCCATGGAGGCATTAAGTGCCCAGGTCTCTGAACCATAGGCGATTGCCGGCAGCACACAAGCATTGAACACTTTCTTTTTTCAGGCAGGTAGGAAGGTTGCTCTTGAAGATGTCATTGTGCTTCCCATATGCTGCCCATCCTGCTTTTATCCTTCGTTGGATTTCTTTCTCCAGTGTTCGATCACTAAGGCTGAACCGTTGCCCAAGGTATATATACTCTTCTACTGCTTCTATCTCTTTGGTGTTGACCTTCACTGTGCAAGGGGTGGTTAGTGGTCCAAACATAACCTTTGTCTTGCTGGTGTTCATCTTCAGCCCACTTTTTGTGCTTTCATCTGCTAATGCCTGTAGCATTTCTTCGAGGTCTTTTGCATCATCTGCTACTATTATGGTGTCGTCTGCAAACCTAAGGTGATTGAGCCTGGTACCATCTATGTTTATGCCCTTGTCCTGCCAGTCTAGATCCCTGAATATACGTTCCAATGCTGCTGTGAACAGTTTTGGAGAGATTGTATCACCTTGGCGTACACCTTTCTTGATCCTGATCTTATTGGTGGTCTTGTGTAGTTTGACTGTTACAGAGCTATCGGTGTATATGTCTCTGAGGACGTCTATGTATCCATCTTCGATCCCTAGATCTTGCAGGGATGCCAGTATATACTGGGTTTCTACTGAGTCGAAGGCTTTCTCATAATCAACGAATGCTACTACGAATGCTGTTGGAATGTTATACTCGAGACATTTCTCTTTGAACTGGTTGACAGTGTGCATATGATCAGTAGTGGTGTACTGGCCTCTGAAACCTGCTTGTTCCTTTGGCTGCGCTTCATCTAGTTGTCTTGTTAACCTTTCGGTCAATATTTTGGTGTAAATCTTGAACAAATTAGAAAGTAGGCAGATGGGTCTGTAATTCTTGATGTCTTTCCTATTGCCCTTTTTGAACATTATGATCATGTTGGCATTCTTCCATGCTACAGGAATTTTCTTCAGATGTAAGCACTTTGTGAAGAGCCTGGCTGATTCCTGAGATAGGATATCTCCTCCTGTTTTTACCATTTCTGCTTTGATGTTGTCATTTCCTGCTGCCTTCCCGTTCTTCATTTTTTGGACTGCTGACTCTACTTCCCAAGCTGTTATGTCTAGTAGATCGCATGCCTTTGTTGAGATTTCTATTCCCTTGTTGCTGTCATACAACTCTCCATAGAATTCTTCTACTCGTTCTTATATCTGGTCTTGTGTGGTGAGCTCATTTTCATCTTTGTCTAGAAGAGTCAGCATTCTATCCTGCCCTAGTTGAAAGGATCTCTTTGCTCTTTTCATGCTGTTTCCATTTTCGATGGTCTCTGCTATCTTATGTTACATGTACATGATACCATTTTTTCCTTATCCTTTATTTCTGAAAATGTTTTGTCTTTAAAAAGAGCTATTTTATCAATGTTACATGCTGTCAAAGGTTAAGATGTAGACTATGTGAAAGAAAAATCAGAGCTAAATATTTTCCCACTTGGACAAAATCCACTGTTTTGTAATCAAAATAATCTCTTTACTCTTGGAGAAATGGACAGGTTTTCATTACGTTCATACGAAGAAACAATGCTAGATTTCCCTGCTACACCTTTCATTAAACATACCTTCACTAGTTAATTTAATCAATCTATTTTGATATACCTCTGATATGTTGTATTGATTATTAAATTTAAAATGACTTCCCTTTAAATATTTAAGCAATAATCTTTAAAATTATCCTCAGATGAATACATTTGAATTGCTGCACATGTAAGTATTATAACATGTGACTTAATCTAAGAGTTTTTAAACTGCTCAATAGAAGTTCCCCTTCAAGGTCCCTGCTTACTTAATAGATCTGTCTGCAAATAAAGCAAAATTTTGCTATTACTACACACCTTTCTTTGTAATTTATCCTTAAGAAAATGCGGATATTTTCCAAAAAGGCCAACAAAATATTAATGGTCACTATTAATGGGACGTTTTCCTATAATCTGTATAAAACCTAGATCATTAAAAAGAACACACTAACAAATGGCAGCCCGCCTTTAATTTAACATAATATTTCTTTAGTAAATGTTACAAAATCAATCTATATGCCTTTTCTTAAACATTAACATCTTTAAAAGTATCATCCTCAGATGTATTTTACAAATCACAGGTAATGAAATACAACTATATCTCATTTCCCACACACCTGTAATTTTCATAATATGTGCCTTGATTCAAGACATCCCTAAAGCCTGGGTCCCAACCCACGTCTGGTCTACGGCCAAAAAAAAAAAATGGGAACGTGAGACTTTGTGCGTGAGGAGCCCGCTTGGGTGGCTAGGGTGGACCTCCTCAAACATGCACTGTTTTATACCTTCCAAACAAAAATCTCAACAACCACGCAAGACTCGCGTGCGAAGGACCATTTTACTTATGATTCTCAAACTTACAGAAAAGGGTCATGGGACTGTAATACAGGTTCTTCTTGTTCCTGAAGAAAAAAAAATAAAATAAAAAATATAAAAAATAATTTATTGAGCACAGCAATGTTCTTACATTTTTTATTTTTAAAAAAGGCTTTCACGTTACTTCCATACTGTATTTGAGAATAATTTGTTTTGACGTGTGGGGCAAATTATCAAGCGTATTTTCACAGTGTGTCTGTACATAAAATGTAAGGTAACAATTGCAAAGTATATTATCTAGGGGAATTGAAATAAACAGTTTAATGTCACATTAACTATGTCTAACCCGTTAAATATGCATCATTTTTAAAGATATATGCTACACCAACCCTTGCCTTCGTAATGGGACATGTGTTTATCAAGAGAATGGACGTTATCGGTGTGTCTGCCCCTATGGATATTCCGGACTCAGATGCCAGATAGGTAAGCTTCGCCCATTAAAGACTGAATAGTTGGCTATTGGTTAAAGAATGTTGATAACAACAAATAGTTCTAGGTCATAAAATGGGAAGAGGGGAAAATACAACTGACAAAGGTGACAATACGATCAGGAGAACTAGCTGATATGCTTCACTAAGTCGCATTCATCGATTTCTAATTTTCTTTGCCTGTTAAAGACTTGATTGTTGACTATTGGTCAAGAATAACACCAAATAGTTCTTGGTTGTAATATGGAAAAATAATGGAAAGAAAGATTACTGAAAAAATACGATTATTTGTCCTAGCTGATTTGGTTCATTAAGTAGCATTTATCTATTAGAATTTATATATTAAAAGCTAGTGTGTGGATTTTTGCTGGCGCAGATTCCCTGTTATATGTTGTCATTTTTCATTTACTTGTTTACAGCGAAGTGTGGGAAAAATGCCACATGCGGCTCTAGTAGAGGCTGGGCAATTCTACTTCAGTATAATGAGGCATGCAATTGGGATAATGGACACCAATGTAAATGTTTCTATGGTTACTTTGGGGACGGAATATATTGTTCCAGTGAGTCTTATAGTTTTATTCAGGGGATTGACAGGGTCAGTAACTTGGGATTGCGAATAAGAGCCATATTTGCCATTCATGTATTAACTATTTCAAATAAATGCCGTGTAATTAGGATTGGTGATTTCAAACTGACAATTTGATTAATACCTGTATGTCTTTTATAAGTTTATGTTATAAGTCTTATAAATGCCTGTTAAAGCATTATAATGTAAAGGGGCATGATGTCTATACATATGGCTATCACCTGCAATTTGTCACCACTGCCGTCACTGTATATGCAGCACAGATAACACATTTACTGAACAAACAGGTTGACCTATAGTCTTTAAACTATAAGAACTTATAAATATGAGTAAATATTAGTACAAAACAAGCCGAGATCTTAAGCCGTCCTAATTGGAAAATAATTATTAAGGTGATGAAGTGTTTTTGTCATATGTTCATTTTCATATTTTGTAGAATTGATATGCAATGGGCCTGAAACCATATGCTTTAAAGATTTTCTGAATACCCATTTCATCTGTAATATATTATAACACAAGGCCAAAAAGGTGCCAACTGTATAGACTGATGCAAAGATAAAGCTACTTTGGTAGTTTTTATATTTTATTGAAGTAAATAAATAAATAGATATATGCACAGTGTGAAAATACAGATAGAACAAAGAGTAATGTAAAGAAACCCCTCTTATGCACACACACACACACACACACACACACACAGGTTTATTCATATTCCCTCATTTGCTCCCCAATACACAAGTGTACTCAAATATTTGCATAATAATAACTATAATACTCAAAATAATAATAATAATAATAATAATAATAATAATAATAATAAAATTTAAGTGTACAGAAAATATTTTTACAGAAATAATACTTTACTAAAAGTAATAGTAATAAAACATTGAAAGTAAGGTGGTTGAGAAGACGATTATCACATCACCACATTTTCAATTTGTGACATTGATCTTCTATAGGCCTGAATGCTAGTCACATTTTCTAAATATCCATTACACTATGTTATATTATAAATAGATGGTGATGATATTGTTCAGCATTATGGACTATTGCATCAAAGTTGAAGAAAAACCTATTTTTGACACTGATGCTGTAACGACCATTAAGGGAAAACCATGTTACTGGTGAATATCAAACTTACAGCTTGGTTGATTTTTTTTAAAATTCCTTCAGCGTATATTATACTAATGGCAATATATATTTCTGCATATTACACATTGGTGTTTCATTTCAACAAGAAAAACACTGATTTTTCAAGATAGACATAATTTCAAAGATGAACAGAAAAAAATAGTGCACTGAACTTTGAACTGACAAAAATCTGTTTTTCTCGCATCGAAGAGAATAATAATTATACATATTACGTTGCTGTTTCTTTTGAACGAGGAAAAACACTTATTTTCAAAGATGAAGAGTAAAAATACTGCACTATTTACTTTTAAAGAAGAATACTCTACCGTTTAACTTAAAAGAGATAAAAGGTGTGATTTCTTGTATTCCAGGAGAAAATTACTTTTGATTTTTACATTGAAAATCATTAAAAATTGTACATTTTAAACATATCTATAACTTATCTATTCTTTCTTGTAACATGACTGAGCAGACAGAAACTAAAATCCTTAAACGCGATCTACAGCAAAAAAAAACTGTTACGTTGTCATTTTCATCAGAAAAAGTTCTGATTTTCAAACACATTTACATTTCTTTTTCAATTTGGACAATGCTAATCAAAAATCAAGTAGACCTCGTGTATAAAATCAAAAGTTATGTTTGTCCCTAAAGAATGCAGGCTAGCCAAAAGCATGGCTATTATACAGGTACGTTTAAAACATAATATGTCTAAAGATGATCGTTAATTTTAGATTCAAACAACATTCAAACAACAATGAAAACACTGGTTTTCAGAGATGGACAGAAAAAACAGCCATGTGTAGCATTGAATAGGAGAAAGCTATTAAATTTCCACTTTGTAATGAAGAATATTTTTCCCTTTTCCATTGAAAACAAAGCTGCTTTATCTGAAGGAGAAAAAATAATCAATTTAAAAACAAACATAAAAAAACACTGCAATATTATGGTTGAGAAATGAACAGAAGAGTACCAATGTTTAGCTTTGGATAGGAAAATGGTAATTTTTTACTGGAAAGGGAAAATCATTTTCTTTTTACATTAAAAACACCAGTGTGTGTGATAAATCATGCTATTGGAGTGTGAAATGAGAAGATATGATTAAATTATTTGAAGATTAAGATTTAATATTTTGTACACAAAAGAGTGGTAAATTGACAATACTATACTGTATCTGTAGTACACCTTGTGTAATATAGCTGGAAAACAGGTGAACGTCTGCAAAAATAGACAGATCAAGCTGATTTTCACACTGTGCCTGTACATGTAAAGTAATGTTACAGTTGTGAAGTGCTTGTACATTATTCTAGGGAATTTGATTCAAATAGTTATATTTCCTAGATATTGAATATGCAAGTTGAGAGAGAAAATTTGTCTAACGTGTTAATTATGCACAATTTTTTTTTAAGTTGACTGCATCCCTAACCCTTGCCGTAATAGTGGGATATGTGAATATCTGCGCATTAGAAATGGTTACGTTTTTCACTGTAAATGCCGAAATGGATATACAGGACGCACATGCGAGAGAGGTAAGCTTTTCTGTTGATAGTTGATTAAGAATATAGATAGAAGCAAATATTTATAGGTTGCAATGTTGAAATGTAATAGAAAAAAGACTACAACTTATAAAAACAATTAGATCATTTGACCCAGCTAAGCACTTACCATAAAATAAGCCGGGAGCAAAATTTCCTTTTAATACCGATGGTGCATGTACAAGTAATATATTTCATAGATTAAATGATATCATGTAAGCCATGTGATTACCCTGGTTAAGTTGATAAAAAACTACTGTGAGGAGCTTTGGCGTGGACAGTACAGATGCCAAGTTCCATGTTTTCTTTAAAATAAAGCAACGTGTGGGGCAAATGATTAAGGCCTATTTCAAACTAAGTATGTATATTAAAAGTAAGATCACAGTTATTAATTAGGTTATCTGGGGTTCATAGATGTTAACTATGCAAATTGAGAGAGCAATATTGTGGAACATGTAATATATTAATTATGCAAAATTTCTGTCAAGCTACTTGCCACCCTAACCCTTGCAGTAATGGGGTATGTGAGGTAACTGGGTCTGGAAGCCAATTTAAGTGTCTCTGCCACACAGGATATACCGGATCACTATGCCAAGACGGTAAGTTTTGCCTGTTAAAGACTGGATACCTAACTATTGGTTTAAGAATGTAAATAACACCTTTGTTGTAATGTCAAAAAATAATAGAAATAAAGATTTCATCTGGGAAAAAAACATCATCCTACGATCATTTGACCCATCAGGTACGTTTCATTTTATAGCATTCATTAGCAATGTTCCTACTATAATATATACAAGGCTCCCTTTATAGTCTAAGGTGTCTCTCAACATCACTTCAAACCATTTCCATCTTTGCAAGTGTAAATTATGTTGACAGATTTTGCTAAATGAATTATACATTTTCAAAAAGTCAGCTCTGTTAACAATTTTCTCAAGTTGACAGAACAAAGCATAACTCTTTTTCCTTGCGGAACAATTTATACCCCCTAACCAATATTAATATTGCGCTAATAATTAAGGCTAATTTGACTTGGACGCTTTTGAAGAGACTGCCTTGGATTCTTAGCAGTACTCACTCGTGCTCTTCTTCCTTTTGAGGAAATTTGGTGAAGGCTTGTCCAAGCATGTGTGTTTATACTGCTTAAATTTGTTATATGTTGTGTTCATAAACATATTTTCTTTTCATAGTTTCGACCACGTAATCGTCTATATCAAGCATAATCTGCTAAAGAAGAAATATTTCCTGGAAGAAACGAGAGCTGCATAAATGTCTTATAATCACAGTTGAATGAAATATTCATGAAGAAAAGCGTTGAAAAACCTTGAATTTATCAATTTCAATAACAGATGAAAATAAAGCATTCTTGGCATTGCGTGTGATACTTTTTTAATGTTCCCACATTGTCAATATGGTAAATGACGCAATTGCCATATCACACTATGAGAAACTTTTGCAATTATCAGCGCCCAATTATTTTTATCTTTAAAACCAACAAAATACTGTGACATTTTTTCTAGCTAACAAACTCAAGATGATACACATTTTTACTTTTCGCGGTAATTTCTTGGCGTAAAATTCCACAACAGTTGCAATGAACACCGTAAAGGTAAACAAGGAAATTATGTGCACATGACTGAACTTTTGGCTGATTTACCATCTTACTTTCTTTGCTAGATTGAGCAATGTGGATTTGTGAAGAGTGAAAAAATACCTCACAACAATTGTTTTCGCCAGTTAATTGCTATCAAAATATTAAGTGCGACTGCCTCAGCAGGCCTAGATGCCAATTATCAATGCATTCCACACCAATACAATGGAACTTGTGCTGGTGCTCGTCTCAAAAACAATTTGTTTGGCACATTTTCATAATCTGAGGTCTTTTGCTGTTGGAAATTTGTTTTAAGGGGAAAATCAAACACAGCACAGACGAAAGCAACCTGGTTTTAAGTAAGAGACACTCAACCCGAAAACTGCAAAACTACATTTCTGACTGAGCCAGCTCTTTCGGATGGGCCCGGACAAACACTCAGTTTACATGCAGGTCAATAGTTGTTTCAATGGCGATCCATATATAAATCCAAAACTGTATTTGTTTAACAGAAGGTTCATTCATGCAATAAACGCTTGATCTCACTGAATAAATTTTGCAGTGAAAAAGCAACGGGAAGTAAAAACGAAGTGTCAAGCGTATGTCCTTTGAAGTTATAGCGCACTACCGCAGGCCTATCTGTGAAAGATGTGTCAAAAGCAAGACAATGATTAAGCAAAAATTCAACATTTTGTTCTTTGAGTCACTGTATTCTGTCAATGATATAGATAGAGTTTACGCTAAACAAATAGCCAGGAACAGTTACAGTTAAAACTGCCGACGTTCGTTGACGTTCATTGACTGACATGTGTAAAAGGCCAAATGTTTTACGGTTTAGATGGCAGTTTTCATATGAAAAAACTGTGAACTGCCTGTGGCATGGCATCCATGTGCAAAATCTAAAATTCGATAAACCACTAAAACAAGATAAATTGTTAACCAAAAAGCCTTCTTTTCGTCATGGGACTAAGCCAATTCTCTCAAAATGATCCTTCTTATACAGGCACATATCCACAGTGCCAGGCAAGAAAGCAGAGACACAATCCGACTCTATGCAGTCTATGGACCGTTCAAAACACTGGATCAAACCGTTGTGCCGATCGAAATGCGAACGAGGTCATGCAGATAATTTTGGCATTATGCCTGTAAATTCTACAAAATATAAATTAACATAATTATAATGCCAAACATAAGGATTTTGTGATAATATGTTATAATATGTATTTTCATTAAATATTCCAATAATAACCATGAAGTATTTTGATGTTTGCCACTCTATAAACTTCATTAAAAAAACTCCAATTTTAAAGAAGCTACAAAATGTCTCATACAGTAGAGTTCCATGTCTCGCTTTTGGGTAATTAGGACTGTCGGTCAAAACGAAGAAGTATAAGTTTCAAATGCTATATTGGCTAATGTCGCTCAAACATAAGCGTTTTCTCATATGCATTACCTGAAATTGACCTTCCTATGACTTAAAATGCATATTGCAATTTAATTTTTACTACATTATTTACTTTTCTTTATCGTGAGTGGGGGGGGGGGGCACGAGGGGCATATTTGTATTGTTCTCATAGTAGTTTGCTTCTTAATTGTGTAAGGCTCATTATTATATACACCGATCGAGATAAAGGATGCAACAATAGTCTACCCACCACCAGTCCAATTTATACCCAGCTCTACATGACATGTCTAAGACCCCATTCCCATAGATATTTAGATCGATCCATCTCACTAGATTGTTGTCAGCTTAACCGGCTTGAATGTCTGTCCCGCCTACTAAAAGCCGTAAGGCAGTAATTAACTGCCCTTGGACTCAAACGGTCATGTCAAATATATGTCTAAATGGTGTACATGACAAAGAGTTAAGCACACATGCGGGCGTCCCGTACAGTAAATTTTGGGCAACTACGACTTACAATAGAGCGTGTCAATAGTGAAGCTCACTGTCTTCCTTATAGCTTACAATAGATTGTGTCAACAATGAAGATAGCATTTCTTTTGTTTTATTGGGCAAATTCGACTTACAATAGTGTGTGTCAACAGTGACGCTAACTCGCATTTTGGATTTCTGACCTACTTATAGCTTACAATAGCTTTTGATCGGACGAAGAGCGGTCAGCTAACATACTGCTTACTTAACAATAATGAATGGCCATATTTGTTTATTGACAAGGTAGTTTTATTTACAGAAGGGTTTACAATCACATCTCCATCATCAGAATATATGCTACGCATTCAGACTGTGGGTTTTATTTTATAAATAGCAATATTCAGGAAGTGGAAGAAAAATTCATCAACTTGTACAACAGATTATCTACTATTTTTTTCTGAACTGGTATCTTGATTGGAATAGCATATCGGCCACGGAAAGATAGCCACGGGTATTGCTCTCCATTTTGATAGAAATTTAAAAGCGCCTTGTATATTGGATCATTCTCGATATGGTTATTATTGTAAATAATAGTTTCAAGGGATTTGTTCCCATATTTTTGTAATTTTCCGATTCACTATCGTCCGTCTCTGAAGCCGACTCTATGCTTGACATTTCGGTTTGCTCCAGTATTAGGTTTTCTCCAGTATTCCCCAGTATTTGCCATTTCTATGCTGTCAGACACATCGGAATCGGTATAGTATTCACTGTCAGGATCGACCTTTACAAGTTAACGGAGACTCTTCTTATTCTCATGGCCAGAAATGCGCAGCATTCACGCGATACGCGAGGGCTCTACAGTTGGGCTTCACGTGACTCAAATAGCCAATCACAGAACAACAATGGCATCGCACACAGACTCTGTGATAACTGCTCAGCCCATTGTCAAGTAGTGTTAGTTCATGGTAACAAGCGTCTGATATGTGCAGAGAAGTTTATTGTAATATATACTGTTCTTATTGTTACATTATTAAATCTAACTCTGTATCCAAGTACATGTTGTAACTATACTGTATCAAGTCAGGTACTGATGATGTGCAGAGGTCATATATTCCAGAATAAGCCATTACCACTAATTTATAACTTTGATTTTGTTTAATATGTTATTCATGAAAGAGTTAATGAAAGATTATTTTAATTTGTTAAATCGTGATCTTATTCTTTTTATATTCAAATAATTGAATAATGTGGGTAAAATTGGTCTTCCACTTCTTATTTGCATATTTCCTTTACTACAAGATTATTTTGGAACAGTTGCAGCATTAAAATTTAAAACAAATAGCAATCTGAAAGAAGAATTTTGCATTATTATTAAATGATGATAGGAATTTTGGATTAAGAGATTAGTTAAATACTGAGTAGTGATATTGTCAGTCAATTTATGTAGAATCTGATAATATGATTGAAAATACTGATTCTTGACCTTGCACTGGGCAGTTTCACATTTGTGCCAAGTGCTTTTTTGGACTCCATTGTACAGTGGTAAAAGTTCTTCAATTGCCATGAAAGTTTTTAATCAGACTCTGTATGGTGCTGCTATCTGCTGGTGCTATCGGCAACGAATTAGTTTGCCTTTGTTTCTGAGTGAATCTACCGTCTAAATCACTATTTCTGAAAATATGTGCGTTTTGCTGAGGGTAGGCTAGGCAATACACAGCAAACTTCTTAGTACGTGTGTACAACATAATTTTTTTAAAACCCTAGCGATATTTGGTCAGGAGTTGCGTGTAGCACAGCACAGCGTTGCTGTCTATCGGCATCAGGCCGTTTGTTTGTCAATTATCACGAATTACCCACGAATCGCGAACCCATTCATTTTCCTATGGCAATCTAGCAACTCATTGAAAGTGCACACATGCGCAGTGGGC
This sequence comes from Lingula anatina, assembly GCF_051362555.1. NCBI lineage: Eukaryota > Metazoa > Brachiopoda > Lingulata > Lingulida > Lingulidae > Lingula > Lingula anatina. The sequence goes on along the minus strand of NC_141771.1, from coordinate 3,560,439 downwards.
TAAGCGTGACGTCATGCAGTGCATTTCTGGGGATGGAATCCGACACATACCGTTGTAATAAGGGAGTCCCCATTCCTGTCTGTTTTGGTTTAGGTTTCGGTCCGAAATTATATGTCTTTTTGGAATAAGCATTTTTAAAACGCGTTCGTTTTTGCACGGGTTCTCTTGATTTTTTATCAAACATCTTTCTTTTAGGTCCCGCCATGGGACGGTCGACTCCACTGGTAATGGTGGGTGGTCGTTGCGGTGAACCTACAGTCCTATATGGCGGGGGGAGTGTTGAGTGTTGTGTAGGAGTGGTCTTCATATACACTGTTTCAGCCACCATAGGGTTATGGTACTGTCCTTCTTGTGTTTTTTGTCGTTTCCAGTACGACTATTTCTCGAGGGACAGTTCATCATTCAAATTAACCTTTTCATTTAAGTTAAGGTAATTTCTTTTCCACAACGTTGGTCTGCTTCTATTTTATCAGTTATTTTTGTAAACGGTTGCTTTTTATGTTTCTTCTCTTGTAAATACTTTACAGTCTCTGATTGGTACTCATCGTCGTTGTTTTCCTCGGGAAATATACCAACACGTAGACGACAGTCATCTGGAATGTCTTGCTTTAGATCGATGAAGAGATAGCCATGAGGAGGAGAGGTTGCTTGTTTAAAAACTCGGAGGAAACCTTTTACCTCACCGGGATACATCTGCTGGGCTAGTGTTCTGACCTGCAATCTGTCCCTTGGGTTTTTAAAGAGAACGAGATAATGGCAGTTCAAAGAGATGGTTCTCGCTTCCTTCTCTCTGGGAAAAAATGTTTTGGGTAATAAGGATGACACTAACATTGCGATGATGTGACACTTTGGTAAATAAGTCTCGTATTTTGCTATCAACCGCTGCTTTGGCAAATAGGTCGTCAAATACTATGATATTGTTTACATAATTAGGATCAAAGAAATCGTCATCTTGGGTCTTGGAAGGAATGCCTTGGTGAAATGTAATAAAACCCTTTGACTCGACCAGCATGACTTCATATAAATGTTGCCACAGCTATTTTTAAAAGGGGATTCCCCGTCAACGGTCGTTGACTGACGTATATGTACGGAAAAGACCGAATGATTACGGTGTTTGTTAACTGTTTTTAATATTATCTGATATGATTCAACTATTGTCTGTGTTATGGCATCCATCTATTGCAGCTAAAGTTTAAAATGCAATATTTTAAAGCCCTTTCATCATAGAACTTAACGACCTTTCTCCAAAAATAGCTTCAATTCGTTAGGTGAGAATTTGTAATACCAGAATACCGAGTACCAGATTAAAAACATACAACTGGTTATAGAATGTTTACTTAGCAGTTATATCGGTCGTGAAAGAACCGTCTACTGGAAAGGAAGCACTGGGCAAATCACAGCAAGGGAGGAAAGGGGGAAGGGGGCATCCCCTTCGTAGGAACTGCGCGTTCTGCTTGTCGCGCCATCTACAGGAGATAATTGCAGTACACAGTAGCCGCACACGCTATTAGGCACGTGAACTTTAACTAGCACACCCTAATGCTAATTGTGTGTAAATTTGGCGACATTTGATGGCCTCTTTTCAATTTAATTGACATTTCTTTACATCTGTTGAAATCACATTGAAACATTGGATTTGAGGGGGTACCTGTTATAAATTTCACTTAATTGTATAAAATTTGTATATTTTCACCACTATTTTATATTTTTTGAACCCTTAATCGTGTTAGACACGGTATCTGGAATAAAAAGCACTATTTCTAACAATTTACAGCTGTGAGGTAATCATTTGTAAATAAAAGTACATGGAAGTGGTGGTGGGACAACCTTTTTGACCAATGTTGTATAGAAAAATTTTATTCATATTTTTTCATATGACACTTGAAAGCCGTTCTATATCAAAAAGCTTTTTTCTTAGTCCATATATTTGTTGACCAAATGCCCCTTGGTTTTGGTGTATATTTTTTAAAGTCACAATAACATTAAGGAGATTAACCCAGAGTTTTCCCGTGAAGCAACGAAGAGCTCAGGCAGATATATAACGTGTGCTACCAGCGGGAGAGGGAGTCCCAAGTTTTTACACCTATTTTTTTTTTTTTTTTAGGCATGAGCAGAGACCAAAGTCAGGTGAGCTGAAATTGGCCAATTAACTAAAATTCTCAGTCATGTTAATATGAGCAAAAATGTTCATTAGCTAGGTTGTTGGATATACATGAAAATTCTCAAACACAAGCCTAAAAATTTCCGTACCGTTAGCTTACGGCCAACCTGGTCGAAGGCCTTCATCAGACTGACGTGAGTAGTTGTTCACACTCACTGACTGCTAGGTGGTATAGCGGCCAGGGAATAAGCTTTTATAAATGACCCTCTTATAAATGTCTTATAAACGTGTTAATATGGTTTATAGCGTCAGCCTGCAGGCCACCCTTTTACAAGGGTGCTTTATGTGAATTTTCATTTTCTGGATGCAATATCTGAGTAGTACAGTGCCCACTAATCAAAGATTCCCTGCTATAAAAATGCCTAAGCTGTTTTTTTTAAAGAAAAATAGATATTTGGTATCAGGATTTTCTGTTGTTCATATTTTTTGACATTAAAAAATGTCCACCAATTGTGGAAGAAAAACCTCCAATTATAATAACATAGGGCATAACATTAGATTTTCATAACAAAATTAAAATAAATAAATAAATAAATAAAATGGAGGGCCTGTAAAATGAGATACATCAAAAAGCGTGGCCAAACTGAAATTTTACATAGCCAGGCTGCGAAACATGATAAGGCTAGCATCAATGTGTGACCCAGCAATTGGTTCCAGTAGATACATTCGGGTTGAAACCGCTCATACCATAAGATAACTGAGCATCAGAAGACTATCAACTAGAAACTAAATGTTATATTTTCAGCTAGCAACTTGTGACTACTTACATGTTCTCCAAGGAAATAGCAAACCATTATGCAGTTAATGGTTAAAAAATGTCCTGATCAAAAGTATGGACTGAGCATGATAAAAGATCGTCTGAATGTTTTTTATTCAAACACAATAAAATTGCATTGTAGCATGAAATCAAGTCTCAATGCACAACCAGGATTTTTTCAGTTTTCTGTGGCCGGGTCGTTGAACTGATGGGAATTAACAGGGATCCCATAACACATGTCTCCCCATCCTTCTAGTTGACCCCAAATTAAGTAACATCCCGTTCTATTGACCAATTAAAGCTGCTGGAATTACCCAGAAATAACAACATCTAGCAGACATGAGCTTGTTAGGGCAATGAAGCAGTTAGTCCTGTACCCTTGTGGTAAGATTTCGCTACATTGGGCGTGGCCTTTGTGTAGGTACGTCAATCTGGACATCACTCTTTAAAACTGTGCGGACCGTTCTGTTTGGCGCATTAATATGTCTGGTAATGTCTGTCCTTTTCTCACCATTCTGGCACAGATTAACAATTTAGTAAAACAGTGCTTTACTCATATATTATTATGCACTGCAAAACCGACCTGTATGCAAAATTTCACATTCTTCGATGCAGTAGTTGCCGACATATGGATACTTTTTGACAGAACTGTGCTTCGCCAAAGACAAGCTTTAAACAGCCCAAAGAGCACTGCCAAATAAAACCACTACGTATCACTACGTACATACATGGTAATGGGTTAATTGGTAGAGACTGACGCCTGACTACACACTGCCACAGGCATGCAACAAATGTCAGCACAAAATAAATAAATAAATAATAGTGCACGCTTTGACAAGCTGTTACAATTTTATCATTACAAGGCCTTAAAGAATTATGGCAAAGTATAATATATTCGATATTTCATTGAAGCCAACCACGACAGTTTTCTTGATAGACACGAGCATTTGAATCTGGCAACAAGGAGAGCAGAACATAATTTATGGAGAGAGAGTTCTGACAAAAACCAGGAATTGTGGATGGGGCAATTTATGGTCGGTGTATACAAACTAGCTTTGACTGTCCAGGACGCTTTGGACATACATGGACAGGTTTGGGACGCTGGATTTCGGCGAGAGGGTTTAGATGAGTTTCGGCAATCAATTATTTTATTTATTCATTTATTTATTTATTTATTTATTTATTTATTTTGGTGCCCAGGACGTTGACTTCTGACTTTAAGAAGACCACATAAATTCCTGGGGTTTTACAATGTGACGGCGAGAGGGTTTAGCTGAGTTTCGGCAGTCAATAATTTTATTTATTTATTTATTTATTTATTTATTTTGGTGCCTAGGACGTTGACTTCTGACTTTAAGAAGACCACAAAAATTCCTGGGGTTTTACAATGTGACGGAAGATGGCGCTGCTTTTCATGCCGTAGATAATGACAAGAATGAGTGTGTGGATAAAAAAGAATTTATTTCGTCGGCATGGACATTTTCCTTTGATATACATTTGTTTAAGGATGCATATTTCTTTCAGTGACAAAAAGGACAAATAGATTTTGATATTTAAAACATCTCACATTATATTACTGGTCACTAAATTTATCACTTATTTATATTACAAGAAACCTTAAATCCAACTCATGCAGGCAGAGTAAGAAACGGGTATATACTCATGTATCATGGTAGACTTATCTGTTATATTTTTCTTCTTCGTCCCTGCAGAGGCACAGTAATTAAATTTTGACTTAACTGGCCGAGATTCGACGCGTGGGGAGGCGTGTGAGAGGCGGTGAGACCATTACAGGATTAAGCGGTCTTCCTTTCTTGTAGGTCCGCCATATTTAGATCGCGGCTTAGCTAGCACTCACACTCGGCTCTTCTCTGAACGGGGCCTTATAATTAACGTTCCAGTTTGTAATTTAAACATTTAAGCATCTAAAATCCAAAAATAAAGCTACTTTTATTTCATAATACCGACTGTGATGACTAAACTCCACTATATTTTTTCTATTTTAATCGATTACTTGCCAAAAAGTAAAACTTACGGGAAATAAATATCACTTATTTACGAGTCCCCTGACCACTGGCCATTGGAAGTTCGTTCTACCTGCTCTGACAATGTAAGTATTATCGTGATGAAAAAATCATTTTGATACAGCAATCACACTTTTGATTACACGGCGCGTCATCCACCAGGACCTGAAATATTCAAAAGGCTTAAAATTAAAACCAAACAATCAATGAGTGGCTTTTTAACCCCTGCGATATAGAATTTCCAAAATTGACTAATAGACTTTTATTTCATCTTTGGTCTTTTTTTAATTCATTAGTGAATTTATTTAACTACGGTGCAAAGAATGTATTTATCCAACCCCGAGTGGCAAATTTGATAATAATAATAATAATAATAATAATTTTCCCATACTTATCAATGGTAAATGAATCCTTTTTTACGTCAAAGATAGTCCCTGTTCTTTTCTATTTTTTTTTTTTTTTTGTTATAATATCTTAGAGATTATAACAGAGTATAGCCACCAATGGAGGTCACGTGGTCTAAAGATATCAGAAAAATAGCTATAACTGCCGTTTTTGTGGTACAACAGAATATCTTATATTTCTATGAGTTGTTAAATGGTTTTATTGTGAAATATATATCTCATACGAAGAGTTATTATCCCTTTAAGTTCACGAGCCACTGCTGATGAGCGAGCATGGAGCTTCGACATGAAAAATTAGGTCAAATTACGGAGACCCGTAACAACTCTCAGTCACTCAGAGGCTCAGTCACTGTGATTAAAAAGGTAAGGAATTGGTTTTCGACTTTTTCTGCTCATTCTTAGCATTTGCATTTAAGCAAATATATATATATATATATATATATATATATATATAGAGAGAGAGAGAGAGAGAGAGAGAGAGAGAGAGAGAGAGAGAGAGAGAGAGATAGTCAGAGGATGAGAGAAATAGTATAGGACTTTTAATCAAATTCCAGTTTAGTAGCAGCAGCATATCGGGAAGAACAGCAAGTGCTGTACCCTTGTCGTAAGATTTCGGTGTGGCCTCTGTGTAGGTACATCAGTCTGAGCATTTCTGTCTAAGACTGTGTGGGCCGTTCCTTTTTGCGCAATAATCTGTCTGGCATTGTCAGTCTTTTTTGTGCTTTGTCAGCCTACCTCCTGTATTCAGTGTTATCAATTTGAGAGAGGGAGAGAAAGAGATATGAGAGAGAGAGACAGAATTATTTTAAATATATATTCATATTAGAATTGAGAGCTTTTAATCTAGCCACGGGTGTGATAATGATTCAGAAGCTCACCGTGCAACTTAAAACTGTCCCTAAGGTACCCCCTATCAAATGATAGTCAACTGGTTCCCAGATTATTCTCTTGTATCGATGACTGCCATTGGTGTTTTTTCACCAATGTGGTATCCACTTCAATGACCCTGTCTATGACCCTATTCACTTCAGTCGCGGCACACGCTTCGTTTGGATGTCTGTTAACTGTGTTTTGGCCAATTGAGAGGTGTAGGTGGAATTTGACCTCAATAAAGAAAGCCACGCGGTTTCAGTGTTCTACCCAGAAACGGTCATGTACCCCAATTCATTAAAGAAACAGACGACAATGTTTTGCTGTTCACAGCGGGTTCTTCGGAGATCGTCTGGTATTCTAACCTGCTACAACCAGTTTGGTGATCGCTAGAGGCCATGAAAAATGTGTTTTGGTGGTAATGTACCCCTCATTCTAAATGGACCGGGTAGTTTTTGTTTTCGATACACTGTGTGGCCTCTGTGTAGGTACATCAGTCTGGGCATTAATCTCTAAAACTGTGCAGACAGTTCCGTTCTGCGCAATAATCTGTCTGGCTGGCGATGTCTGTCTTTTTTGTGCTTTGTCAGCCTATTCAATGTTATCAATTTGAGAGAGAGAGAGAAAGAGATATCGAGAGAGAGAGAGAGAGAGAGAATTTTAAATATATAATCATATTAGAATTGACAGCTTTTAATCTAGCCACGGATGTGCTAATGATTCAGAAAGATGGAAGGCAATGGAGCTCAACAAGATGACAGGCTATGGAGCTCAGCTGTAAATGGGATATGCCCTCATATCTATTCAATTAAGGTTTCAGTTCAAATCACTTTCACCTTTTTGTTATGTCAATTTACAGATATAGCTACCCGTATTTGTCAACCTTTTCAACACTATCAATTTGAGAGAGAGAGAGAGAGAGGATGAAAGAAAAAGTATAGGGCTTTTAATCAAATACCAGTTAGTGGTCAATATACCTTCATTTATCTCCTTGCATAGGTGAAACATTGTTGGTTAACAGTTTATTCAAAGTTTAGGCAAGGTGTTTTAACCTCTCTTTCTCTGTTTTAACACTTCCATCTAAGCGCTTTGTTAAGTTTAAGGCGTACAGCCGAATAAAATTGAATGCATGCAAAGATATAAACAAAGAACAGCCAGAAATGTTGCTGAATGTTTCTAGGAAGAGCGCGTTCAGAATAATGTCGCCTGAGGGGCCGGGTCAGTGTTTGGATGGCATTCCATGGTCATGTTTTTGGTAATTGTTCTATTTTGGTATAATGGTCTTTCTGGACCAGAATTCGATGGGGCATTTTTATTGTAATATTTTCAAGAGATGTATCATTCCTTTTGCAAGATGTGATTTCAGGGATACTACAAGCTTCATCGTAAAAAGGCACTTGCAACCCCTTCTAAAACACACTTGATGGTAGATGGATGTGACAAAAGCTACCAAATTGAATAGAATATCATGCATATTTGGACACTAGGGGCATGCACCATAAGCCTTACTAAAATCGCTATGAGAATTCTTCCCTTTTTGGTACCGACGACGTGTCTGGTTAATGCGCAATTAAGATAGCCCTCGCTCCTGAAACTCTGCGAATCAATAGGCCTTTTGCAGCTAGATGGCTAGTTGTTGACTGCCTTTGTTAACTTAAGAGCTTGCCTTCCAGTAAACAAAAGAATGCTGGAGAGCAAGCTTTTCAGTTTTGATTATAAGGTGGCAGATCGTGTTAATTTCACCCGCCCTTGCTTCTTGATAGTTAATTATGTATTTGAAGCAATTCAGGCACTAATATAATGGAATTGAAATAGAGCTTCAGACTCGTGGAATCTCAAAGCCACACCTAGAAAATACTCAAAGCGGGTACAATGCTATCTGCACGCGGACAGAATTGTCCCATCTAGGCAAAAGTCACAGAGTGGATTTTTTTCCATTTTCTCTATATAATCTGCCACCCTGGTGGAGGGTAGATCTCATATAGGATATTTGAATGGGGAAGTGTGTAGTCAGATGTGTCGCTACCAGTTAACTGACTACCATGTCTGTTGCACTGCTGCATTGTGTAACATGCAGTCATTTGATTGGGTAGTGCTCTTTGGGCTGTTCATTGCCAGGAAAATTATTGTGTCACATGGAGCGGTCCGCACAGATTTATACACTTATCCCAGGCTGATTTACCTATACAGAGGCCACGCCCAATGTATTGAAATCTTACCACCAGGGCACAGGACTCGCTGTGCTTCTGGATATGCTACTGCAACCAAACAAAAACAACCCAGTCCATTCAGTCCATTAGGGGTAAATTACCACCAAAACGTGTTTTCCAAGGCCCTAAGCGAACACCAAGTTGGATTTAGCAGGTAAGAATGTCAGGCTACCTCTGAGGAATCCATTGTAAACAGCAAAACATTACCGTCTGTTTCTCTAATGAATTTGGGACCATGACCGTTTCTGAGCAGAACACTAAAACTGTACCGCTCAAAACAGAGTTTGCAGACATACTGAATTGGCCTTTGATGAAGCGTGTGTTGGTCTAAAGTGAACAGGACCATTAACTTTCTGGATTCCATACCACATTGCACCAATGAAAGGCATTGATGAAAACCCGGGGACGCTTCACGAAGCAGTAGTTAGTTAGTAATCGGTTGCTAGCCTCTCACTTGTTATAAGTGCCATTTCATGAAGTTATCGCTAGTTCTCTCACTCGTTATTGTGTCGATTGTTCAGATCAGTTGCAAACTCTAGAGTATCATCGTACACATGCGTAATGAATGAAATGGAAAGGTTGCTTAGTTACTGTTGTCTGTCGTTTGCCTTTGTATGCAATATGGCGGCTGCCTTTCTTGCCATGCTTGCCACTGGATGGCAACGTGGACTATCACGTTTTCATCAAAGGCATATCTATTAGAATTTATGCACGATGATGCAATTAATGAATTTTTTCTGGCTGTTACAAAAAGAGCACCAAAAGGAGTGGTGAGGATCCTCAAAGCAGACTCTATTATGCATTTTCAGCTGCCAAATATAGTGCATTCGTGACAATTTGACACAAAAGTTCCACTTCTGGTAGACTGTTTCGAAAGCACAGTGAGTAACGAAAGAACTAACGAACTAAACTTAGCAATGAACTTTGTAACTGAACTTAGCAATGAGTTAATGACTGCTTTGAGAAACAACCATCATAATCTCTAAGTTTTGTCCTTAGCAAGATAGTTCAGTAGTTAGTTATTCAAACCAGTGGCTGTTTTGTGAAACGGGCCCTGAACCCTTCGAATAAAGGAGTAATCTGGGAACCACTTGACTATCATTTGATAGGGGACATCTTAGGAACAACTGTGGGTTTCATGGAAAGATTACTGATTGAAACAGAGCACATTTAATAGCATATGGCTTACAGAACCAAGGGAATAAGCAGCTAACTGGGGCGTCAAAATCGCCATATTTGCTTAACATAGACAGCGTGTGTATAGGGTTTTACTTGCCAAATCAACGTCCTTCATGTCTTACAACAAAACTTAATCAAATTTAACAAGTTATAGCAGATTAAACCTATATGAATGACAACCTTGCAGCTTGAATGCCCTGGTAGTAGCCAGATGAGGTCAGGCGTAACAGCTACAATTGCTGTGACTAGACACTGACATGAGGGTCCTTTGTGGGCCGTGTAACTCTTTTATATGTGACAATTTGGAAAATATGGAGATCCAAAATATCGCTTTTAATGGTTGTCGTTTGACTTAAAATGGACAGTGTATTTTTGTCTGCTTTTCCGGCGGTTCCAATTGATGAACTGATGTCACAGTGACATCAAATAAATTTTTTAAAGTTATGAAAACACGACTATAAACCTTCTTTCCATTTATCAGTCAGAAAAAAATGCTGAAAAATGATTTGGAAAAAAAAACACTTCATATCAAGTGTCAGAGCTGTATTTCTGCCGCTGTTCAATTCATTGGTTAATATATTATATTATATAATCTGAACTTTATATATGATTCCTTTTTAACAATTTTTCATCTTTTAACATTTGCTCATGTTGGTTGATACTAGTTTGATTCCAGCATAGACGTATAAAGAACGAGGTGTAATACAACTAATTAGTGATGAAATCGTTGCTCTGGTGCCTTCTCGTTTTGGGGCTTATGGTGTGGGCGTGTGGATCGTTTGCAGAATGTAAGTAGCAAGGTTGATTCGGCAAGTCAAAATTCTAATTTTATGAGAGGACTATTGGTGTATTTTAAATGATTAAAAGGAAAACAACTGTTCGTATGAGATTCATATTTCATATTATATTTGTTGTACAAAATATATTAATTTCCATTTTGCCACCAATTTCACAATTGTCGCAATTATTCTGGAAGCTTTGCTTGCCATTAGATCACGTGTACCTTCATAGATGGCTATACCACTGCGATGACATCCTGAGAGATTATAACAAAAAGAGAACTTCTTAGAAAAAACATACACTTACTTTGTATATCAGGATGGATTGATTAACGATTGGCAAGTATGGGCAAATTGTCGACACCCTAAAAATCTGTTTTTGTCCAAAACGAACAGTTGGTATCCTTTGCTTTCTTTTTAAATCAATTGTTTTTACGTGTGGGGCAAATGGATCAAGCGTATTTTCACAGTGTGTCTGTACATAAAATGTAAGGTAACAATTACAAAGTACATTATCTAGGGGGAAGTGAAGTAAATAATTTAATTTCATATTAGCTATACAAACTGAGAAAGTAGAATTGTCTAGCCCTTAAAGGTTAATTATGCAACATTTCTTTTAAGATATATGCGACACCAACCCTTGTCTTTATAATGGGACGTGTGTTAATCAGGGAAATGGACGTTATCAGTGTCTCTGTCCCTTTGGATATTCCGGACTCAGATGCCAGATAGGTAAGCTTCGCCTGTTAAAGACTGAATAGTTGGCTATTGGTTAAAGAATGTTGATAACAACAAATAGTTCTAGGTCATAAAATGGGAAGAGGGAAAAATACAACTGACACATGCGACAATACTATCAGTTACTATCAACTAGTTGATATGCTTCACTTAGTAGCATTCATCCACTACCAATGTTCCTTCCAAAAAGGAAACTGGAAGCAGAGTTTATTTTTAATACCGATGATACATTTACAAGTGACATATTTCAAAATATAAAATGCACAACAACTGGTCCTATGAGATTCCTACTTGATCTACTCGACCAGATAGGTATCATTTGCCTGTTAAAGACTTGATATCGGCTATTGGTTAATAATGTAGATAACACCAAATGGTTTTTGGTTGTAATATGAAAAATAATGGAAAGAAAGATTACTGAAAAATACGATCATTTGCCCCAGCTAATATGGTCCATTTAGTAGCATTTATCCTCTAGCATTGCTACTACCATAACGCAAACGGGGATCAGACTTCAACTTTAATACCGACGTTGCATGTATGTGTAACATATTTCAAATGATAACTGTTATCATGTAAACAATGCAAGCCATACGATGACCCTGCTTAAATTTATTAAAAGCTAGCGTGTGTATGATTTTTGCCTGCGCAGTTGCCCTGTTACATTTTTTAATTACCTTGTTTACAGCGAAGTGTGGGGAAAATGCCACATGCGTCAAGGGAGGCTGGATAAAGCTGCCTTGGAGTAATGAGGCATGCAATTGGGATTATGGCAACCAATGTGAATGTAATTATCCTTACATTGGGGACGGAATACATTGTACCGGTGAGTCTTATAGTTTTATTTAGAGGATTGAAAGGGTCAGAAACTTGGGATTGTAAATAAGAGAACCTTAGACAAATTGCCATTTACTTATTAACTAATTCAAATAAATGCCGTGTAATTAGGATTGATGATTTCAAACTGACAATTTGATTAAATAGCTGTATGTATTTTGTAAGTTTTTATCTTAGTCCTATAAATGCCCGTTTAAGCATTACAATGTAAAGGCACAAGCTATTAGGTGTCTATACATATGGCTATGACCTGCGATCTGTCACCACTGCCGTCACTGTACACTTTCAAAGATACCAAAATATGACCTGTTGTCTTCAAACCTACAAGACTGGTGAAATACATGTGAAGTTAAAATTAACTTGTTCGGATCTATTTACTTAACAGGGATGTTGAAGGGTAACTTCTTTTGAGCTTAGATTAAGGCACATATTATAATACTTACATGTGTGGCAAATCAAATATAATTGCATTCATCTGAGGATAATTTTAAAGTTTATTGCTTTAATATTGAAAGGGAGGTCATTTTAATTTGAATAATTGATACCACATATCAGAGATATATCAAAATAGATTGATTAAAATAACTAGTGAAGGTATGTTTAATAAAAAGGTGTAGAATGTATTGATATCAATCTTTCATCGTATAAATGTAATGAAAACCTGTTCATTTCCCTAAGAGTAAAGAGGTCATTTTGATTACAAAAAAGTGGATTTTATTCAAGTGGAAGAATATTGAGCTTAGGGTTCTCTTTCACATAGTCTATGTCTTAACCTATGACAGCATGTAACATTGACAAAATAGCTATTTTTTAAAAGAAATAATACATTTTAGGAAAATAAAGGATAAGGAGGATAAGGAAAGAATTGGTATCATGTTCATGTAACATTATTAAAATTCGCAAATGCCATACAAACGAACTGGCAGCTTGGCGAATTAACTTGGTCAATTAACTTGCCTATATATTTTAACAATGCAAAGACACCATTAAGACTGGGCCATGCCAGGCCCCAATAAGGTTGGGGTCTGACCCTCTTAGGCATAGGACTAGATTATGACTGAGCCTGTGACATTATATAAAAACAGGTTACATTCTGCTTCACACTGGATTATATGACCCGTATGTTTCTTGAGTTAAATGAATAAGCGAGATAAGAGTCTCCTATATTAATAAGGTGTGTGTTTACTAGTTTATATTTGTTGAATATTTAACATTTTTTCAATGTTTAGTCATGTAAGCCGCAAACAAGATTGTTTCCTTTTCGGGTACAAATGGATGGAAAATTTGCATATATTTATGTAGTATTGGGTGTATTGTTTTAAACCGATCCTAAGTAGGGATTTAGGACTTAGACCTACTTATGCTTATATATTTATTGCTAATAAGCAAAAGAACATGTTATCCTTCTATATTATATTTTTCAACAAGGCCAAATACAAAAACACTTTTGCATCCCTTTCAATATCGATATTCATATTTTCTCTCACAGTTTTTATAAATCATGTCCAGATGTTTTGACGTTCCCAAAATGCAGGGACCATTGTTTCTTTTGCAAAACTTGCATTGTTGGAATTCCTTTTTATTTATTTTCATAAGGTGCGAGTTTGTGTTAAAGATCCTATGATTTATTTTTAATTGTAATGTTTGTAATTTGGTGTCATCTGTTTTGGTGAAGACAGATTTATATATCAAGTGCCAATTTTCTTCTTCCATTATTTCTTCGGTATCTGTGTGCCATTTATCTGTTGCGTTATTATTTTTTTCAAGTCTTGTAGGTACTTTTGATAGAAATACCTTGTCAGTTTAAAAATGCTGTTTATTGTTTTCAGGTTTTCCTTGCATATATTATGAAGATATGCATTTTCCGTTAGTAAACATAGAAACTCTCCAGTGAGCTTGGATATTATTTTGGATACTCATGTATTCTAGCAAGTTTGCATTAATTATATATTTTTCATTAAACTCTTTTAGTGATATGAACCTGCCAGTGCTATTTATAATATCATTTATGTAAAAAAACCTTCTGTCATTTTTTTTTTTTTTTTTTTTTTTTTTTTGATAATTTTAATGTTGTCCTCTTTCCATATTGGTTGTGAGAGTATTTCATCGGCTGTTGTGCTTGAACATTCCTTTCTCTGCCCAAAATTCAATTACGCTTTGCCAAAATTTGTTTGATCTAAGTCCATCAGTTATTCAGTTCATTTTTTTTTCTTTTTTTGACGTCTTTGAAAATGTTTGTCACTATGCTTTTCCAACTGCTGTTGTTTTCTAAAATCACTCAATACTTGACAATTTTAACGATTTCCCAAATAATTAGATTTTGGGTGCCCTCAGACCCCCATTACCTGATACCATAGTAGTTTGTTTTACCTTGTCTTTTTTACCATTCCATATGAAATTACATATAATTTTTTCTGTTGTTTTAAATACTAATTCAGTGGGATTTGGTTGTACAGTAAATATCTGTACTAAAATCGGGAGGGTTGAAGTTAAAATAAAAATTTGTAGTAGTTTTTCTTTTTTTCATTCTTCTCCGTAAAATTGATTTCAGAGTATTCTTGATTCTTCAGCTTATATTTAATGCCGAGCAGCTTGGATTTCTCCTAGTTTGAACTCAGAAACTAGATAAATGCCCATTGTTTTGAATTGTACACGAAATTCAGTGTATTATGTTTTTATCCAATTTACTATTATTGGACCAAAGTTATAAAATTTAAAATTTGCATGGTGCTTAAAACCATAATCAACAGCAAACTTCAGTCGGGCAAAACAGTTGACATTGCATTCCATAGTTTTTGATGAAAATGGGTCCTGCTCCACCATTAAGCCCCCGTCACACTTATTCGGAATCAGCATAAATCAAGCAGAACCAGCCATAATGAAGGATTTTCAAAATTCTTACTACATTCAGAAAGAATTCAAATTGACCTAAATTCTTGTAAGAATGCCATTGGAAAACTCAGAATGCGCTTGAATCCGCCTGGAATGGTTCGTGCACATTTGGGCTGTATTAGCTCTCAAATGCGGCTCGAATGTAGTTGGAAAACTAGAAATATTGATAACGCTGTCAGAATGCAGTCAGTATATTTAGAATACACTTCGAATGCCGTAGGAGTGTAGTTCGATTGC
The DNA here is from genome assembly GCF_051362555.1 of Lingula anatina. Classification (NCBI taxonomy): domain Eukaryota; kingdom Metazoa; phylum Brachiopoda; class Lingulata; order Lingulida; family Lingulidae; genus Lingula; species Lingula anatina. The sequence continues at coordinate 3,545,351 of NC_141771.1, read as the reverse complement.
TGGTTTAAATAGGATTTTGGCTACTACTGAGATGTAATCAAGTTGCATTCTGGTGTATTCTAGCAGGGTTTGCAGTGTCTTGCCATTTCAGTTCTCCCTCAAACGCAATCAGAATGTTTTGATTGCTGTCGGAATGCCCTAAGGATATTTAGAATGCACTCAAAGTGCAGTTAGAAAACACTTAGAATGCCATTGGATATTTCTCCACTTGGAATGCACTTCGACAGTTTTGAGCATGAGCAAAACATTCGGCCGGCCACAAGAACGGGTAAATATATGGAATGCACACGGAAATTTTAGAATGCTCTTTGAATATCCAGGAATGTACAAAGAATCGTCTTTCCAATGGCATTCTAGTGTGACGGGGCGTTTACGGGATTGTCATTATAATATATTGTACAAAAAATACTCTGATAAAAAACTATTTCCAGGGCGTGATATTGACTTCCCATGGACCTGGAATCCTTTGCTCGTCACTTTTTTCTGAATAGCAATGTTACATGGAGAACATAATTTTCATAGCTTCAAGGAAAATAATGCAATCAGACTGATTTTCCAATATCAGTTAAAATTTATTTCTAAAAATCATTATTATAGTATGAGGATAATAAGCTACACGGTTTTCTTTTTATGTACAGACATGCTGTGTCACCTGCCCTTTCAGAGATAACACGATAAATGGAAAAAGTTTAACCTATTGTCATCAAATCTACAGGCCTGGTGAATAATAGTAATGTTTGATAGGGCCATTTTTCAAAAAGTCATCTATTTTTTCACCATACATATATACTACAGCAATACAAATAACATATTTCAAGGAAAAGCAATAGGCCTATTGCCTTCAAAATCACAGGTGTGACCAATATTACTATAATACAGGTCAAGTCAGCTTGATCCTCTTGAAGTTATTTATTCATTTATTTATTTATTTTTATTTTGTTAAGTTCTGCAATTTTGTAAAATGTTCATTTATCACATCATGACATTTTCAAGGTGTGCCCTTGAGCTTCTATTGGCCTGAATGCCATTGCTAGTCACATTTTCTGAATATCCATGATACATATGTTATTTTATAGAAAAAAATGTGGTGATGATGTTGTTCAGCATTATGGACTATTGCATCAGAGTTGAAGAAAACACTTTTTTGACACTGATGCTGTAACGACCAATAAACCATGTTACCGATGAATTTCAAACTTTCAGCTTGGTTGATTTTTTTTTCTTCAGCGTATATTATACTAACGGCAGCACTGATAATACATTTGGTGGAATGCCAGTTGAACTTTTGTCTTCACACTTATAGGACGCTAGTTTGTACATCTTAACTTCAAATGTTATGCTTTATTGTATATATTACATTATGTACTATACTGATACCACTTCTCATGGAAAACCGTTTGACCTAATGCCGTCAAACTTACAGAAATGATGAATACCTCTACAGCTCAAATTTGAAAACCAACGTGACTGTTTTTTAGCATATATAGTTTATGCAAAAAAGATTTTAAGGAGAAACGATATACCTATTGTCTTTCAAACTGATAGGAGTAATCAATATTACTGAAATACAGGCTGAGTTCGAAAACCAGCTTGATTGGGCCTATTTTTTCCAACAGTTATGTTGACTGTTGCTTTTCATTTTTTCCATATTGCTATTTTCAAGGCGTGACATTTAAGTTCCATTGGCCGAATGGCAATTGCCAGGCACATTTTCTGAATATCCATGACACTTATATTATATTATATTATATTATATTATATTATATTATATTATCAAAATTGATAGTGATTATGCTGTTAGGTAATACCATAGAAGTAGAGAAAACTTCTATGGTAATACATAATACTGCATGAAAAGAAAACCCTGTTTTGGACAGTACCATGGGAATTATTGTTTAAAGAAAACTATAATACAGCTTCTTCTTGTTCCTGAAGAAATGATTTTTTTTTTTATTTCCAAATATTGGAATCTGACTTAGGTATCCCATGGGCTTGATGCCATGAGGTACTTACATTTTCTGCATGTATAGTAGATAATAAAAATTGGTAGTGATTATGCTGTTAATCAGTATGCGATTTTGCATCAGTATGAAAATACGCCTATTTTGTGCACTGCCATTAAAAATGATGTGGCTTAACTTTATAATAATAATAATAATAATAATAATAATAATAATAATAATAATAATAATAATAACTTATCGAGCACAGAAATGTTCTTACAATTTTACATTTTTAAAAAAGGCTTTCACGTTACTTTCATGCTGTATTTGAGAAAACTCAAACACATTATTTGAATACACACAATACTTAATGATTCCATTTATGACTGAGCAAACTGAGAAGACAAAATGAGATTTCATATTATATATTGTACACAAATGACAGAAATATAATAAATTCCATTTTGCCACCAATTTCACAATTGTCTCAATTATTCTGGAATATTTGCTTGTCATCAGACCACGTGTACCTTCATAAATGGCTATACCACTGCGATATCATATGCATCTTGAGAGATTATTACAAACACAAAACTTCATTTAAAAAATGCACTAACTTTGACTATTGGGAAGGATTGATTAACAATTGGCAAGTATGGGCAAATCATCGACACCCTAAAAATCCGTTTTTTTTTTTTTTTTTTTTTTTTTTTTTTTTTTTTTTTTTTTTTTTTTTTTTTGTCCAAAACGAACAGTTGGTATCCTTTTAAGTAATATCATGTAAGCAATATGATGACCCTGGTTAAATTGTTTTAAAGATAGTATGATGAATTTTGGTGTGGGCAGATGTCAAGTTACATGCTTTCTGATCAAGCGTATTTTTACAGTGTGTCTGTACATAAACTGTAAGGTAACAATTGCAAAGTACATTATCTAGGGGGAAGTGAAATGAAAAAATTAATACATATTAGCTTTGCAAACTGAGAGAGCAGAATTGTCTAACCTGTCACCGGTTAATTATGCACGATTTCTTTTAAGCCATATGCTACACCAACCCTTGCCTTCATGATGGGACATTTGTTTCTCAGGGAACAGAAAGTTTTCAGTGTCTCTGTCCCTATGGATATTCCGGACTCAGATGCCAGATAGGTAAGCTTCGATCGCCCGTTAAAGACTGAATAGTTGGCTATTGGTTAAAGAATGTTGATAACAACAAATAGTTCTAGGTTGTAATGTGAGAAGATGGAAAATACAACTGACAAAATTGACAACACGATCAGGTGAACTAGCTGATATGCTTCGTTTAGTAGCATTCATCCATTGCCAATGTTTTTTTCCAAAAGGAAACTGGAAGCAGAATTTCCCTTTAATACCGATGATACATTTACAAGTAGCATATTTCAAATTATGAAATGTATAACAACTGGTCGTATGAGATTCCTACTTTACATGATTTACTTGACTCGGATGCCAGATAGTTAACCTTTGACCGTTAAAGACTTGATACCTGACTATTGGTCAAGAATTTAGATAACACCAAATAGTTCTTGGCTGTAATATGGAAAAAATAACAGAAAGAAAGATTACTGAAAAATTACGATCATTGGTCCAGCTGATATTGTTCATTTAGTAGCATTTATCCATAACCATGGCTACTACCATAACGGAATCAGACTTAATTCCCCTTTAATACCGTCGTTGCATGTACATATTTGAAATGATAACTGTTATCATGTAAATAAAGGAAGCCGCTTGATGGACCTGGTTAAGTTTATTAAAAGCTAATGTGTGGATTTTTGCTTGCGCAGATGCCCTGTTACATGTTTTGTTTGTTTGTTTGTTTGTTTTTTTTTTTTTTTCATTAACTTGTTTACAGCGTGGTGTGGGGAAAAAGCTGCATGCTTCTCAAGCAGAGGGGAAATACTACCTTGGCATAATGAGGCATGCAATTGGGATTATGGCTACCAATGTGAATGTAACTATCCTTACAGTGGGGACGGAATACATTGTACCGGTGAGTCTTATAGTTTTAGTCAGAGGATTGATAGGGCCAGAAATTGGGATTGTAACTAAGAGAACCTCATACAAATTTGTCATTCATTTATTAACTAATTCAAATAAATACCGTGTAATTAGGATTGGTGATTTCATACTGACAATTTGATTAAATAGCTGTATGTTTTGTAAATGCCTGTTAAAGCATTATTATGTAAAGGGACATGGTGTCTTTACATATGGTTATCATCTGCGATCTATCACCACTGCTGTAACTTTACACTTACAAAGATACCACGATATAACCTGTTGTCTTCAAACCTACAGGACTGGTGAATATTAGTAAAATACAGGTGAAGTTAAAATTAACTTGTTCGCACCACTTTTTATAAGTTATGCTGTTTTTAGAATATTGCAACACAGATAACACATTTACTGAACAAACAGGGTCCAGTTTCATAAAGGACGTTTAGCACTAAGCAGTGTTTAGGTCCAGTGAATAAATTATCCTAACGCCCGTTAACTAAACAACGGTTGAAATTGTGCTTCATAAACTGACCTTTAAATATTTTATCCAGTTAACTAACCGGCTGTATAAACACTGTTTATGAAACACAATTTTAATCATCTTTCAGTAAACGGGCGTTAGGAGAATTTATCCACTGGTTGGACTTAAACATTGGTTAGTGCTAAACATCCTTTATGAAACTGGGGCCAGTTTGGCCTATAGTCTTTAAAATACTAGAACTGATAAATATGAGTAAACATTAGAACAAAACAAGCCGAGATCTTAAGCCGTCCTAATTGGAAAATTATTGTTAAGGTGATGAAATATGTCATATGTTCATTTTCACATTTTGGCATTGAGGAATTGATCTGCTATAGGCCTGAAGCCATATGCATTTTAGATTTTCCAAATACCCATGGTATCTATAATGCATTATAACACAAGGCCAAAAAGGTGCCAAATGTACAGACTGATGCAAAGATAAAGCTAATTTGCAGTTTTTATATTTTATTGAAGTAAATAAATTAAATAAATAGAGATATGCACAGTGTGAAAATACAGATAGAACAAAGAGTAATGTAAAGAAACCCCTCTTATGCACACACACACACACACACACACACACACGTTTATTCATATTCCCTCATTTGCTCCCCAATACACAAGTGTACACAAATACACAGAAAATATCTTACAGTAATAATACTTTACTAATAGTAATAGTAATAACACAATGAAAGTAAGATGGTTGAGAAGGCGATAAACAAAGTTTGAAAATCGAAACCTTTTTTAACAAAAAAAAAAATATATATATATATATATATATATATATATATATATATATATATATATATATATATATATATATATATGCAACAACTGTACCCACTGCTATTCAAACTAACATAACTACCCGCGGAAAAGTAAAAATACCTAATTACTAGACTAAGAGTATACACACACTTTACATCATTTTCAAACCAAGCATAGAATGGATATAGTTCTTCAATTAGCATGAACACGAAAAAAACAGTTTATATTGTGCCACCACTTCAACGGCTTCACACGGTTTCTGCCGTTAATTAATAAGAGAGATAAGAGTCTCCTACATTCATAAGGCGTTTGTTTACTAGTTTATATGTATTAAATATTTGACCCTGTATCAATGTTTAGCCATGTAAGTCAGAAAAAAAGATTATTTCCTTTTCGAGTACAAATAGATGGAACATTTGCATATATTTCTGTAGTATTGGGTGTATTGTTTTAAACCAAAACAAGTAGGGATTTTGGACCTAGACCTAGACCTTCGTATGCTTATATATTAAGCATAAGTAGATATAGTCCTTCTACATTATAATTTTTAACAAGGCCAAATACAAATACTTTTGGATTCCTCTCAATATTGATATTCATATTTTCTCTCACGTTTTTACTAAGAATGTCCAGATGTTTTGCACGTTTGGACATTCCCAAAATACATGGACTAGTGTTTCTTTGGCAATGCCACGAAACTCGCATTGTTGGGATTCCTTTTTATTTTCATAAAGTATGCATTTGTGCTAAAAGTCCTGTGATTTATTCTTTTAAGATTAAAATTGTGATTTTGTAATTCGTTGTCATCTGTTTCGCTGAAGACAGGTTTATATATTAAGTGCCAATTTTCTTCTTCCATTATTTCTTTGTTGTCTGTGTGCCATTTACCTGTTGCTCTTTTTGGAATTTTTTGAGTTCTTGTAGGTACTTTTCATAGAAATATCTTGTCGGTTTTAAATGATGATTTTGGGTATGCTTGATAGGGCCATTTTTCAAAAAGGCATGCTGTATTTTTTTCACCATACATTATACTATATGCAATACAGATAACACAGAATTCAAGGATAACCAATAGGCCTATTGACTTCAAAATTACAGCTGTGACCAATATTACTATAATACAGGTCAGGTCTGCTTGTTCCGAGCAGCCCTCGTGAAATTATGCCTTTATTATTTATTTATTTATTTATTTATTATTTTGGTAAGTTCTGCAATTTTGTGAAATGTTCATTTATCATATCACGACATATTTAATTTGTGACATTGATCTTCTATGGGCCTGAATGCTAGTCACATTTTCTAAATATCCATTACACTTATGTTATATTATAAATAGATGGTGATGATGTTGTTGAGCATTATGGCCTATTGCAACAAAGTTGAAGAAAAACCTATTTTTGACACTGATGCTGTAACAACCATTAAAGGAAAACCATGTTACCAGTGAATCTCAAACTTACAGCTTGGTTGATTTTTTTAAATTTCTTCAGCGTATATTATACTAATGGCAGCACTGGTAATGCATTGGGTGCAATGCATTTTGAACTTTTGTCTTCACACTTACAGGACTAAAGTAAATTACTAAAAGTAGGCCAGGTTTAAAAATCAGACTATATGCCATGCAAATAACACATGAAGCAGAGAACCCTAGTTTGAGATAGATGAACACAAGGGCTGATTAGTACATTTCATTGTCTCTTGGGTAATTTCAGAGCTACACATATTTTGTGCACTGCCACCAAAAATAGTTATGAAGGGAAAACTGTTTTACTTATTATTTTCTAAGCTTTACATTTTTATCATTGTTGCATTCCCATCCTAACATTTACACTTTCATGTTGCTAAATTTTATATAATAATAATAATAATAATAATAATAATAATAATAGTTTATTGAGCACAGAAATGTTTTTACATTTAAAGGTCATCACGTTGCTTCAATACTGTATTTGAGAATACTCATACAAAATACTTCCATTCATGACTGAGCAAACAAAAGCTACAATCCTTAAACGCGATCTACTGCAAAAAAAACTCTTTAAGTTTTCATTTTCACCATGAAACCTATTGATTTTCAAAGATGAACAGAAAAAAATACCTTTGAACAGCCAAAAAACTGTTGTTTCTTGCACTAAAGAAAAAATATATTTCTACATATTACACATTGGTGTTTCATTTCAACAAGAAAAACACTGATTTTTCAAGATAGACATAATTTCAAAGATGAACAGAAAAAAATACTGCACTAATTAGCTTTAAAGAAGAATACTCTACCGTTTAACTTAAAAGAGAAAAAAGGTGTGATTTCTTGTATTCCAGGAGAAAATTACTTTTGAATTTTACATTGAAAATCATGAAAAATTGTACATTTTAAACATCTTATCTATTCTTTCTTGTAACATGACTGAGCAGACAGAAGCTAAAATCCTTAAACGCGATATACAGCCAAAAAAAAAAAAACCTGTTACGTTGTCATTTTCATCAGAAAAAGTTCTGATTTTCAAACACATTTACATTTCTTTTTCAATTTGGACAATGCTAATTATAAATCAAGTAGATCTCGTGTATAAGGATCAAAAGTTATGTCTGTCCCTAAAGAAGGCAGGCTAGCCGAAAGCATGGCTATTATACAGGTACGTTTAAAATATAATATGTCTAAAGATGATTCAAACAACAATGAAAACACTGGTTTTCAAAGATGGACAGAAAAAACAGCCATGTGTAGCATTGAATAGGAGAAAGCTTTTAAATTTCCACTTTGTAATGAAGAGTATTTTTTCCATTTTCCATTGAAAACAAAGCTGCTTTATCTGAAGGAGAAAAAATAATCAATTTAAAAACATAAAAAACACTGCAATATTATGGTTGAAAAATTTGACTTGAAAAGAAAAATACTCACATACTTTTAAAATGAACAGAAGAGTACCAATGTTTAGCTTTTGATCGGAAAATGGTAATTTTTTACTGGAAAGGGAAAATCATTTTCCTTTTACATTAAAACTTATCTTATTTTTGCATTATTTTAAAGTGACGTCGTACTATTAGTTGTAGTTGTTTTATTATGCTCTTTTAAAAATCTTGTATATAATCTTGTACCCATTAGAGTCATTCAAATAAAAAAAACACCAGTGTGTGTGTGATAAATTATGCTATTGGAGTGTGAAATGAGAAGATATGATTGTAATTATTTGAAGATTAAGATTTAATATTTTGTACACATAAGAGTGGTAAATTTACAATACTATACTTTACACCTTGTGTAATATAACTGGAAAACAGGAGAACGTCTGCAAAAATAGACAGATCAAGCTGATTTTCACACTGTGCCTGTACATGAAAAGTAGTATTACAGTTGTGAAGTGCATGTACATTATTATAGGGAAATTAACTCAAATAGTTATATTTCCTACGTATTGAATATGCAAGTTGAGAGAGAAAATTTGTCTAACGTGTTAGTTATGCACAATTTTTTAAGATGACTGCATCCCTAACCCTTGCCGTAATGGTGGGATATGTGAATATCTGCGCATTAGAAATGGTTACAGTTTTAATTGTAAATGCCGAAATGGATATACAGGACGCACATGCGAGAGAGGTAAGCTTTTCTGTTGATAGATGATTAAGAATATAGGTAGAAGCAAATATTTATGGGTTGCAATGTAGAAAAGAAATAGAAAAAAGACTACAACTTATAAAAACATTTGACCCAGCTAAGCACTTACCATAAAATAAGCCGGGAGCAAAATTTCCTTTTAATACCGATGGTGCATGTACAAGTTATATATTTCATAGATTAAATGATATAATGTAAGCCATGTGATTACCCTGGTTAAGTTGATTAAAAACTACTGTGAGGAGCTTTGGTGTGGACAGTACAGATGCCAAGTTCCATGTTTTCTTTAAAATAAAGCAACGTGTGGGGCAAATAATTAAGTCTATTTCAAACTAAGTATGTATATTAAAAGTAAGATTACAGTTATTAATGAGGTTATCTGGGGTTCATAGATGTTAACTATGCAAATTGAGATAGTAAAATTGTGGAACATGTAATATATTAATTATGCAAAATGTCTGTCAAGCTACTTGCCACCCTAACCCTTGCAGTAATGGGGAATGTCGGATTGAGGTAACTGGGTCTGGAAGCAAATTTAAGTGTCGCTGCCAAACAGGATATGCCGGATCACTTTGCCAAGACGGTGAGTTTTGCCTGTTAAAGACTGGATACCTAACTATTGGTTTAAAAATGTACATAACACCTTTCTTGTAATGTCAAAAAATAATAGAAATAAAGATTTCATCTGGGAAAAAACATCATCCTACGATCATTTGACCCAGCAGGTACGTTTTATTTTATAGCATTCGTTAGCAATGTTCCTACTATAGTCTATCAGTTGTCCCTCAATATCACTTCATACCATTTTCATCTTTGCAAGTGTAAATTATGTTGACAGATTTTGCTAAATGAATTATACTTTTTCAAAAAAAAAATCAGCTCTGTTAACAATTTTCTTAAGTTTTCAGTAGAAAGCATAACTCTTTTTCCAATCACAATTTGATTACTGTGACATCTTCTATCACAACTCATTCCAGAAGAAATTATGGAAACTATCTTCTCTTCAATACCAACCGGCATAATAATACTGGGAGCCTTACCTAACTCTTGAACCTCCAAAATATTTGAACAACTTAATTGGATTTATCTATTTGATAGAAGAAAAATGCATGCTCAAAAAATTATGTTTTCAGTTATGGCGAATATGGTCCCCCCTATGTTTCTGATATATTCCACTCATTCAGAAACCCTTTTCCAAACATAACCCTAGAAAATAACAAAAGAGACTTTAAACTTCCTCCAAAATACCCCCATACCTCAGTTAACTATTTCCTAATGTCTTCATGGGATCAACTCTCCTCCCCAACTAAATCTTTACCTCGAATCTCATCTTTCAAGAACTCCATAAAAAATCACCTCGTTGCTGGATCGCTTTCAACAACAACACTAAACTAAGACAGAAATCAAGAAAAAATTCTTAACAGAGCGAGGGTCGGGTGTTTATTTAGAGCAGAATTGTTTAGGCATAATTGGACTACTATCGACACACCTCACTGTACCTGTGGTGCCCTTGATACTCCTCTGCATTTCTTTTTCAGATGCCCCTCCCTCAATTTAAGGTGCCCGCCCTTTTACCAAAAAAATAAATGTAATACTACATGAACGTAAGACCTCTTTTAAAACACAAAAAGAAAAGTTGTCATTCCTTCTCTATGGCCATGGATCTTTATCAACTTCCCAAAATGAAATGATCTTCGAAACCATTGCAAATTTTCTACTCGAAAACCTTGACATCACTTAATAAGCACTATCTTTTCTCTACTTGACCTCACTGATTTCATTTTATGATTTCATGTAATTTTCTTTGTTATTAATGTAATCCAAATTGTATATAGTTGTGTTGTATACGTAAATTAGTTACGATCCTTTTCTTCTCCCCTTTATTTTCTTTCTTTCTGTATTTAATTATTTCTGGTAACTTTTGTGGTCCAATACTGATCTCTTATGTTTGTATTTAGTTGTGTACGTTAACTAGTTATGACCTGCTTTTATCTCTCTCTCTCTCTCTCTCTCTCTCTCTCTCTCTCTCTCTCTCTTTAAATTTATATATATATATATACGTATATTCTGTTGTTTCTTGTGTATATCCATTTGTTTTATTCATTTACTTATTTTATTTTGTTTTACATGGAGAGCATGTAATGCTTTTAGCGCTTTGCCTCCATTTCTTATGAATAAACATTGTTAAAAAATAACTCTTTTTCATGACCAAACAATTTATACCTCCTAACCAATAGATAGCCCTCTATTGCGCTAATAAGGCTAATTTGACTTTTTTGAAGGGACTGTCTTGGTTTCTTATAAGTACTCACTCGTGCTCTTCTTGTCCAGGCATGTGTGTTATAATGCTTAATTTTTCTATATGTTTTGTTCATAAACATATTTTTCTTTTCATAGTTTCGACCACGTAATCGTCCATATCAACTATAATCTGCTAAAGAAGAAATATTTCTTGGAGGAAACGAGAGCTTAATGAATGCCTTAGGATCAGAGATTAATAAAAGATTAATTAAGAAAAGCGTTGAAAAACTTTGAATTTACTTTATCAATGTCGATAGCAGAGGTGAAAATAAAACATTCTTGGCATTGCGTGCGATACTTTTTAATGTTCCCATATTGTCAATATGGTAAATGGCTTAATTGCCATATCACACATTGAGAAACTTGGGCTATTATCAGAACTCAGTTATTTTTATCTTTAAAAGCAACGAATTACTCTAACATTTATTTCTACCTAAAAGACTCAAAAAGATACACATTTTTTTTACTTTTCGCGGTAATTTCTTAATATTCAGCGATATGCACGGCGTTAAGTTCCACAACAGCTACAATGAACACTGCGTCGTAAAGGTAAACGAGGGAATTATGTGCACGTGACTAAACATTCGGCTGATTTACCAACTTACTTTCGTTGTTAGATTGAACAATGTGGAATTGTGGAGGTTGAAAAATACCTCACAACAATTTTATTCGCCAGTTGCTATCAAAATTTTATGTGAGACTGCCTCTGCAAGCCTAGGTGTCGATTACCAATGCATTCCATACTTTGAAATGGTCAACCAGACCAACAAAATCCTAAGTGCCTAATCTACCTACCCCCAGTCCGATTTGTACCCAGCTGTATATGACATGTCTTATTAAATATTACCTATAAACTAAAGATATTATCTAGTCTATTAATATAAAACGGTATTATCTAGTCTACACTTACGGGCGTGGGACATACCAAGTGGACCAGCCGCGTCCCTTACAATTACAAATACGTGAATTCACATTTCGGGAACATCAGCGTAAAGGTTTCCAGCCTCCCGGGTTCTACAGAATTGATCAGAAATCCAGTTTTATGGTAACCATGACAATGAATACGTTTGATAAGAAAGAAAGCTGTACTAGATGGTTTGGTACCAAGGTTTTCTCACAGGACAGAAAAGAAGTAAACCTGGTGTTTACAGGTAAATTATACTTGCTGTAGCATCTTTTCATGTCGCAGATGATGACGAAAGTGGGTTTCTGGATAAAATATAATTTACTTTGTCGGCATGGACATTTTCCTCTGATATACTTATGTGTAAAAATGCACGTTTCTTCGGCAATTTCAGTGACAAGAAGGACAAATAGATTTTGATTTTTTAAAACATCTCACATTGTATTACTAGTCACTAAACTTATCCCTTATTTATACTACAAGAAGGCTTTAATCCAACTGAGGCAGTGCAATCTAACACCCCACGCAAATTGCCATTAATGTTCAAAGAGCATTTATTGGAAAAATTACAATGAAAATGCTAAATCACAAAGCGCATTAAAACGAGGCAATGTAGAAGTAAAACATTTGATCATGGTAAAAAGTAGACAACCACACAGTATATTTCTAGCACATCACTAATCACTGCATAAAATTAGTTATTTTTTTATAAATGGATATTTAATTATTTTGAATATTTTGATACTCGTTTAAGACTGTTCAAATTTAGAGACCACAATGTGTGACATAAAACTACTGATAAAGGTTTAGACACGTCTCGGGCTTATTTATTTATATTTTCATAATCACTACTATAGGATATGTCAACGTTATTCATATTATTTTAACATTCTCAAGCTATACTTATTGTAACTACACCCTGGTCATTTGATGTAATTCTTACGCTTTAAATGATAATGAAAATTATAACGATATTCTAATCCGCACAAATAGTGCGGTATTAAACGCCTCTTACGTTTGCACAAGAGAATGTCTAAATAACGTAAATTTCAGGATAATCTATTCAGGAAAATAATTTCTCTTGAAAAGTTTCCTATAATTCACCATGGAAGGCAGTTTTCGTCATCAGGTTATTCAGGGCCTCTTGCTCAAATGTGTCCAGTATACAGTGCAGGGCGTGGTAGGTGGTTGCGAAAGTAATTCCTGCAGACACGGCTGTGCCAGCGAGGGGGATCCATCGCGCAGCCTCTGCGAAGAGAGTTTGAGGGCCCTTATTAATGACAATCTTTTTGATCAACTCTGTTATTCCTTTCTTGGTCGCTAATCTCGAGAGCGTGGTCCCTCTTAGGCACCCCCCTTTAAAGAAAAGATCTGACTTTAAATGTTGGTTCAGTCCAAATTGCTCCTCGTAGAAGCTAACTTCGTACATCAATACAGCAAAATTTGCAGCAATGCTTGTTCCTGGTACCGGAACAAGAACACCACCAGAAGCCAAGCCTGAGGCTACCCAGATACGATTCTCCAACGCTTCTCTTTTGGCGCGGATTGCTTCTTCGCCAGTAGCTGCTATAGAGAGGACCAGAGCTTCACGTTTCTTTTCTGGGACGTCATCGATGAGTTGGCGCATAAGTTTCTGAAAATCCCAATCGTTTGGGTCGTAATTTGATATAAGAAAAACAGGAACATTTGCAAACCCTCCTCGACTGAGCGTCTCGTGGCAGTTGTCGTATACTCGGCGCAGAACCTCTTCTGAAGAGACACGCTGTCGTCTGCTGTTGTAAATATCGATGTCAATCTTTGACCTGACGAAGTAAAACTTCTTGTTCTCTTGTGGAATGGCCTTTGCCAGCCACAAGTCGTTTTTCGAAAAACGTGTGCTTGAAGCGATAATAAAGAATTCATATCTACGAAATTTGATTTGTCGTAGATACGTTTCTTTTGGAAAAGATGCTGTGCCAACGCCAGGAAGGTCCCATAACGTCAGGGGTTTATCCGGGAGTTTGTAAGGTGCAGGCTCTCTCGTCGTGTCAACAACACCTGTTATAGTCTATAGGAGAGTGCATAGGTGAGGGCCATTTGTGTGTGTGTGTGGGGGGGGGATCGTGCATCTGTGTTTGCTCGGGGTACATTCGTGTGTGGGGGGGGTGTGGATGAATGGTATGTGTAAGAAAGAGACTATTTTTGCATATTTGTGTATGGGTGTGTGTGCATGGTGTGTGTAAGAAAGAGGGAATGTGTGTGTGTGTGTGTGTGTGCGTGTGAGTGTGTGTGTACAAGAGAAAGAGAGTCTGTCTATGTTGAAGTATATAAAAAAGAGAGAACGATTGTGTTTGTGGGTGTGTGCATACATGGGCTGTTGCACCCACCATGCATGTATGTGAATATGTGTCAAAGCATTTCAACATTTGGCTTGCAGATCACTTGGAAGAGGCATACATATGTATCTTATGCCATGTTACTTAAACTATCCAAATTAATTACAGGCAGAGTATTAAGCTTGTCAAAGAGCAAATACAGCATTCTTTATATGGATACATCTACATGTACCACACTTCAAAAGACAACCATTTCAAGCAGAATGCTTGAAGGTCAAAGATCATCTAGAAGGTCAAAGGTCATAAGGGATGTCAAGGTCACCTGTTCTTACCACAAGCTCAAGTGACTTTGAGTCAGTATTCAACTGGAACTCACTTATGAATCCAGCTTTAAATGTCACTCATCCTGGAAGCTCATATCCTGGGAGTATTAGAACTAGCTTCTTTGTGATGGTGTTGAAAGCCCCTTTTTGTTACAGATCAGACCAAAATCAAAATATTATTTTTCATTTGTAACATATTAATTGTTCAAGATTTGCTCAATGCATGAGTTCATGCTGTGATATTATATAGGTATTTTGTTTATTTATCTCTCTCTTTATGTATAGAAATCTGGGTACAAGGAATTTTGTGTACAGGCACTAGGCTAAAAAGTATTGAGAAATTGCCACGTAATGGTATAGCCTGTATGTTGGTTTTAAGGATGGCAATTTTTATACAGTTACCATAAAATGTTACCAGAGCAGCTACATCGAATTCATATAGATTTGTTGCTCATACAGTTTGAATGGTGAAATTTTTAACTGGTTGGGAGTTTTTGAAAAGATTATTTGTTTGAGGAAGCACCCATCTAGCCCATGTTTTGAAATAATCTCAGACGAACTATATGCTTTTAAAGACTCACAACATAATTATGGACTTTGAAGTATCTCACTAATTGCACTGGTTTCCATTCATCACAGTGTAGAGCACAGTTTGACACATCAACATATCTCGTCCTTTACCTGTGTTTGTAAAAGAGCTTCATTTTATTTCTAGCAAACAATCACTGGCTTGTGATGAATGAGTAATAATGAATATATGATCATGAAATCGTTGATTACAACAATGGTGGATCCATGATTTTACTAAAAGGGGTAGGGACGGGGAGGGCGCTCAAATGATAAAAAAATCCCCTTCCCTACAAGTAACTTGATACAACAGTACTAGTAGATGTAGGAAATTTTTATTTAAAAAAAAACTGCAATTCACAAACTTGTATGTTGAAGTTCAAGGATGGAAGAGTTGACTGATTTTGCCTCATTTAGTATGCTGTATAATTTTTGTTGGAGGGGGGATGCAAACCCCAGGGGCCTCGCTTATAGTACCTGCTGTGCCCCCCCCCCCCCCTGCACGCTTCTACTAGGACTACCAGCCCCCTGGACCTAACATTACTGACTCGTTTTAGATCATGGATCAAAGCTTTGCTCAAATTATGTGTCTACAGTCCTACGATTGACACGTGAAGTTAAGTAAAAACAGTATGAGATATATTTAGATTTCCTGCTGGGTAATCATTTTTCAAAAATGTGGTGGAACTATGGTAAGAATGATAGTGTTAACAGCAAAGAGACGAAGTTTTATGTATCAAAATAAATCGGGATTTGTTATTTATTAGTATTATTGAATGCCAGACTTGTATGTGTTGTATGACACATTTCAACTTATTATTAATTGTGAAAAAAAAGAACTGACTTTAATTTTATTACCTGGGATCGGGCAAAAGGCCCACGACATGCGGTGTCAATACATTTCATTTGGAAGTTTTCCTAGTACGATTTTTTAGGAATGAAAAGTGGTTGTAAGTGGGCATATATTGCAAAGGATCAAAATCAGTTCAACAGGGCATTTCCACCTTTTAAATACAAGGTAATTTATTAGAGTGTTTGTTCCTGATTTTTTTTTATTTGACACCTGCAAATATAAATACACATTACGATTAACCAAGTACAGTGTATAGATGGCGGGAATAGGTCTCCTTAGTGTACATGTATCTGGTCTATTCCTTTATCAAAAAATTATTAATAACAATTCTAAGCATAAATAAAATTAACAGAGAAACTTGTGAAGCGGTCAGAGGATTGTTCAATGTCGACCAATAATGAAACAAATGGACATCTTACAACGTTTTTTTTTTAATTTGTTTGTTCCCGTGAAAGCCCTTCAAAGTTCTTCCTGCAATGCATGTATCTGACTGTAATGTGAATGTATATTGATTCGACGCTGTATTGGTCCTCATGTGTTCTACTTATATTGTCGATTGCTCATTATGCATGACATTAGCTCACCATTTATTTCAATTAATGAAAATCATGATATCTCTATATATAACCCTGTTTTGTTGTGGCTTACTTGAAAAGAAATTGTCTTGGCGCAGAGGGGTGACGACTTTCATTACTTTGTGAATGAAAATGAAAAGTAATCACTTGTTTCTTGGCCCACTTCTGACAGTTCCTGAAAATTTCATCAAAATCGGTCCATAACTTTGAGTTATGTTGATGACAAACAGACAGAAAGATAGACAAACAAACAAACAAACAAACAGGGGTGAAAACATAACCTCCTTGGCGGAGGTAACTAGCTGTAACGGTCCAGGACGATTTAGAGACACATGAACGGGTTTGGTAGGCTGGATTTCACCGCGAGGGTTTAGCTGAATTTCGGCAGTTTGTTTATGCGTCGGGCGTTATTGAATGAAGTGAACTTCTAAGCTTAGAAGAGCGCGAAAAATTCCTCGTGGTTTACCATGTCACGGAAGATGGTGCTGTAGTATCCTTTCATGTCGCAGATGATGGCGAAAGTGGAAAAAATAGAATTTACTTCTTCGGCATGGAAATCTTTCTCTGATTAACTTTTGTGTAAGAATGCGTATTTCTTCGGTAATTTCAGTGGCAAAAGGACAAATAGAATTTGATTTTATACATCTCGAATTAAATTATGGTCACTAAATTTATCATTATTTATATTACAAGAAACCTTTTAGCCAACTGAGGCAGAGTGAAAAAACGGGTCTATACTCGTGCATTATGGTAGACACGTCTTATATTTTGTCTTTTTTAGATAACTTTTACGTTTCAGACCTCCCCCTCCTTCAGTTTAACACCCCACGCAAATTGCAATTAATGTACAAAGAGCATTTATTGGAAACATTACACAAAAAATGCTACATCACAAAACACCTTTAAACAGCCATTCCACGTAAAAGGGTACAATTCTGAATAATACCTGTCGCAGCTTATTTTCGGTAGTAAAAGCATCTGCAATTTAGCTTTTTTTTAGCCTTTTTTAGCAGGACCCGATGTGTTCTACTTAAAAAAACAACAATTAATATAGTACCACTTGCTTTGACGGGAACCCCGGGGGTCTATATATGTCGCAAAAAGCACGATTTCGACGTGTCGCTTCGGTATTATATAGCTGATTTGGCACAAGAAAAAGTTTATATTTTCCCGTATTTTAGTGTTTTTAGTCCTCAACTAATTTGAATTCATGTTTCTTATTATCATACATGGTGTTCTCTGTCAAATTTGTTGGTTAGTTACGTCACTTTCATAGTTCAATCAATGTCGCTCAGTAACTCCTAACCTCCGTAACGCTTTTTTAAGTCAATGTAAGAATAAAAGAATATGCTCTTAAATGGCCTTCCTGTGCATTTTTCAAACTCATAATACATGAAGTTAAAAAAAACAGTGATTTGTTAATTTTGAATGATGCGTACCACCATGGAGAATATTAACTCACAAAAGTGGGGGGGGGGGGGTCGCATTAAAGAGCCTAACCTCAGTAACAGACCAAATTTGAAGAGAATGTTGCTTTAGAAAGTTAAAAACATCATTTTTGTAAAGCAAGGACCAGCTTCTTCCTAAAAAAATTTATTCAATAGTTATGCAAAGTTATCCCGAGGATAAAAACTGAAAAATAATGCGTGTCACCTTAATTACATTCGTTATGCTAAACTCCGTTACGAAATAACTTAATTGTTATAAAAATGACTGTTAATACTTTAAAACGTTATTTCTGTGGTTTTGTGAGTAAATTCTGATCATAGAAGTAGTTCTACTTCTATTTTCTGATGTAGTATGCATTCATACCGCTTGCTGTTAAAGACAGACTTACCCCGTATTATCATTGTTATCTTTATAGACATTTCTTTACATCTGTAGAAGTCACAGTGAAACAGTCGATTTGAGGGGATACCTCTTATACATTTTACTAAATGGTATAAAATGTGTATATTTTCACCACTATTTTGTATTTTTTTAACCATTAATCATGTTAGACACTGTATCCGTAATAAAAAGCACTATTTCTAACAGTTCACAGCTGTGAGGAGATCATTTGTAAATAAAAGTACATGGAAATGGGGGTGGGACAACCTTTTTGACCAATGTTGTATTAAGCATTGAACTTCAGAAGCAACTGCGGGATTATTAGGCCCTATTTTACTATTTCAGTAGCACATAATAGTTTTTACAATCTTCTAAATGCTTTCAGTAACTTTAAATGGACAGTTATCCGCAAACACGTGTCTATTGTCGGCCTACTTGATTGTATACATTAACTTTCTCGGGTACTGTGATGTTTTTTATTGCCTAAAGCTGCGATCATGTACATGTACAGACTTGACATTTAATATGGAATTTTTTTTCGAAATAATTTTCTATCAGTTTTTTTTCTATTTTGCTGACTGATAAATGAAAATAAGGATTAAAATCCTGTTTTAATAACTTTAAATTATCTCTTTGATGTCATTGTGACATCAGTTTATAAATGGAATTCGCCAGAGAAGCAAACAAAAACACATTGCCTATTCTATGTCATACGACTCCTATTAAAAGAGATATTTTGGATCTCCATATTTTCCAAATTATCGTCTGTAAAAGGGTAATACGCTCCACAAAAGACCCTCATGTCAGTTGCTAGTCACAGTAATGGTCGTTATTACGCCTGGCCTCTTCGTGGCTGTTACCAGCGCTCTCAAGCGGCAAGGCATTTCTTGTGGGTAGGTTTTTAGAGTTCAATCTGGAATAGCATTCCAGGCATCGGTCTGAAATTGTCCAATCTGGTCCAGTTTTGTTGTAGGACATGTAGGCAGTTGATTGATGAGTAATGGTCTACCGAAATATTGTCTATGTGGTTCAAATGTGGCGATGACCAGGGTAGCTGCTCATTCCCTTGGTTCTGTAAGTTATCTGCTATTAAAAGTGCTCTGTGTGAACCTGCAACCTCATCGTGCAACCTAGAATTGTTCCTAAGGTGCCCCCTATCAAATGATATAGTCAAGTGGTTCTGAGATTATTCCTTTATTTTATCTGGTTCAGGTTTTCGTCGATGACTGCCATTGGTGTTTTGGCACCAATGTGGAATCTACTCCAAATACTGACGCTGTCAATCACCCTTGTCACTTTAGACCCGGCATATGCTTCGTCGTAGGCCTCTTCTGGATATCTGTAAACTCTGTTTTGACTAATTAGGCGGTACAGGTGAAATCTGACCTCAATAAAGAAAGTCACGCAGTTTCAGTGTTCTACCCAGAATCGTTCCTGGCCCCCAATTTATTAGAGAAACAGACGACAATGTTTTGGTGAATACAGTGAGTACCTCGGAGGTCATTTGGTGTTCTTACCTGCTAAAACCAGTTTGGTGTTCGCTAAGGGCTTTGAAAAACGCATTTTAGTGGCAATTTACCCCTCGTTCTGAACGGACTACGTGTTTTTTTGTTTAGTTGCAGCAGCGTATCCCGAAAGACAGTGGGTCATGTACCCTGTAGGTAAAATTTTGATACATTGGGGGTGACCTCTGTGTAGGTACATCAGTCTGGGCATTACTCTATAAAACTGTGGGGACCGTTCCGTTTGGCGCTATGATCTGTCTGGTTAGGTCTGTATTTTTCGCGCCATTCTGCCTTAGATTAACAAATTTGTGATGCACTACTGACTCATCTTGCGCACTGCAAAACTGACCGCTTGCATGCAAAATTTCAAATTCTTCTATGCAGTAGTTGCCGAAATATGGATACTTTTTTGACAGAACCAAGCTTTGCCTAAGCCAAGCTTTGATCAGCCCAAATGAACACTACCCAATTAAATCACTGCAAATTACATAATGTAGCAGCGCAACAGGCATGAAAGTCAGTTAATTGATAGTGACAAACCTGACTGCACACTTTTACATTCACAAATCTTATATAAGATCGGAGTTTTTTGGAAAAAGAATGTATTTTTACCTAGGTATACCTTCGAAACTGAAATATTCCATATTAAATGTCAAGCCTGTAGTTAAATGTTTTGTTATACAGACACCAATATGCCACTTACAAATACAGAGCGACAAAAACACTGCAGAGAAAGAAAAAATCTAGTGACCGCGAACCTTTTCTCGTGAAAGATTTTGAACGGTTTAAACGGTTTTACCTAACCTCTGTTACTAAGATTATAAATTAAACTCTTACTCTACTAAAATATGGAATGTGAATTCTACAGATATATGGATCAACATATTAGCGGTGAAATGTATCCAGTAGTGGTTAATATATTTATGTAGTCTTTGAAAGTAAGCAAAACAACCCGTTGTAACCATTTGTCATTTATTGGTTTGAATAAACGTTTTATCCATATTTCTATGTTATTATGTAATGTTTGTCTTATCTGTAATACTACAAATTCCGAATTCAGCTTCTAAAGTCTACTTTAAGCTAAGAAATATCAAAACAAATATGATCGCTATTAATGACCTAACCTCCGTTACGAAATTACCCTTTTTTCATATGCTCATTGATCAATGCTCATATCATAATAGATTGATAGCACTTTGTTCATAAACAAATAGTATGATAAAAGAGCAGGTCTGTCCCCAATGATTAATGAAACATTTAAATTGGAATATCTCGGGCTTTGTATTTATAGAAAACGAGGCACTTATTACAATTGTGTTTGCACCGCACTTTCTATAAGTGAAGAGAAATCTTAAATAGGCAATAATATTTTAAATACATACAAAATCTTAATAATTGAATCAAATATGGAGCCTGTGACCTTTGGCATGATTGAAATATAACCTAATTTAGATGTTACCTAACCTCCGTAACGAAAAAATACTGTACCATGTTTACACGTGCATGTTTCTTTAAATACAGTAATGGTGTGGGTAAAAATTATTCAACTACTCTCTGAATACCTCTTCATCAAAATAATATAAAAAAATTTTCCAGTTTTGCAAAGTTCATATCACTGCATTTCTTGTTTTGGAATTGTACCCCTTTACGTGGAATGACCGTAAAACGAGGCAATGTATTAGTAATAATGGGCATTTGATCATGTTAGAAAGTACACAACCACACAGTATATTTCCAGCACATAATTAATTACTGCATAAAATTAATTTTTTTTATAAATGCATATATAACTATTTTGAACCTCTTCGCTACTTGTTTAAAACTGTTCAGATTTAGAAACCACAATTAGTGGTATAAAATCACAACTAAAGGATATGTTATTATTATAAATTTTGCAATGTCAAGCTTTTCTATGGTGGCTGTGGCTACATCCTGGTCACTGGATGTAGTTTTTACGCTTTAAATGATAGATTAATTGGAAACTATAGCGATATTGTAATTCGTACTAATAGTATGGAATTAAAATGCGTCTTACGTTGTCCATAAAACGTGAATTTCAGGGTAATCTATTCAATAAACTTTCTAGAGAACAGTCAGTTCATATTGATCAGTTTCCGCCATTAGGTTTTTCAGTGCCGCTTGCGCAAATGCGTCCAGTATACAATGCAGGGTGTGGTACATGATCATGACATTAATTACTGCACCCCCGCCAATGTTACGGAGATGAATCCAACGCTTATCCTCTGCGAGGAGAATTTTAGGGTCCTTAAAGTTGAAGATCGTTTTGAGCAATTGTTTGATCCCCGTCTCTGTTGCTAGATTCGACAGGTCGGTCATTTTGAGGCGCACCTTTTCAAAGAAAAGATAAAATTTTACAAGTGGGTCCAGTCCAAATTGCGCCTCGTAGAATTTGACTTGTCTCAACAGTACAGCACAATTTGCCAAAACAGTTGTACCTGGGATCGGAACAAGAACACCCACGGAGGCTATGAGCGAGGCAATCCAGATTTGAGACCCTAATAGTTCTTTTTTGGCGAGAATTGCTTCTTTGCCAGTAGCTGCTACAGAGAGTACCAGAGCTTCTCGTTTCTTTTTTGGAATGTCTGTGATGAGCTGTTCCATTAGGTTCTGAAAATCCCAATCGCTTGGGTGGTGATTTGATATAAGAAAGACAGAAGCATTGGCAAACCCTTTTCCGCTGAGCTTCTTGTGGCAGTTCTCGTATACTTGGTGCAGAACCTTTTCTGCGGGAGTACGATTTCGACTGCCGTTGTCAATATCGTTGTCAATCTTCGACCTGACGAAGTAAAACTTCTTGTTCTCTTGTTGAATGGTCTTTGCCAGCCACATGTCGTTGTCTGAAAAGCGTTCGCTTGAAACAATGATAAAGAATTCATATCTATGAACATCGATTTGCTGTAGATATGTTTCCTTCGGAAAAAAATCGGTGTTGACTCCAGGAAGGTCCCATAAAGTCAGGGGTTTATCTGGGAGTTTGTAAGGCGTGGGCACTGTTGTCGTTTCAACAACACCTGTTCCGCAAAAAAAAAAAACACGATAAAATCGAACGGTTATATGTATCAGCATTGGGTTGTAAATATAAAAAATAATATGCCCTCAAATCAAAGCAGATGTTCTGAACTAAAACCATTTCACTTTAACCAGTTAAAAAGTACATAAATGTGAAAGTTTAAATTGTATGGAGGGAATACCTGCTCTTACACGGATGATGATATACTGTAAATGATTCACACTGAAGAATTAAATGAACTAAAAGTGAAGAATTTACGTTTAGCTAATTAGAGAAGAGGTTATTCAAAGGCATGAGAACTGTCAGGATGGAATGGAATATTATGTTAACATTATAATGTTTGAATACAGAAAAGACAAATAATGGTATATTTTTTCATCGAGGTTCAAAAACCAATCAGAATAACAGATATGCTACCTACCGACTTTTGCCGCCAGTGGATCAGTTGCGTCCAGACCAAAGGCTGCATTAATAAATGACGACTTTCCGGCTCCTGATTCCCCTATAACGCCAACCTGAAGGTCCACTTTCTTCCACTGGTCCATTCTCTCCCTCAACATTTTAGACGCTGCTTCTGTTAAACCATATTTCTTGATTCTTTCACACATTTCTTCATAACAGCCAAATTCTGAAAAAATACTGAAGCTAGTTATTCGCTCATGAAGTGGGACATTTCTTGTTGTTGTAATTAGCATGAAAGACATATTCTTATGACAGATGCGATTTTTGAATGAAAGCTGTTTCTTACTTTACGTAAACTAAAAACTCTTAAGTTATTAAGGGGTACCGGAGGAGACCAGAATTGATCAGAATTGTGCCGGAAGTTACGTGTAGTGGTGTAAGACAAAGCTTAGTGGTCATTTTTAGCTGGGGATGAAGACGTGGGCTTTGAGAAAAAAAGCAGTTATTCTAACAACACGGCAAGAAAACATTCTATCTTTATGCATTTGGGGGCAGAGAATACTTGTAGAAATAATAGGAGCATGATATGAAAACGTGTCACAGAACTTAGGGGTGAAAAATCGTGCTTAATTTGCAGTCAATTTGTTTTGAAATATATACTGCATCAACCGCCAGCGCGACAAAGAGCATCAAAGGAAAAGAATTTCCGGGAGGCTATTAATCGTTGTCATGTGGAATTTTTGCTTGTGTGCAATCTGTTATGCCCATATATAAATATCTGAAGGTGTTTTATGGTATGTGCTGTAATTATAACGATGTTTTAGAGTCTCTGAAGGACCTTGGTGAAAACCAGGAAGTAATTAGCAACTGAACCGTACCGATCCACGACTGCTGTGCAAAGATGCATCTTTTTTAAAGTATTGTGACAATTTTTAGACGTTTATATGTCCATCAAACATGAAATTCCACACATATGATCACACTAATTCACCTATTACACCAGGGTAGGCATTAATCAGTGACAAATACCAAGACAAAGGTGACGTTCTGACAGCATCTTATCTGAGCTAAAAATCACAAGCAAAAGAGAGTGGCTATCATTTGCCTCAGGCTGGCAATCAATAGCCTTGAGCAACTGGTAATGATATATCTTATCTACCTGTCAGAAGCGCTTTTCCAAGCTTTGTGATCGACTCACCTGAATTCTCTTTCTATCGGTTTGGGAAGATCTAATCAGTGAAAAGCTAACTTTCACCATTGAAATGTTATACTTGTCCGATGAATGCATCAAGTTTTATTGTACATTTTTCTTTCTATGCTATTAGGATTTTAAAAGGTGCAATAGTGTGGAAATGTTTATTGAAGTCGAGCAGTGCCCTTGCAGCAAGGTGAGAAACCCAGACACTGAGATGCTGGCATTGTCAGAAATGACAGAAACTCCTTCTACCTCCTGTAGTTGTAAATACATGTACATTGATCTCACTAAATTTTAGTCAGAACATGATAACTAGTACTTGTAACTTTTGCATCATTTTGTTTAACATTGTTGCTTTACCAAGAGCACAATATTTATTTTTTCATATTATTAGATTATAAACTTACTTTATCTACTGCAACTTGAAAGGAACTAGGTGTAATGTATTTTTTTTCATTTTCCTTAGCTCTTAGGAGCTGACATAGAATTAAAAGTGACAATTTATACCGAACAATCAGGGGCGTAGCCTGAGCAAAATGTCAGGGGGGTCAGTAAGCGGTCACGGGGGGGGGGCGAAGCCCCCGAGGGGGGAGGGGGTGTCCCCCTCCCATGGTGTGGCAAATTTTTAAAAACTGTATGTATAATACTGCATTCTGGTGCATTTTAACTGTTATTTATTGCTCAATCAGAAGTCAGAAATCGTGGTTTCATTTTGCCATAAGTACAGTTATTTTTTCAACACAACACGCCAATTGGACTTCATTTCGTAGATTGTCTCAGGATCAGGAATAACGTTTCTTCCTCTGTGGACAAGCAAGAGAGCCAATCCGCTAAGGCGTTCCTCTGCCATGCTTGTGCTTGACAAAATAAAGATAATATGTACTCTAAAAGATCAAGAAATAAGCTTAGATTCCATTCAGTCTAGTCTGTGCTTTTCTGAAGTTATCTAATAGTTGCATTGCTGTGAACATATACACACTTAATTTGTTATTGTGCACAGGCCGACTCAGGCTGTGGGGTCAGTTTACATCATGTCCAGGCTAAACACCATGTAAACTGATCCCACATACTGATAACGGCCATGCAACCTGTTCTCTGCAGGCTCAAAACAGCCCTCCCAGCTTTGTTGGACAAACAGTCAGGGTAAACAATAACCTGATAACAGCCTGGTGAATAGCTCCCTAAGGGAGGATGAGCTTTTTGGCATGAACTGAGTTGGTTAAAAACAGTAATCTTTTGTAAACAGATTGTTGAATGCTTGTATAGTGGCCATGAGTGCATTTTCTCACAGAATTGATACCAAGTGTGCAATTTTTTATTTACCTTTGCGATTATTTTTTGGCAACTCAAATCCCAGGGGGGTCAGCCTTTTCACCTAACTGTAGGCACTAAAATACACATAGGGGGGCCTACTTGTCATTCCAAGACAACATTGTGTAAATAAACATTCCTTTTGCGCACCACACGCTTCCTTGACCTATGAAGTAGGCCTATGTATAAACCCTCCTTTTCCGGCCGCACTTTAAGGGTGCTTTCCCAGAGATTTAGATCGATCTAGAGATTAAGATTTAGATCCACCTAACTCCCTGGGAGTTCACGCTAAATTGCAGGCAGCCGAGCGGGCGCCATAGTTAATTATCCCCTTACAGCATTTAGTGGGCGGGACAGACGCTTAAGCCGGTGTGAACGGAATGCAGGTCCTACGGACCACCGTTCCTGAGGAATAGTAGTCCTAATGGGACCTGCATTCCTGATATAATAAAAGGTAGGACTTCTATTCCTGGCGGACCTGCATTACGTTTACAACGGAATGGAGGTCCGCCCTATAACTATGTCCGACCATTTAAAGTAGCAACTAGTGGATAATGACTACTGGCAGTAATATTATGCTTTAGTGAGCACATATAAGTACTCCGTAAAATGGACCGTTTGCCAGTTCGTCACCCTGGTGTAGTGGTAAGGTTGTGCAGTATAATGGATGCTATGCAGAGTAATTGTGTAAGTGGATGGAGGTTCGAATTTCGTTTACAGAAATAAAATTATGTTTACTTTTCGTGTGAATTTTTTTCTTTTGTTTTATCATGGTCGTCATTTTTGCCACGTAGCAAAATTTTTGATTGGTAACAGACATAACCAGATGTCACACGCTACCTTGTTCTACTACAAATACCGCTCATATATGAATACCACACCCTCACTAGACGTTTGATATGGAAGGAACAAGCAGCATCCGGACCAGGCCCGAAGTTGAAGTTATTTTCCAATATCTTCAGGAGGGCACGTATCCTATCGAGACAACACCAACACAGAAAAGAGTTATTCGGAGAACAAGCAAGTGTAATTGTAAAGTAAACTTTCAATTTTCATGATGTTAAATAGCAATATTATTAGAGGTCACACCACGTTATACGCAGATATACAATTCCAGGGATGTGTGTCCAATGGACCTATGTTCCTTGAATAAATGCCCTGCAGGTGATTACTATTTCATGGGTATTTATGCCCGGGGGACTACCATTTCTGGGATTTTAGGTCCAGAGGACTACCATTTCTAGGATTTTAGGTCCGGGGACTACCATTTCTGGGAATTTAGGTCCAGGGACAGATGCTTACGATTCCTTTTCTCGGTTTTAAACTCGGACAAAATAACAGTAGTCTTGGTCAATAATTCATTAAAACATCATGAGTACACATATATGCATATTGTAATGCTTATTTCAGATTGAACAAGGCAAGCTCTATTACAGAGTTAGTAAGAGGAAAGTGAGGGACGTAGCAGATGCAGGGCATAACGATAATAATGATAATGGTGTTGGTGAAGTATGGCGAAAAGTTGTAAGAAACAGGAGAGAACTTAAAAAAAATTGGATACTCTGCATACATCACCGCTTGGTAAGTATGTATTTAAAGAATTTCGTATTCGTATACATACGTTGCTTTATTTAATTGTGTGACGTAATTCCAGACATTGAAAAACGTGAAGTGTCTATAAAATGCGATGTATTAATTTCCTTGTTTTTGAATTTAAGGTGATCACCCAGGACGAGATAAGATACTGGCCAAGGTTGAACAGAGATATTATTGGCCAAACATGGTAGACGACATCAGAAAGTTCATTTTAAAATGTGACAAATGTCAGCGTGTCAACAAAAAGAGCAACAACGGCTCTCCACCGCTTAAACCTATTCCCGTGAACAAGCCTGAGGCATGGAGGATGGTAATCAAGACAACTTACGGTATCTAAATTAATTTTACAGGTACTTACCGTGTGAACAAAAGTGTTTAAAAGAAGTTTACGAAGGAGTGACAGAAAGGGGGGAAAACAAGGAAACCCCTGGCTGGGGCCTACGTTGTGAAGGGGATATCCAAATCTGGAGCTTACATCCTCCAAATTGAAGGCGGGTGCACACTGAAAGGCGCAGTAAACAGGGCAAATTTGAAAGTTTATGTTGCAGATGAATAAATAAAAGAACTGAAATAAATATATGAAAATGTAACAAGTGTTATTCTTCATATACATATTTTTATTCCATTGTATTTGTTTAGGTGAAATATTTTTTAAAGTAATGGTAATATTATCTATCTATCACTCACTTGAAGTGCGAGAGAAAAATGGGAGTGGACATATATTCCTAGTGTAAATCAGGATAACAGGTCCCATCCGGACTAAGATTCCTAGCGGTGGGACATGCATTCCTTGGTAATTGTTGTCCTACGGACGTTAAATCCTAGTAACGTATGTCCTAGGACCTCCATTCCTAGCAACGCTAGACCTAGGACTTACGTTCCCAGGACTTAGTGTCCGGTCGGACATGCGTTACTAGGACTACCATTCCGTTCACACCGGCCAAGCTGACAGTAATCAAGTGTGACTCCCCACAGGGATAGATCGATCTAGAAATCTATGGAAATGGGGTGTAACACTAATAAGGCCACACTTTTTTTATTTTTATGGATGACATCCTTCGCGCGCACCGATTTTCGTTCGTTTTCCGAAAAAAAGTCACCGCAACGGTTGCCGCAAACGTCTTTATTGAATTTGCCGGAAAATGAGCTTTCTGCGCATGCGTATTATCGCCACGTGGAAATATATCCGCTTTGCCGTCAAATTCATCTCTAGGATTACTTTCAAATTACACGACAATTAAAGTCATAAAGAGAACGGAGGCCGTCGATTTGGATTGGTATGCCATTGATATTAATCACGGAGATAGTACCTTTTTACACTTATACGAAAGGCTGGCGGCGGCCTGCGATTATCGCCTGGAACATTTCAGTGATATTTTGTCCAAAGCAGCACATACCAGGTTTTTTTGTAGCGAAAAAAAGGGTCGACAAGCGCGTCGAGGTATTTTTGGTGGGCTGAAGGTCGGACAGGCCACCCGACAGTTTGGCTGCTTCGTGTGAGTCGAAGTAGACAAAATGGCATCGACCGAAATGACCTTTAATAGATTTGGTTGTAGGCTAGCGCGAAAATTCATTCGCTAGCACTCTTATTGACGGTCAGCACAGACAATACATATCAGAATCATCAATAGGAGTGCTAACGCATGAATTTCCGTGCTAGTAGTAGGCCTTTAGACCTTTTTCATCTTTTCCGGAAATGGAAATTGCATTGTGGATAGGGGAGTCCTGCTATGTCGAAACACTTACAGCGGTGCTAAAAACCATGGCTGAGTTTACGTGCTTTTTGTCCCGCTGCTACCATAACAGTAAGCAAGATCGACACATGAGGTTTAAGTTCCCAACAAACAAAGGAAAATATAGCAGGTTTGGATCAAAAGCAGGGCACCGCGTTTGCGCTGAACATTTCGAAGGCGGGAAGAAAAATTATAATATTAGGAGATCAACGGTGCTTTAATAAAAAACAGAAATGCTTAGTTAATCAACGTATATAACGAACTATCGGCAAATAGAACTCGGGGCTAAACAATGCGAGAAAAAACATTATAAAGATCTGAAGAAAAAATTTAAGACTAGGGGCCTAAAAAGAAAGAAAAGACTTTAAGCGTGAGATTATGGAAAAAGAAAGTAAAAGCTGTGAAGTTTTACACGGGGATTCTACTTACAAAAAATTCAAGAACTTCCACGACTTTTTGTGTAACAACAAAGAGAAGATTTGAAAAGTTTTGTATGTAATATCCTTTTTGTGTGCGTTTTATTGATAAGTGATCATTTTAAATGTAGTAGGCCTATCACAGGTTTTAGTCTCTCATAACCCTTAGTAGGGTGGGTTCTAGAAGAAAGTACATCGGCTCTTGTTGAACGCGTTATCGGCAAAAAAATTTAACTTAGCTTCTTCACTTCATATCCATCCAAACTGTTGCAATCTTGCTGCAACTGTGAAGTTTACCTATGACCTACTATTAAAAATAAGTAGGTCATAGGTAAACTTCACAGTTGCAGCAAGATTGCAACATGCGATAATGGTAATAAGATATATTACATTTATTACAGCTCATGGATACACGCAATATTTTGATAGTGGGAAGTAGTATTATAAGAGATTTACAATGGACAACAAATTTTTTTTTTCAATCTGCGGGGCCCAAGAATTTCATATTTTGCTAGGGGAGGGGCTTCCATCTAAACTGTAGGCAATGATCCGTGCTTTTGGGAGGCTTTAGAAGGAAGACTTCGTATATTTTCAATTAGGAGGAAATAACATAAAAATCTTCTCTTCACCAAAACAAGTTCGAGACAAAATAATACTTCTCATATTAGCAATAAAACAACGTCATCGAAACATTCAAATATATTGGGGACAGTTATTGCGTCGTGCTGCGTCAAACACAAGCCGGTTTATACGCAACAGCCAACAGGAAAAAGACTATAATGATCAAGTTTGGCTGATAAATGATAGCATACAATCTACTGTAGATGATCTTGGAGGAGTTTATTTTTGGACCCAACGGAGAATAAATTACTGCTGGAGGGAATGTTTGAGGAGTGACGGAACACATTTGAATGACAAAGGAACAAAGAAATTATGGCGATCTATTCGGGGTGCTATTATTTTCTCTACACCTATATACCGTAAGTATCAGTGGATATGCATGGGCATAAACATTACTATATATATACCCCTTCACCATATATATATATGAGATACGCATTGTTTATTTAAGATTTCGTGTCAATATTTTATGTGATTATAAGGTGCATGGGCACAAATGAATATTTACAAAAGTGCATGACGCTTCATGCCCGTATCAGTGTTATATGTGAGGTGCATGACGCTTCGTGCCCGTATCACTATGTATATAAAGTGCATGACGCTTCATGCCCGTATTGTTCAGTATTATAAGTGAGGTGCATGACGCTTCGTGCCCGTATCACTATATGTATATAAAGTGCATGACGCTTCATGCCCATAATAATATACTAATTGGCTGGCAGGGCCTATCTCTGCTCTGGGAGTCACTGGCACCCATATAATACTAACATTTTTCAGGTCATGAGTCAACCTCCATCTATACCTCCACCTCATCAAGGATTCATCAGGAAACTACTGATAGAAACTCCAAATCAGTCATGGAAGCAAGAAGACGGAGAAATCCCAGGGCCTTCATGGAGGGTAGATACAACAGACACAATTGCACATCAAGGCATGGGCCACACGGAGGCAGGAGAGAACGCGTCGCGACCGCTAGACAAGGGTCTAGCACAGCACACCGTTACAACCAACGCAGACGCTAATCAACAATCTCCCGTTCAGCAAAATTCTTCTACTCAGTATTTGGTTCTCACCCTTCCAAATGATTACAACGGTGATCCTCTTGTATCACAACAAGCAATACAACAAGCCACACAGCAACAAAATACCTGGGAAAATCCAGGGGTACACCAACCAACGCCACAAGTAAATGATACACAAAGAATAGGAGATGTTTCTGCTAATTTACATATGGTAGGGACCAACACAGTTAATGACACGATTGCGGGATAGATGGGTATTCCGCAAACTACAGGTACGTCATTCTTTCCTTCAATCACTCAACATGTAACACAGCCAGTTAAACAAAAAAATTGGAATAAAGAATATGTTTCTTTTAAGTCGTTGATACCAATTACATCCAACACCCTTAATGAAAATGAAAAAGGAGATGAAGATCAATTGATTCAAAAACAAGTTGTAGATGATGAAGGAAATTCACATATAGTACTGGCTCCTGCTAATAAAAGTTCACAATATTGTCAAAACAACAATGGCAAGTAGCGTTTTCCATTTTTAGTAAAATTTATGTAGAAAAATATCCAAATGAGGCTGGAGCGTTGTTTAGTTACCAAAACAGAATTTTGGAAATGCAAATGTTGAATGATTCAAATTGGCAATTGTACGATGAAAAATTTAGGCAAAATCAACAGCAGCCAGGATTTCATTGGGAAGATCCTAATGGAATTTTATTGGCAGAAATCAGATTTATAAGTCGCCCCATCACGACACACAGAAAAATTGGCATATGTTTTAGATGGAACAAGGGTAATCTATGTAGTGAAGTAGCATGTAGATATAGACATGTATGCATGATATGTAACGGCGGTCATCCGATGGTACAATGTCTACGGATGAACGATCAATATATCAATACCTACAAATTTCGTGATTCAGGATCAAGATTTCCTCACAAATTTCCTTATTCAAAAAGGGCGAGATATTACCGTAGATGAAACTAGATCAACAATATTTGAGGATCAAATGCAATGCATAATAGACGAAAATAAGTTTACATTAGAAATAGAAACAGATATTGTCACACCAATTTCTCCAACAGTATTTGAGAAATATCTAAAAGAATACCGTTGTGATACTAAAACAGTTTTGATAGAAAGCATCACTAGGGGGTTTAAAATCCCATACAACGGTCCATTGCCAAAAAAATTCTAGTAGCAATTTGAAATCAACAATAGATTTTCCACAAGCATTAGATGAAAAAATTCAGTCGGAATTGATCGCTAGAAGAATATCAGGTCCACATAAAAAACCTCCTGCAAAATACTTTAAATTATCTCCCATTGGAGTAGTACCGAAGAAGACCACGGGAAAATATAGATTTATACATCATTTGTCTCATCCGGAAGGACACTCGGTCAATGATGGCATTGCCGAGGAATATTCAAAAGTACAATATGCAACGGTGTCAGACGCTATTGATATTGTACGCGATGTAGGGACAGGCGCGTTCATGGCAAAAACGGATATAAAAAATGCATACCGAATAATGCCTATTCATCCAGATTATCGTTTTTTGTTGGGTTTTAAATACAATGGAAATTTATACTTTGATAAAGTTTTACCCATGGGATTATCATGCTCTTGCAAAATTTTCGAAACATTCAGTACAGCATTAGAGTGGGTGGCCATATCAAAATAAGGAATACACCATATGACACATTTGTTAGACGATTTTTTCATTGTTGGTAAAACGAAAAAAGAATGTGAAAAAGACTTGAGAAGTTTTATAAAATTCTATGAAGAAATGGGGGTCCCAATAGCTCCAGACAAGACTACAGCTCCATCAACAACTATCACATTTGCAGGTATTGAACTAGATTCAGTGAAAGAAGCTAGATTGCCACCCGTAAAAATTAAAAAATGTTTGGACGTCATAAAACAAAACATGCATAAAAAGAAAATTACATTACGTGAATTACAATCCCTTATTGGTATTTTAAATTTTGCCTGCTATGTGATACCGGCAGGTAGGACTTTTCTACGTAGACTGATTGATTTAACAATTGGCATTACAAAACCACATTTTAGAATTAGATTCACGCTAGGGAGGATCTTGCAATTTTGAATGAATTTTTGACCCATTTTAATGGCAGGGGCTTGTTCCACGACAATGATTGGAAAAGTAACAATGTGTTACATATGTTTACTGATGCATCGTTGATTGGATATGGAGCTATTATAGATAAAACGTGGTTTTACGGTAACTGGCCAGACGAAATACGCAAAATGAATATAGCAATACTTGAAATGTATCCAATATTAGTGGCTTTTCTAATTTGGCAGAAAAAATTACAAAATCAAAATGTTATCATTCATACAGATAATGAAGCACTTGTACATATTTGAAACAAAGGCACTACAAAAGAGACCACTATATTGAAATTACTACGTCAACTAACTCAAACATGTTTACAGAATAACATTTTATATAAATCTGTACATATTTCGGGTATATATAACAATGCAGCTGACTCGCTATCTCGTCTTGATTTGCAGGCTTTTCGAATGGCAGCTCCTATGGCTTTGAAAACGCCGTCACTAGTGCCCAGCATATGGCAACCGCCCAACTTACTTCGGAATTGACAAATACTTTGGATTCTGCTCTCGCGAATAACACAAAGAAAACCTACTTAAAATTGAACCGCTACTTCAACAATTTTATGAGACGACCGGGATACAGGCATTTCCCACAGATCCATTCGTCACAGCCTTATGGGTACAATTTTTAAGCAGAAAGTATTCTCTTTCGTCTATAAAAACATTTCTTGGAGCACTTAGCTATAAATATAAAATGAATAACTTGCCAAATCCAACGTTAACTTACATAGTTAAACAAACCATCCTGGGTTTAAAAAACAAAACTCCAATTAAAGATAAAAAATTACCAATAACACTTCTGATATTACACACTTTATTGAAAAATGTAGACATTCTCTGTGGAAATAAATATGAAGCTCATCTATACAAAACGATGTTTTTGACGGCATTCTATGGATTATTCAGAATTGGTGAAATCACGGCAAAACCCTCGATACATACGCTAAAACAAGAAAATGTATCGTATGACGCGCAGAACAACATCATTAGAATCAAACTGGACTCATTTAAACATTTCGATGGTATTTCCAACAACGAAATAGCAATTAGACAACAACCAAATATATGTCCTGTAAAAACTTTGAAAACTTATATTCAATTACGAACAATTTGTTTCAACCCACATTTCTTCATGCATGAAAATGGTTCATCAGTTACAAGAAATCAATTTCATTCAATACTTGATAAATGTCTTGCTTTATCCAAATTGGATCAAAAAAGATTTAGAGGGCATAGTTTTAGAATAGGTGGCACAACATTAGCAGCACAGAGGGGTCTTGCTGATCATCAGATAAAGTCTTTGGGTCGGTGGCGATCCTCAGCATATCAAGGATACATTCGGTAAAGGACCAACCAGTAATGAGAACAGTATTTATTTGATTAAAATAATATGAGAAAAGAATAAAACTGAATATACGTAAATATCTAGGTCAGAATATTAACAAGACGATTTATGAATATAATATTACATCTTATATAATGTAAATAAACAAAGATAACAAAATATGTTAATTATTATGATTTATATATATATAAACAAAATTTGACAAAA
Source organism: Lingula anatina (assembly GCF_051362555.1). Classification (NCBI taxonomy): domain Eukaryota; kingdom Metazoa; phylum Brachiopoda; class Lingulata; order Lingulida; family Lingulidae; genus Lingula; species Lingula anatina. The sequence continues at coordinate 3,510,293 of NC_141771.1, read as the reverse complement.
ATAAAAGAAGAAGTTATCAATAATAATAATTTATAAAACATTATCAAAAATTAAAATATTAATTAAAAAATTTTTGGGTGGGCGGGGAAAACAAATATGTTTTCTTAGGGCATTAATTTTATCGCCCACCTTTAACAATCAGATAATTATTTATAAATTTTAATTAATTAATGTATTATTTTTTCTTTATCAAAGGTATTTATGAAATACAAAATGTATCGAGTGACTCCCAATCGCCATAATAATAATGAATGTATCATTTAAAATTTTTCTGATTGTTAAATGAACAAAAAAAAAATTATTTATTTATTATGTACAAGAGAATAAATTAAAGATTATCATGAAATTATAATCTTATTTATGAACTGTACATATACGGTCTTGGGGGTCACTCGTACTATCTTGTGTGTCAATTTGAACAATGGAGACGACGATGCATACATTATATTCCGGCTGCTGCATCGGGAAAACACGAACATGAAGTCACGTGATATCTATAGACAAAGCACAGACGTAACATTTGGCGGTAAAGTATAAAAGGAGGGTGGACAATGCGGACACAACAAAGGAAAGGTAAATCGGATATTAAACAGAAAGTTCAACAAGAAAAGGTAAGGTGGCGTCTTCTATATATAACGCTTTCATATCCCTCCCACCCTCCCATGGCATGCATTAATTTTATCGCCCACCTTTAACAATCAGATAATTATTTATAAATTTTAATTAATTAATGTATTATTTTTTCTTTATCAAAGGTATTTATGAAATACAAAATGTATCGAGTGACTCCCAATCGCCATAATAATAATGAATGTATCATTTAAAAATTTTCTGATTGTTAAATGAACAAAGATTTTTATTTATTTATTATGTACAAGAGAATAAAAGGATAAGAAATTTGCTAAGTCCAGTTCATGCTAAAAAGTAGGTCAAAGGTCAAATTCAGACTGTCAATATATGACTTCCTGTTCAGGTTCAATTGTAACTATAGGAGTATCTCTGCAGTTTTCCAGAAATGAGATTGGGAATTTTTCCAAAGTCCAGATCATGCTGAAAAGTAAGTCAAAGGGCAAATTTAAGGGCAAAGTTAGATGGCCAATATGTACCCTCTACCAGGGCGAGTGGTATAATTATTAATAATTCAGTTGTTACAATTTGCAATAGCTTTGATGCAGAGCAAGTTTGCTTGTGGTGTGTAATGCAACGTAATAAAATAAAATAAAATAAACTTAAATAATAATAATAATAATAATAATATTTATTTCTTAAAACTGCAGTACACTAACGTCTCAGTGCTGTTTACAGGTAAAATTATCAGGATTACAACTAATTATATATATGATAAAAGCTAAGATAAAAACAATTAAAGTAATTAAAGCTGGTTAAAATAGTAATGGTCTGAACAATAAAACTTTTTTTCTGATAAAATGAGAAAATATTAATAAAAATACTGTGCAAATAAGCATGTTTTTAAATCTTTCTAAAAAACCTCAACACCATCAATGGTCCGAATGTGTGAGGGTAATTGATTCCATAAAATTGGTGCGGAAATAGAAAATGCCCTGTGGCCGTAGGTTTTGGTTGTTTTTTTATTATCAATTCTGATAAAACAAGGAGTGGAGGTGGATCTGGTAGACCTGGTGAGACTGGTTGTACTTGGATGTAGCATCTAGTTAAAATATGAGGGGCATTCACCTCTGGTAAATTTAAAAACAAACAGCAGTGATTTAAAAACAATTCGCTGCCGTACAGGAAGCCAATGTAGTTCGAAAAAAATGGGTGAAATGTTTGATCTTAGAGGGATTTTGGTCAGTAGTCGTGCTGCAGCATTTTGGACAGATTGCAATTTTTCTATTTGGTAGGTAGGAAGACCATACAGTAGACTGTTTCCGACGTCAAGATGTGAAGTTATAAAGGCATGGACAAGCCTCTCCATTTGACTTTTATCAAGGATTTGGGATAGTTTAGAAATTTTTTAAGGCCAAATATGGATTCTATTTGTTTATGAATTGTCAAGTGGTCCCCAATATTGGCCACTTAAGAAGATGTTGGAAATGGCTTTTCTTCGCCTAATGGCGGGAAACCCAACATATTACATAATTATAGAAGCCTTGAAAACCTCGTTAGTATTTGTGTTTCAAATAGAGCTTTGCAGTCAATATCAGCAAGGTTTGTGTTGTGTTGCTAATGTGTCCACTCCTTTCTGATGCAAATCATACATAGCTTTTAAATCACCATATTATTTTGCAAATGACCCTTTCTTGTGTGCAATTGCGTTTTGGGAACATGGGAGCTGTTCTGTCAAGTTCTGTGGTAGGTCAAAGATTTTACCCACTAATGGTGAATAGATTATAAGTGAAGGAATATTTTATTAAGTCCTACCAAATACAACTATGACAAAAAGCTTCAACGCTGAAAATAGATTTTCTAGTCTACCGACTATATGGTCAAAATGTTTCAGTGGCGACTGCCTGTTTGTAAGTTGATTGGAGAATTTAAACGTTATTTTGGCATTGGTAGGTAGTTTGCATTCATATTATAAGCACCTTGAACACTGGTGATTTTGTCCATGTCTTGTCATTTTATGTTACTCGAGTTATATTACACTGCTAACGATGTTTTAACAAAGTCTGATTCTAGATTATTTTTATCAATTAAATGTGTTTTGAAATACAAGTTTGTCGAACAAACTTAAAATCCCTTGCTTTTCACTCTTGTTAATAACCAGATGCACTTACTTTGGTATAACACATACCAGAATACGTAACTAGCACTCTATTGTGATATATTATCCAAATGTACATGTTCAATTATCAGACAGGTAAGACTGTCAACCCATGGTCCAGAAATACGTGTAGTTGTAAGCTGGATTCTTATTTATTGGTGTATTGTCTGTACTCCTGGCTTGCATGGCTTAAAATGTCTACGATTGCCAATTGATGGTCTGGAAATAATTGTTACATGATTATTTAATAACCAGAATTGCATATGATTGCCAATCAAAGGTACGAATACAAGGTACATGTATATGTTTAATAATTCTATTGATGATACGCCAGAATTTTAGTTAAACTAAAATTCTGGCGTCATACCACGGACGCCATTGACAAGAGACTGTCAGAAAGTCATCTTCGTCTTTGCATTAATGCGTAGCCTGGCGTATTAGGTCTACTAGTTTGATGTTATGTGTAATGTATGTCAACTTGATGTTAAATCATCTAAAAATTGGCTTCAATAACGAGAAAAAAGACGGATCATTACACAAACTGTCATGGTTCATTAATTACGGCATAGTTGTTATATGTGCCGTCTATATATCTCCTGGTTTTCACGGGATCCTTCAAGAACACTTAAACATCGTTTTAGGTACAGCAGTCATACCATTAAATTACAAAAATCAATTACATTGTATACGTAAGAAAATGCCAACAATTTACAGCCTCACATGAAACTTTCTTCCCTTTTTACGTGCTATCGGTAGATGCAAGTTACTTGAAAGGCGACCCACTTTCACCTTATATTTTTAATTTGCGTGTTGAGATTTTAGCAGTGTTAATTAGAAATAAAAAATATAAAAGGTATAAAAATTAAAGAAAAGGAGTACTGTTTACTTCAATATGCTGATGATGCAATAATGTTTCTAAATGAAACTAAGGAAAGTCTAAAAACTGCCCTTGATTTTTTGGATCAATTCTTTAAGTTTTCTGGGTTGAAGCCAAATCTCGAAAAGACAAAAGCTATCTGGATAAGAGCAAAATGTGACTCAGAAGAAATTTTATGTCCAGAATATGGTTTGGAATGGACAAAAAATGACTTTACCGTGCTCGGAATTGTATTTAACCCTAAACTTGAAAATGTTTTAGAAAAAAATATTTTGATAAAATATCAAAAATAGAAAAGGAAATTGAAGATTGGAGTCAACATCACACCTCTAGTTATAATTACGGTGATTAAATCTCTTTTATTGCCAAAACTGACCCACCTTTTTATGTCTTTACCAAAACCTGATTTAAGACACTATTACTAAGTTGGAAAACATCTTTTCCGCTTTCATATGGAACAATAAAAGGAGTAGGGTCTCTAAAATTGGTCCAACCCAAAGAACTGCGGGGGGGGGGGTCAAATGACAGACATAACAACATTTATTAAAGGTTTGAAATTAACTTGGACAAGAGGCAAATTAAACAATAAAGAAAAATCATTAAAATGGATAAACCTTTTAATAGATATTCAAAGTTTTAAAACTGAAAATCTGACGAAATTTGGGGATAATTATGGGGAAGAGTGTGATTTTTGTACTGATTTTTGGAAGGAAGTAGTAAAATATTTGGTAGAATTTCTTAGATCTTTGAATACTACTGTCAATCTTAGTGACAAGTTAAGACATATTCTCTGGAAAAATTCTAATATCAAAATAGATGGAAAAGAAATATTTTTCAAAAGTTGGTATATGAAAGGGGTCAGTAATGTAGCTGGTCTATTTGAGGAAAAATGGCAATATGTACTCCTTTGAAAATACTCTGCACGGTAAAATATCATGAGTTCATTCACACAGTTTGGGGGAATAAAATGTGCTATCCAGAAAAAAATGGCCCGAAATTATAATGTCAAAAGATATGCTTATTAGACCATATAGACCAAAGTTAATAGAAGTACAGGTAATGCTTTAAGATAAAAAAGGGTCAAGGACAATCTACAATATTCTACTTAAGACTAGTCTGAAAATGCAATACAAGTCATCATATGAAGTGAAATAGGGAAATAAGTTCAATTTTGAAGATAATTTCAATTGGACAATTGTTAACAAAAACATTTTTTAAGTACAGAGGAAAAATTGAGATGGTTTCAGTATAGAATAGTGCATCAAAATTTGGCAAAAAACAAATACTTGCATTGCATTAAGGTTAAAGATAGTAATGTATGTACATTTTGTAAAACAGAAGTAGAAAGTATTGAACATCTTTTTTTATGAATGTGTGCTTGTTCAGTACCTATGGTATAGATTAATAAGATGGTTAAATAAATCTACAAGAACAATAATTGAACTAAGTAGTCGTGACATTATATTATTGAGTGCTAAGATGGCTTTAAATCAAATAATACTTATTGTAATATATATATATATATATATATATATATGAAGAGAAGTGAAGAAGCTAAGTTAAATTTTAATGAATTGGAAAAAATGATGAGGTGGTATTTTGAAGTAGAAAAATTCAGGCACATTAGTAAAGGTTAGAAAGAAAAATTTAACAAAAAATGGGCATCATTAATACACTTGTTTCAGAAAGAAGACGAATGAATGAGGAGTGAGTGAGAGAGCCAGAGGATAATTTAGATAATTTGTAACAATATTTTCTTTCTGGGAGAATAAATGTATCTAAAAAAAGTTATTTGAAAACAAGATGATTTAAAATTAACGCAATTTCACGCCTTCAAGAGTCGCGACATGTCTTCATATTAGGGGAGACCGGGGCTAGTTGGTCTCCGTCATACCTTTGGGAAATTCGTTTCTACTTCGCACTCACGCCTCCTGTGTACCTCAAGCTAAAAATGCCAACTCCATGTAGCTCAAGTACCGATGTTCACGGCACAACTTATGGGACAATCCTTCTCGCGCTGCGCTGTACCAAATTGCAAAGGACTGCTTTGTTCCCAACATAATAAGCATATGCAGTGCATTGTAACAGATCTAGATCTACCATGACAATATTTTGTAAATAAGAAAATAAAACTGTCCTGAAATAGACTAGACGCTGATCCTGAAAAGAGGCTTATAAAGTAACTTTTACTTCCTTGGTAATCTATACTCGGTTTGACACTGGGTTATGATAGACCAATGTATGACGGTTTATTTCAGGGTGGTCGTCCTATAAAACCAATGGGCCGTGACATTAATAGAGGGCGCTAAAGTCAGCGAAAGGTGCCAAAAATGGACACTTTAGCCTTGTTATCAATATTTGGTTGGTAATTACGTAATTTTACATATGACTTGAATCCCAAAAATATCTGAATCAATCAACAATATTACTTTCAATAAGATAAAGGATTTTGAAGGTTAAAGAACAAATAATCTTTTCAAAATCTTAATTGAAACATAGTCTACTTTTCTGTACTATTGCGGCAAATTTACTATATTGGTGGGCTTTGGGCGATCATATTTCGTTATTAATTGCACTGAGAGTAATACAATTTTCCCTGGCTATTAAAAGTTATATTTCTATTTGTCTTATGAAGTTACACTTGTATTACTTCAATATATGCCGTAATGCTGCACTTCAAATATCGTAAATAACAATTCTGGACCATCAAACCACACTTTTTTCTTTTACAAAAACTAGCTTAAAATATGTTTATTTCATACGTAAAGGCGTCGAGGTGCAAGCTAAATGATAAAATGCATATTTATAATAACCACATTTGCCATTTCTATCAAGACATATTTCTCATATTAGGTCATATTTGTGAAACTAATAAATATCATTATGCTAGCTGCTAGCTGCATGGCATGGCACATGGGTTAAAAGAAGGTATTGTAGTTTTAAGTACTTTTTTTATTAATGCAGTGCGTAACTGTTCAATGAAACCATTAACAACGTGAATACATATTTAAGTCATTACAATATTTACAAAATATAATTTTTTCATCTTTATGGATATCTTCATTATTATCTGATACTTCTCATGTAAGATACACATGAACATTTGGACATTGTATGGGTTAGGTCCATACTGTAGTCTTTGATAAATAATCGGGAAGCAACAAATTGTTCTGTGTCCATCAATTGATTCCTCGGTAATATCACTGCTATCTGCTACGACTTGCACAAGAACACTCTGCATCATGTCATAAGACTACACAACTCCATCCCTTTACTTTCGGCAATGAGTCATACAGTGTAAGTGATGCAATGCAAAAGTTGATTCAGAATTTGTATTTATTCAATCTATCTATCTATCTTTATATATATATATATATATATATATATATATATATATATATATATATATATATATATATATATAAATTTTTTTTTTGGAAATGGTCATACGGTTCACCGTCATGACTACAATATATCTGCCACGGTACTCTCTGACCACAGGGTCCACTGGTGATCTGCTATTCTTCAATTTTGTATACTATTTTAGAGGCTCCTTTGATACCAGGGGCTATACGGAGCGTAACAGCTTAACTCATATGTTGTGCGGTGTTTTACGAGAATTTTTTCTGCAAAAAGAATAGATAAAGGGGCGGATAAAGGCAGTCTTTTGTCTTCTAGACGACGGTCAAAAATTTTAAAGTTTACATTGACGGGTATATAATTTTTTCTGTCGGAAGATGGTCAAAAATGGAAGATGGATCAACAAAAATAATTTGGAAGACTCAGAAAATACCTCTAGATCCCCCCTCCCCTGAGATAAATCGAGGATGAGGGATTAATGTCCGCAAATGTTACTGGATTTATATGCATGCTTTCACATCCATATATTAGATGCATGCATAGTACTGCCTTTCTCATAACCGGGTTTCAAAGCCCTATTGATGCCATGTCTAAATGAATTTTGACTGGAGCAGACGAGAATGGGGTTCGGGTCCTGCTTGAGAATACAAAATAATGTCTGTCATGTATGTTTTATTCTTCCAGTGGGGTTGTCAGTCTTACAACGAGTTAACGTTTACAACAAGGATTATACAAAATGCCAAGTTGAAAGCTTTTTCTGAATCTAATTCAAGAGCAATGTCAAAACTAGCCACCTACAGACACTAAATTGCCATTTCCAAACGTTTCAATGTGCTTTTCTACACTTTTCTGTGCATAGCATGATATTGACTCCTATATTTCGTAGTTTCAATTTAATATCTTTAATATCTTAAAGTACATATTGCGGCAGATGTAGACGCAGTAGTCTCAGGGGTCTGAACAACGGTGGGTGAGGTAGAGGCATGTGTGAGATTTCTTTCACTCTTGTAAGATTAGATCCACTGTCCGATTCAAAACCCCGGCCTTGTAACATGACGATAAGGTTTACTAACTTCTCACAAACATACACTGTCATGTACCGATTAATACATTAATACATTTCCATTTTTTTGTGATCAGAGCTTTAAAATTAAATATAATATTTTTTGGTATAATTATTCATGTATACAAATATCTGAGAAGTAATAAGCCGTGTAGGGATCTGGTATCTCGTTAGAACAGTAAGGCTTTTTCTATGAATTAAATCTTAACTGTTTTGTTACATGCTTGTACAAGTTACCTCACCTAATAGTTTATACATATTGATATTGATAATATTTCAATTACCTGTTTTAAAAACCAATTTATCAATAGTAAATGCACTTGTAATGGGTATCATATATGCCTATATTAGCGGATAGATGCGCGTCGAGCAAGATGACAAATAGATAATAATAATAATAATAATAATAATAATAATAATAATAATATTTATTTATATTCTAAAATCCAACATAAGTTCAGTAGACTTTACAAAAATTATAAAATTCAAATTAAAAGAAAAATATTGCTAATGGTTATAAGATGAAAAAAAAAAAGGAAAATGATTATAGAAAAATATTAAAGATTAAAAAAAGGGATATATAAAATGGATAAAAAGGGGAAATTTAAAACTATGACTAAGAACATTTTTTCTTAAGAAGTGTTTTTTTCAAGAATTTAAAAATAATATTGTTTAAAAAGGAGGGTTTTTAGTTCCTTTTAAAAATGTTCAGGGTCCACAATTTGTCTAAGACTGATGGGTAAAATATTCCATTCTTTTGGTGCTGCAAATTTAAAAGCTTTATCACCGTATGACACTAATCTTGCCTTATAAGCCTTAAGAAGAAGGTGATCACCTGATCTGAGATTTCTTGATGGCACGTAGTGTAAAACAAGCTCATTTAAATAAGAAGGTGCAAGTTTATAAAATGCTGCATGTGCAAATGTTAAAAGTTTGAATAAAATGCGTGCTCGGACAGGGAGCCAGTGCAACATCATTAAAACAGGAGTAATGTGGTGTCTTTTGGAGTGCGGTTCAGTAGACGAGCAGATATATTCTGTACACGCTGTAAGCGTTTGATTTGTTCCTCTGAAGATCCATAAAGAAGGGAGTTGCAGAAATCAAGTCTTGATGTAACCAGGGCATGTATAACTGTTGCTGTAGTAGAGTCGGTTAAATGTTTTCGTAAGGAACCAATGTTTCTAATATTGAACATATATGTTTTAGATACGTTAGAAATTTGTCTGTTCATGGACAATGTACTGTCAAAATTAACTCAATGATATTAGATATGTTACCTGGTTTTATTTTGAATTTTCATATCTCCACAAATATTTAATCATCATTTAGCCTGCATTTCGGATACTTAATGTGTGAAATAAATACATTTTAAGCTAGTTTTTGTAACTGAAAAAAGTGTTGCTTGCCGGTCCAGATTTTTTTATTTACGATATTTGATGGGCAGCATTACGGCATTTATTAAAGTAATATAAATGTGACTTCATATGACAGATAGTAATATACCTTTTAGTGGACAGGGAAAATTGTAATTTATTCAGTGCAATACAAAGAGAAATATGATCTCCCAAAGAACACCACCATAGTCAATTTGTCACAATCGTATAGAAAAGTAGACGGTTTCAATTATAATAATGAAGAGAATGTTTGTTCCTTAGCCTTCAAAATAACTTAACTTATTGAAAATAATATTGTTGATTGATTCAGAGATTTTGGGGATTTAAGTCAGTTGGAAAATTACGTAATTACCGATCAAATATTGACAACAAGGCTAAAATGTCTATTTTTCGTACCTTTCTCTGACTATGGCGCCCTCTATCAATGTCACGGCCCATTGGTTTTATAGGACGACAACCTTGAAATAAACCGTCATACATTTGTCCATTATAATCTAGTGTCAAACCAAGTATAGATCACCGAGGAAATAAAAACTGTTTTCAGGCCCGTAGCGTCTAGCCTTAAAAGGCTGCTACGCGCTACAGTTACAGTTTGACAAGCGGGGTCAAAAGATATGCACTCACCTTGGTCGCATTGGGACGCCATTTTATTTTTGATAGAAAGTTACAGCCCTATTTCCGATGCCTCGTGGTTACAGGGATGATAAGTCTTCACATGAAATTCAAAATTCCACAATTAATGCATTGTAAACAACACATTAATACTTGTATAATATCAATACATAAATGTAAGGACCCTCCAGCACTTAAGAGTCACGTCCAGTAAGCAAAGGTGGCAGCCGCACTGTATCAGTGTATAGAAGAGTTTTGTGCACTACATATACCACATTCAAAATGGGAATTTCGACCGCAGTTAAGGCCCGATCGAGGTCCTATCGTGTTTTTTTTTTTTTTTTTTTTCATTTGAACGGACTATACTTAGCCCTGACCGAGATCCTAATGAACCCAGTTCGGGAGTAGGGTTAAATCGAAGCTAACTTTGAATCGTGTCAAGGCCAGATGCTTACATTTGGAAAGCATAAGATTTAATCTGAGTTTAATTAACCGCGGTTAACTTGCTTGTGTGAATACCCCTACATTCTGGTTTAAAAGCTTCTACTATTAAAGAGTATTTTTTCATAATTAACATGGTGTCGATGGGTAGTCAACGCATATCCCTGCACCACATACACCATGTTGAGCAGTTTACTTTTAATTCTTTTGGTACTTTTACAGTTTGCACTAAATCCTTAACAGTTTCAAACTCACTTCAATCATACAACGCAGGACTTTCAAACATGGTTGGAGGGGCAGGCTCGCGCTGTGGCGCAGTTCTGGGACTGTCCAATGAAATCCCCCTCTCCAGTTTTTTAATCTGTTTATAGTGATACTTCACACTTTTCTGATATCTCATAGCTGCCAACTTCCTCAGAAACAACTTCTTCTCAGTAGGCTTTACTGGGTGAGAAGCCTCCACATAAAACAAGGACGCTGAGCAACCATGATAAGTCCAAGCGTTGTTCCCAGACTACAGATACACTTCAAATCCACCTGTCTGAATCAATATCCAAATTACATTCAAACTATAACTACAATTAATGGTTTACTACAATAAGTATTATCACGACATGCTTTGTGTGTGTCTTCCGGGGGTACATTTTTATTTTCATGCTTCAGCCAGAATTTTATTGCTGAGGCAGGTCTCTAGGTAAGTAAAAGGTTAAACTGATAATGATCAAAGATGTAACACAGGAAAAGTTTAAGTTTTTGAGTTTTTGGCGTGATTTCTCGAGTTTTTTCGCTTTGAAAATTTGTGATGCGATATATTAAGGAGTCTGAAGGCAAATAAGGAGTACTTGAGATCTTCAATCTGCCTGCTAGATGCCATGTATATTAAATGTAATAATATCTGTATACATCATTTTTAACTTGGCTAAATTTTAGTTGTCGAGTATTTGACAGTTTTGCACCTCCATCCTATCCGTACTAGTATAGATTCGTAGTTATTGATTTTCAATGTTTTCAAATTCAACTCGTGGTGGCTCTGATACATCATTATTCAAACCCACCACTTGCACTTGAGTGAAATGCATGCATAATCAATTTGACAAATCAGTATCGAGTACAGGGTATGTGTCCTTTTAAGTATATTAACAACTGAAAATACGTCCAGTTAGGTAGGCAAGGGCTTAGTTTTTTTAATGAAATGTCATCGAACTCGTCCTTATAATAAAGACAAAAATAATATACTTGCCAAATTATTTCGTCAGTATGAAAAGGTGACAAACGATTGTACCGTGTGGAATTCTTTGGAAAAGTTAAAAATTATACCGACGGAAAAGATGCGTAACATATGGGAAAAATCTAAAAAAAATAAACGAACCGGTAGACCTTAGCGTTTTGTCTTCAGAATTGTTATCTATACTGCATAGAGTTCAATACATCTGTAGAAACGGCGTAACTTAGAGAAATAATGGTCCGATCAAGCTTATTTTCGAACTCGATCTGTATTTTATGTACATTCATTAGTCCTGCAAGTTTGAAGACAGAAAGTCGAAGGATTTTCCACTTCTATCATGTTATCTCAAAAAGTGACAAAGGAGATGGAGATGGTGACGCCAGACGCAGGTGATGGCTATTTGTAAAGACACAGATGTGTCTGTACAGGAAAGTGATTTCAATAGTAAAACTTTGAAAGCAGAGTGTGTTATTCACAAAATGTTCCATACATGTACACTGTTACAATGGTTCTGCCACCTTTTTATGTCTGCCAGACGCTACTCGTTAGTGCTTGAGGGTCCATGCATTTTATGTATTAATATCAAAATAATCTCACTGTATTTACATTCTTTAAATAACTCTATTAAAATCCCTTAACGACATCTTTTACATAAAAGTTATTTATTATCTCTAAAATTATAAACCCTTACTGGGTTTGAAGGAGGAAATGCAAGCGACTGGGTACCAAGTGCGCCAGCTAATGACTATGACTAACAATCACTATGAAAAGAAATGCACAGTTGCAACTCTTAACTATATACCTGATCTGAGAAACAAAAGCTTATATAATTAAATCCTTCTAAGGTTTTTAATTTATAAGAATTTTTCACTAAACACACATCTAGTATAGCAATATAAAAATTATCCAGTTTAAACAATGCAGTACAATAAACTAGTATGAGCATTACTGCTGCTCTCAAGATTATCGTAAGCACTTGCTAGGACTCCTAATTTAGTGCCTGACATACACTCTTTGGATAACAGATAAATATTATGAGTTCATGGACCAAATAAATTCACATTCACTCATCTCATATCATATTATGAGTGACGTCATAATTGCGATTTTGGGATAAAAATGATAAATTTGGTTTCTCAAACTTCCTTTACCCGAGTTACCACAAACACCGTTTTGACGCAATAATTGTTAATAAAAAATAAAATAATAATAAAATTAAAAGTTTTAATAACACAATTTGGTATTCCAATCCCTGCCAGCAATTTTTCTTAAAAGGCCTAGTTAATATTTTATTCTGATGAATTTAAAAATATTTTTTTACATTTTTTGATGAATTTGAGTATGTACCATATATATACAGACTTGACATTTAATATGGAATATTTCAGTTTCGAAGGTATACCTAGGTAAAAAAAAAGTTATTTTTTCAACTCCGATCTCATATAAGATTTGTGAATGTAAAAGTGTGCAGTCAGGTGTGTCACTACCAATTAACTGACTTTCATGCATGTTGCGCTGCTACATTATGTACTTGGCAGTGATTTAATTGGGTAGTGTTCCTTTGGGCTGATCAAAGCTTGGCTTAGGCAAAGCTTGGTTCTGTCAAAAAAAGTATCCATATTTCGGCAACTACTGCATAGAAGAATTTGAAATTTTGCATGCAAGCGGTCAGTTTTGCAGTGCGTAAGATGAGTCAAGTAGTACATTACAAATTTGTTAATCTAAGGCAGAATGGCGCGAAAAAGACATGCATAACCAGACAGATCCTAGCGCCAAACGGAACGGTCCCCACAGTTTTATAGAGTAATGCCCAGACTGATGTACCTACACAGAGGTCACCCCCAATGTATCGAAATTTTACCTACAGGGTACAGGACCCACTGTCTTTCGGGATACGCTACTGCAACTAAACAGAAATCACTTAGTCCGTTCAGAACGAGGGGTAAATTGCCACTAAAATGCGTTTTTTAAAGCCCTTAGCGAACACCAAACTGGTTTTAGCAGGTAAGAACACCAAATGACCGAGGTACCCACTGTATACAGCAAAGCATCGTCGTCTGTTTCTCTAATGAATTTGGGGCCATGAACGATTCTGGGTAGAACACTGAAACTGCGTGGCTTTCTTTATTGAGGTCAGATTTCACCTGTACTGCCCAACTAGTCAAAACAGAGTTTACAGATATCCAGAAGAGGCCTACAACGAAGCATATGCTGGGTCTAAAGTGACAAGGGTGATTGACAGTATCAGTATTTGGAGTAGATTCCACATTGGTGCCAAAACACCAATGGTAGTCGTCGACGAAAACCTGAACCAGATCAAATAAAGGAATAATCTTGGAACCACTTGACTATCATTTGATAGGGGGCACCTTAGGAACAATTCTAGGTTGCACGATGAGATTGCAGGTTCACACAGAGCACTTTTTATAGCAGATAACTTGCAGAACCAAGGGAATGAGCAGCTACCCTGGTCATCAAAATCGCCACATTTGAACCACATAGACAATATTTCGGTAGACCATTACTCACCAATCAACTGCCTACATGCCCTACAACAAAACTGGGCCAGATTGGACAATTTTAGACCGTTGCCTGGGATGCTATTCCAGATTGAACTTTAAAAACCTACCCCCAAGAAATGCCTTGCCGCTTGAGAGCGCTGGCAACAGCCACGAAGAGGCCAGACGTAATAACGACCATAACTGTGACCAGCAACTGACATGAGGGTCTTTTGTGGAGAGTATTACCCTTTTACAGACGATAATTTGGAAAATATGGAGATCCAAAATATCTCTTTTAATGGGAGTCGTATCACATAGTATAGGCAATGTGTTTTTGTTTGCTTCTCTGGCGAATTCCATTAATGAACTGAAGTCAGAATGCCATCAAAGAGTTAATTTAAAGTTATTAAAACACGATTTTAATCCTTATTTTCATTTATCAGTCAGCAAAATAGGAAAAAAATGATAAAAAATTATTTCGAAAATAATATTCCATATTAAATGTCAAGTCTGTATATATATATATATATTGATGTCGTTCATGGTTTCATTGAAACTGTTTTAACCCACGTGTTTGGAATGCAGCACAACGGCAATTATTAGTTTCGCAAGTGTGACTTTATATTAGAAATATGAATATGTCATGACAGAGATGGAAAACTTTGGTTTCATAAATATTATATATATCGTTTTACCTTCACCTCAGCGACTTCATGTGTGAAACAAACACATTTAAGTTAGTTTTTGTAAAAGAAAAAGGGTGATTTGATGGTCCAGAATTGTTATTTGTGATATTTGATGTGCAGCATTAGGGCATTTATTGTACGACACAAGTGTCACTTCATATGAAAAATAGAATATACCTTTAAATATGAAGGGTAAATGCCCTTTTTCAAAGTGCAATATATAAAGAAATATGATCGCCCAAAGACCAACATCATAGTAAATTTGCTGCCAGACTAAAAAAAGTAGACTGTTTCATTTATGGTTATGAAATGATTGTTTGTCCCTTTACCTTCAATTATCGTATTGAAAGTAGTATTGTTGGTTGATTCAAAGATTTTTTTTTTAATTTACGTAATTACCAATTCTGAACCTTTATCAAAGTCACCGTCTATTGGTTTTATAGGATGACCACACTGAAATAAACCGTCACACTTTTGTCTACCATTACCCAGTGACAAACCGAGTATAGATTGCCAAGGAAATAAGAAAACAAATCATAACGTTTAGCCTACACTGACAATTTTGCATGAACCCAATGCTTATAATGCCTGTCTCTTTGTGTCACAAAGTGTTTACTGTTGGATTATTCCCCATTTTAGTCAATTGTTTTAGCTTAATGCAGATTCCTAAAAAGAAGGAAACACCAGGTAATATTTTCTGTCATTTTGTCTTGGAAATATTTGCCAAAATCTATACCGCGATTGAAACCTGCATTGAAATTACACAAAAACAAAATGGAGATATACAGATACCAGTAATCGGTGTTTATTACACAAGTTAATATTTAACATTTGAATTTTCCTCTGTAGTTAACCTTACCTACACGTAAATGATTTCCCGAATGGCCAAATTAAAAATGGATGTATATTCCGCAGCAATAGACATTGCAATGAAGAGTTTGTGCTTCATGTATGATTCCCTCCTGTTATCAGCTATCATTTTCATTATGAAACAGATTTTTACGATAACATTAATATAGTATGATAAGTGAATAAATAACCAAATTAAAGATAAATATTTTGGCCGTTTGTGCTATTAAATTATCATTTCAGTTTTTAGCGCAGTGTCAGTAAGATACGACAACAATGATAATAGTTAAGAAGTGCTTGTGCTGATTCTAGTGTCACGCGGTGATATTGTTTCTAACCACTTACAGCTGTTATCTTGTCACCCAAACAAACAAGTTTTTAGGGCATAGTCGATAAGATACGACAACAATGATAATAGTAAAAATGAATAACCAATAAGTGATCATAGTGTCACGCGAAGGCATTGTTCCAAGCCACTTGAAGCTATCATCTTATCTCCGCACCAAACATTATGATCTTTCAGCTGATGTGTTCTGCTGTTAATTACACCTAATTACAGTGAATCGCTGGACCATAGATGCCTGCGTTATGTGGTTCACCCGTCTAAGCTATTGTGTGATTCCGTTTAAAATTTGACAGCATTGATATGGTTGTCCATTGTTTGTTCACCCTTTTCTATTAACACAATAAGGATTAAATTATTTTAAACGTTATGAAACAACACATTCACCCAACTGACGATTGTGGCGGCACGACGGAATTTAATTTTTCTTTCTTTTAGCATATCTTAACTCGTACTCTTTATAATATTACAAAAAATAAAATTATAAACAAAGGTGGCGACCGCCTTTGGGGTGGTATTCGGCTAAATATTGGCAGATCAAATTACTCTGGAATAATAAAAATATATTATGATATGGCTTGGGTTTCATTCGCCTATTTCTCCTTACTTGCGGGCGTGTCACAATATGTTTGACGTATATGTTAGTTATTGCGGTTGATCACACTGTTTGACGACGTGTTTATTTTCACCTTTTTACATGCCGTTCTACTGTTTCATGATTCTCTTCCCATAAAATGATGACATGTACTAGTATGGATGAAATGTCTTTTTTGTGAATAACTTTTACTGTATATGCGCATTAAGGGTATTTATGAGATCTCAGTTTATTGGAACATCATTGAAATCTTACAGTGTAAATGTGCCCAAAACAAGGTACCGGTAATCTAAGCGTTATGACCTCTCTGATGGACATACTTATTAATGTAGACAAATTTGATCTTCTGTATCGAGTATATCAGAGCGAATTGAGATGGTGGGGTCATTATTTGCATTTGGGGAGAAACTCACATTGTCGCCAAAACCTCATTGGTAAGGGCCCCTTAACACTGGACGGCGTCCTTTCTGCGTCCAGCAGTCCGGCCACATTTGAGAGTTAAAAATTAAAACATTTTACGTGCCGACAACTGGCTGGTCATTGAGCATTCATTCTGGTACAAAATTAATGCTCGTGTCTCCTTATTAAGCGATGCCAAATTTCATGGTCGCAGAAAGGACGCCGTCCAGTGTAAAGGGGTATAAGCAACGATCGAAACCTTAACCACATCAAGTACAGGAATATTTTGGAAATCGTCGGCCTCGTATTTGCTTGAGGGCAACTCAGGAGCAATTTCACTTAACAAGATGAAACTATTTGTCCACATAGAGCACCTGTATTTGCAAAATTGCCAGATTTGAAGCCTGTAGGTTAAAAACCATTATTACGATTATTGCGTTAAAAATACTCCCCATGCTTCAGCAAACACCATACTTCAGATTCAAACATTTGCACTCAAACCCTTAACAATATCAAAAAAAGGATACCTTACCAGTATAGTAGACTACGTTAAGCATAAAAATGCCCTTTATTGACGAGTAAGCGGTATGGGTCCGTCGACAGCACAATTTGTTACAATATTTGTTTGATACTGTTGATACATTACTACTTTCTTTCTTTCTTTTTTGTCTTGCTTTGTACAATTCTAATAATAAATAAATAATGACATAAATATACGATAAACAATAAAGTACTGAAATATTAGAAAACATGAACTATTAGATACATTACTACGGCAGTGACGGATCCAGATATATTTTAAAAGTCTTCCCAATTATCTTTGTTGATCCATCCTCCATTTTTGACTGTCTTCCGACAGAAAAAATAAGATACCCATCAATGTAAACTTGAAATCTGACCGTCTTCCAAAAGACCTAGAAGATGGCCTAAATTCGCCCCTGCTACATTACTTACATTTTATGCTATCTGCGATACCAGATTGAGGTGTCCTGTACGACTTTTATTTGACTAATACCTTTCCCTTGAGATTGCTGCTCTATATATACTCTAACTCACGTGATTGAACAGTGTTCACATTACTGCAACCTCTAATCACAGGGTCATGTGACTTAGTGCACTTAGAACATCTGTAGAAGTCACAGTGAAACAGTGGATTTGAGGGGGTACCTCATATACATTTTACTAAATGGTATAAAAGCGCATATTTCCACCATTTTTTTGTGTATTTTTTTACCATTAATAATGTAAGACACGGTATCTGCAATAAAAATCACTGTTTCTAACAATTTACAGCTGTGAGGTGATCATTTGTAGATAAAAGTACATGGAAATGGGGGTGAGACAACCTTTTTGACCAATGTTGTATATATATATATATTTTTTTTCACGAATATTAATACAGGACATTGACAACACAATAAGAGACACATATACCTTCCACACACCATTCACACACTCAGTGCAAAACAAAGTTTTAGTAGGCCTAGGCTACGACAAATGTTTTTTCTATTCATATCAATATTTTTCTATACTTCACCATTTTTTCTTAGATTATCTGCCTTTTGAGGACCCAGTAGGTGTGAAGATTGAAAATCTATTTTCTTTTGCTTTTCCAAATACTTTTTGCAGGCATTCCAAAGAGGTGTAATTTTATTCTGTATACATAGAGTGAAATATTTTTTATACAGAGAAGTAGTACATGTAGATTAATACCTAGGGAAGGGCTGCCGTCCAGGATTCCAAATACGGTAAACAGGCAAGGTTGTTGCTGTAATTCAACAGAGTACTGTGTACGTAGGTTCTGCATGAGACAAGTCCAAATAGCTTGAACATATGTACAATCCCAGAAAATATGCAATAACGTTTCTTTTGGGTTATACAGAAAGTGCATCGCTCATGTTCTAACATATTATATTTAAAAAGCATCAAATTCGTAAAATAAATTCTATGTAAAATTCTAAATTGTAATGTGAGAAGTTTATGATCATTCGTTTCTCGAAAGGGCAATGCATGAACTAGTTTCCACTTTTCACTCGGAAAATCAATGTTCCGGTTTTCCCTCCACTTGTCATGGATGTTAAAAGGCATTGCTTCCTTATCTGAAATAAATTTTGGGTAAAAAGTTTCGTTAATTTGTTTTTCGATTTTAATAATAAGAGATTTTTATTTGTTATTGCTGAAAGGTTCTTTTGATACCCTCTTAGGTAGAAGGTAGAAGGTAAAGCGCTGATGACGCCTTGATAGGCAAGGAAATTACAATCTTTAATATATTCATCACAAAAATCGTCTAGACTTTTTACTGAACCAGTATTATCAATCAGGTCATTAACGTAAAGCACTCCTTTTCGAAACCAAGGTTTATAAAATATTATCTTTTTATTGATCTTAATATGATCATTTCCCCATAAAGGTTGTGCTAGGTTATCATCCGGAGATGTAGTAGAAAATTCTTGCACAGAATCCCATATTCCCAAAATCTCTTTCCAGAACGTATTTAATATATTAATATTGCGTATAGACTGTAAGCCCTTCAATGGAAGTGGCAATACGCCAATTCCTCCGATTTCTGCAATATCATCCATCAAAAGAGTTTTCCACGAAGAACAATTATGTGGATTTCTTTAGCAATATCAATTTAAGGGCTTTACAGAAAAATTTCACCTCGTGGACCTTTAATCCACCGTTTTCATAAGAATTAATCATAATATTTCTCTTCACTTTATCTATTTTGCTGTTCCAGATAAAGCGATAAAAAACTCGCTCCAATTCTTTAAAGAAATGATCCGCAGGCATAGGAAGGACAGTCAATATTTGGATGATGGTAGGGAGTGCCAAGGATTTTAAAATAGTCACTTTACCTAGGAGTGAAATATGACGGAACGACCAATCATTTAACAACGATTTGGTAGAATGTAATTTTTCTCTAAAATTTTCTTCATAAATGTCATCCTTTGCTAGGTTATACCAAATACCCAGTAGTTTAAATTCCCCACTATGATTCCAAAATATACTTTTTGAGGTTTGATACTCCTCACCACAGCAGCGATTTGCTCCAATCCAAACATCCTGGCTTTTTTCAAAATTTATTTTCAATCCTGAACATTGCAAGAACAATTTTAGCATATCCAGAGCTGCATTCAATGACTCTCTATCATCTGCTAGATGGAGCGTGGATTCATCTGCTATTGTGTAATGACGTATTCTGAGTTATTCAGTAAGATCCCTTTTATGTTTGGATCAAATTTGACCGCCGCGCTGAGCAATTCTATGCAGATTATAAATATGTAAGGGGACAGAGGATCACCCTGTCTAACACCCCGAGTGACATTAAAGAATTCTGTTAGATGTCCATTATTCTCCATTGCAGTGGAAACATTGGAGTAAAGGGTTTTGAACCAGTTTTGAATATCTTCACTAAAATTTAAAAAATTAAGACACTGCAAAATATATGTCCACTCTACAGTATCAAAAGCTTTTTCGAAATCTAGCATAAATAAAATTCCTGAAATGTCATCCTTCTCTGTTTTATGGAAGAAAACTTGAATAGTTCTTGGACATTTGCCTATATAGCGACCTTTAACAAATCCAGCCTGTGCAAAAGAGATGATATCGTCAATGTGTAATTAGATTCTGGCTGCTATGCAAGCAGAAGCAAGTTTTTTAATCACCATTCAGCAAGTAATTGGACGCAAATTCTTAAGGAATGCTTTCTCCCCCCCCTCCTTTGGTATACACTTGATTATACCTTGGCGTTGAGATGTAGACATTGACTGTAATTCAAAGGATTTATTCAGTGACCTAAGCAGAGGCTCTCTGAGATCAGTCCAAAAGAATTTATAAAATTCTACCGTGTAGCCATCTAAACCAGGGGATTTTCCATTCTTCATTTTCTTTAGTTTGAGACATTCTGTTTGGAACAGAGAGCCATTCATAGTAATCTTTTTTTCTTCTGGAAGTTTTTTTAATAAATGGATTTTCGTCATTGGAAAAGGTATAACTATGGACGTTATCCATTAGAGTGTCTTTTTCCTGGTATAAATCACTATAGTAGCTTTTTTGTTCTTTTAAGATATCGTGGATATTTGTTATTTCTTTTCCGTCCTTCCTCCTTAATTTAGATATCGATTTCTCACAATAATTCCTTTTTTCTAAATTAAGAAAATACTTTGAACTTTCTTCTCCTTCTACTTTCCATTTTGCTTTTGTCCTTAAAATAATCCCCTCATTTTTTTGTCACGTATACTTTTTAATTCATCTTCTTTATTGCCAACCGAATAGTCTCATCATCCCTGTTGTTTGGAAAGTCATATAATTTGTTTAATTCTTCACTTATTATTTTTTCTTCTTTTTCTGCTTCTCTCTTTTTAAAGGATGCGTACTTAATCGTTTTTTCTTCTTTTTCTGCTTCTCTTTTTTTAAAGGATGCGTACTTAATCGTTTCACCTCTAATACTAAATTTTAAGGTTTCCCATAGCAAAGAATCGTCAATATTAAATTCTGCCATTTCCACGTTTTCATTATCGTCTGTTCTGTACTGCTTTATCACTTCTTTTACGGTTTTTTGTTAATTAAGTCTACATAATTCCAATCGCCTAACAGACTGTTGTTGAATTTCCACGTCCCCCTTCCTCTCTCAATTCGAATAAAATTAATCTCCATGTTTACTGGAGAGTGGTCTGATTTATAGGCAAAATCCATGCCAGCAGCAACAGCTATGTCTTGTAAATCAGAAGAAATAAAAAAATAGTCAAGTCTGCTTTTTTCCTTATTTGGTCCAAACCAAGTAAATTTTCTACATTCCGCATTCAGATCTCGCCAGATATCAATTAAATCCAAACTGTCCATTATCAGTGCTTTACAAATTTGTTAATCTGTGGCAGAATGTTGCCATAAACAGACATTGACAGACAGATTATTGAACCAAACCGAACGGTTCACACAGTTTTATAGAGTAATGCCCAGACTGATGTACCTACACAAAGGCCACATGTACACCCAATGTATCGAAATCTTACCACCAGGGTACAGGAGCTACTGTCTTTGCTGTACCCTGCTGCAACTAAACAAAAAACACCCAGTCTGTTCAAAATGAGGGGTAAATTGCCACCAAAACGCGTTTTGCAAGGCTCTTAGCGAAAACCAAACTGGTTTTAGCATGTTAGATTAGAATACCAGACAACCTCCGAAGAACCCACTGTAAATAGCAAAACATCGTCGTCTGGTTCTCTAATGAATTGGGGAGCGTAACCGTTTCTGAGAGGAACACTGAAACCGCGTGGCTTTCTTTGTTGAGATCAGATTTCACCTGTACCGCTCAACTAGTCAAAACAGGGTTTACAGACATCCAGAAGAGGCCTACGACGAAGCGTTCACAGCGTCTAAAATGACTAGGATCATTGACAGCGTCAGTATTTGGAGTGGATACCACATTGGTGCCAAAACACCAATGGTAGTCATCGACGAAGACCTGAACCAGATCAAATAAAGGTCATCAAAATTGCCATATTTGAACCACATAGATAAAATGTGGGAAGGTCATGTCCTACAACAGAACTGAACCAAATTGGACAAGTTTTGAACGATGCCTGGAATGTTATTCCAGATTGAACTCTAAAAACCTATCCCAAGGAATGCCTCGCGGCTTGAGAGCGCTGGTAGCAGCCAAAAGAGGTCAGGCTTAACAGCGACCGTTGACATAAGAGTCCTTTGTGGAGCGTGTAACTCTTTTAGAGACGATAATTCGGAAAATATGAAGATCTAAAATATCTCGTTTAATGGTTGTCGTATGACATATAATAGGCAGTGTATTTTTGTTTGCTTCACTGGCGAATTTAATTAATTAACTGGTGTCACAATGACATGAAAGAGATAATTAAATTTTATTAAAACACGGTTATAATCCTTATTTTCATTTATCAGTCAGGAAAATAGGAAAAAACTGATGAAAAATGATTTGGTGAAAAAATCAATATTAAATGTCAAGTCTATAATTTGATGCTATGGGAAATGTATGTCGACGTGATGTTAAATCATCTTAAAACTCGCCTAAATAAGAGGAAAAAGAAAGAAGACAAATTATTGCACAAACTATCATGATTCAGTACGACTTAATTGTTATAGGTGCAATCTATACCTCCGGGGTCCTTTAAGAACTCCTAACACCCAAACTCAATATACAGTAGATGTGTATTTCACATGCTGAAGTGTCCAAAAATAAAATAGAATGAATTCAAAGTTGTATTCAGTTTTTTAAAACATACTTGTATAGACCAAAAATCCACGACTGTCTCAGTTTAAATTCAAATTTTAATTTTTACCATGTCTTAACATTACGCAAAGCGGCCAAAATGGTAATGTATGCTCCGGAAACGTATGGTAACGTATGTTCCGGGTTATTTTATTTTTATTTTTACCGTGTTCCTATATATTCCGTAATGATTCAGTCATGGTAAATTATGCATGACGTAAGGACGTTTTTATAAATATTTAAACTATAACTCAAGGGCCTTTGATGGCTAATGCTGGACAACGTATGTTCCCTAAAAATTGTCTTAAAGTTTCATTTTGTTCAAGTACTAGATGCAATAGAAAACATTGTTTTCTGTTGCTGACCGAAAAAATATATTGATTCCACGATTTTTTTTTAACATTTCTGATAGAATATTTGGATTACGAAGGAAAAAATTATTTATTTAATGCTTATTATACTGTCGGCAGGGTGTATATTCCCCTTTTTTTATCATTCAGTGACAAGCAAACTTAAGTCGCTCAAAAAAAAATTAACTGCTCTTTACATAAGGTTATAATTTTTTACAACGTTTTACTTGTAGGAGATAAATCAAAGGTCATAACCAGTGATAATTGCATTTTCAAAGGGAGTAAAACGTTTCACAGCTGGACGTTTTGCATTTATGACAATAAAGTATGTTCCTTTTTTGGGAAAGACATTCTTTATTCATGGTTCCAGGAGAGTGACACTTTGATACAAACTTCTTCATGTGGGACCCTAAAATAACCAAACATAGTTTGCAGTCTTTGTACTAAATATTTTAAAGAGCACACTTATGACATCAATGCCACCTTTACATTGGGTTGTGTATTAAGCATCGTTTTAGTTACAGCAGATATATAAAAATCTCAAATTACAATGTTTAAATCCTCGCATGAAACCTTTTTCCATTGTTTTTCGTGGTATCGGTCAATGCAGCAAATAAATTGACAGCAAATTGACTGAAAATAAATGCAATGTCACACCTTCAAGAGTTGTAAATTGCCTTCATATTATATGCGCAATATTTGTACTTGTATTCACTGCTCATAACACCAAAGAAATAATAATCTTACCATTGGAAAATTTGCATCACGCTACTTCCTGCTAAAAGTGATCAGCTAGCTCAACGAACCACTTGACGGCATAACTCTCGGTGTAACAGGAATGATAGTCTGCTAGGAACCGTAGGCCGTTCCCAATTACTTTGTACAAATGACATTCGTCCCATACTCCGACTAACCCTAACGTGAACTAATGAAATAGGAGCCCGGGCTTCCATTCCTAGGACTACCATTCCTGTCACACTGCTATTCGCTCAAGTTAGATTGACAAGCAGGGACAAAATTAAGATATACACTCACCTTGGTTGCTTCGGGAGGCCATTTTATTTTTTTATCGAAAGTTACGGACCTATTTCCGGTGACTCGTGATTACAGGGATGATGAGTCTTCACATGAAATTCAAAATTCCAAAATAAATACATTGTAAACAACACAGAAATACTTGTATAATGTTAATAAATAAATGTATGGACCCTCCAGCACTTAAGGGTCACGTCCAGTAAGCAAAGGTAGCAGCCCCACTGTATCACTGTATAGAAAGGTTTTGTGCATTACAAATACCCCATTCAAAATGGCAATTTCTACCGCAGCCAAAGTCTGATCGAGGTCGTATCGTGGATATATATATTAAGAATGCTCTTCGAATGTCCAGGAACGCACAAAGAATTGTCTTTCCGACGGCATTCTTGCTCATTCAGCCTCTAATGTGTAGGGGGTATTAACTACTTCTCAGAAGTTTAATTCATAACATTTTTCAGACTATAGATAACAGCCGGTATGGCAATTTAAAATTATCCAGTTTAAACAATTCAGTACAATCAACTACCTTGTAACATGAACATTACTGCTGCTTTAAAGGATACTGTAAGTATTTGCTAGGATTCCTCATTTATTGTCTGACATACATTCATCGGATAACAGATAAATATTCTGAGTTCATGGACCAAATAAATTCACATTTACACTCATGTCATCTTACGAGTGACGTCATAATTGCGATTTTGGGATAAAAATATATATTTGGTTTCTCAACCTTCCTTTTCCCGAGTAACCACAAACACCGTTTTGACGCCAGTTTAATAATACAATTCCAAAACCATGCCAGCAATTTTTCTTAAAGTGCTTAGTTCAGATTTTATTACTGATATTGATGAATTTTGAAAAAAAATTATTTACATTTTTGATGAATTTGAGTTCGTCCAATGTCTTTATTTTAATATGTACCAATTACTTTGTCCTAAAATTGTATATTTGAGCACAATCGACTCTAATCCAGGAGGCCACCATACACAATGGGTTTGTTATTTGATGTCAGCATGTAAAACTTACTATAAAACATCTCAGAATGCATGTTCAATGTTCAATGCACTAGAAATTATGTAAAGATAGATAGATAGATAGATTTGTATGTCGTTCACGGTTTCATTGAATCTGTTTTCACCCATTTGCTTGAAATGTGAAATGCAGGACAACGGCAATTATTAGTTTCACAAGTGTGACTTAATATGAGAAATATGAACATATATGTCATGATAGAGATGGAAAACTTCATAGGTATTTTATTTATCGTTTTACCTTCACCTCAGCGACTTCATGTGTGAAACAAACACATTTAAGCTAGTTTTTGTAAAAGAAAAAGGGTGGTTTGATGGTCCAGAATTGTTATTTGTGATATTTGATGTGCAGCATTACTGCATTTATTGGATGAAACAAGTGTCTCTTCATATGACAAATAGAAATATACCTTTAAACAGACAGTGGGAAATGGTCTTATTCAAAGTGCAATATATAAAAAATATGATCGCCCAATGACTAACAACATGGTAAATTTGCTGCGAGATTATAGAAAAGTAGACTGTTTCATTTATGGTTTTGAGATGATTGTTTGTTCCTTAACCTTCAAAATCAATTATCGTCTTGTTGGTTGATTCAAAGATTTTTTTTTGGGAATTTAATTCGCCTGAGAATTTACGTAATTACCAGTCAAACATTGACAACAAGGCTGAAATGTCCATTTTTTGTACATTCTATTCACTTTAGTGCCCTCTATCAAAGTCACCGCCCATTGGTTTTATAGGACGATCACAATGAAGTAAACCGTCACACATTTGTCTGTCATTACCATAGCGTTTAGCCTATACTGACAATTTTGCATGAACCCAATGCTTATAATGCCTGTCTCTATATGTCACAAGGTGTTTACTGTTGGATTGTCCCATTTTCAGTCAATTGTTTCAAGTAAATGCAGCTTCCTAAAAAGAAGGAAACCCCAGGTAATGTCTTTTTTTAATATTTGCCACAATCTATACCGGAATTGAAACCTGCAATAAAATACACAAAAACAAAATGGTGATACATGTATACAACATCAGTAGTCGGTATTTATTGCACAAGTTAATTTTTAACATTTGAATTTTCCTCTGGAGTTTATCATACCCTGTACCTACACCTAAATGATTTCCTGAAAGGCCAAATTAAAAATGGATGTCTATTCTGCAACAATGTTTATTGCAATGAAGAGTTTGCGCTAGATGCATGATTCCCTCCTGTTATCAGCTATTATTTTCATCATGAAACAGATTTTTACGATAAAATAAATAGTATAATAAATGAATAAATAACTAAATTAAAGATCAATATTTTGGTCGTATGTGCCATTAAATTATCACATCAGTTTTTAGCGCAGTGATAATAGTTACGAAGTGCTTGTACTGATTCTGGTGTCACGCGTAGACATTGTTTCTAACTACTTGTAGCTGTTATCTTGTCACCCAAACAAACAAGTTTTATATGCAGAGTCGGTAAGATACGCCAACAATGATAATGGTTAAGATGAATAACCAATAAGTGATCAAAGTGTCACGCGAAGGCATTGTTCCAAGCCACTTAAAGCTATCATCTTATCTCCGCACCTAAGATCTAATATACCAAAGATTCGACACTCGGCAATTGTTCAAAGGGTAATCCGATTAACTGTGGAAAGACGTTCGTACGGCGGAAGTAGTCAGTCGCGTTGTGTTCGTGCGAAGGTCGAGTTCTGTTGCATGTGGGCGATTTCAAGGTAGGTAAATTACCGCTTTTAGTCTTGTAGTTTCTCTGAAAATTTATGTGCAGAAGTGAAAACTAACAGGGTTCACTTGTGTGTAAAATTTGCAATATTTTGGAGCAGATGTCATCGTGAAAAATTGCCTTCAATCCGTTGTTGCATTCTAATTAGCAATATG
This sequence comes from Lingula anatina, assembly GCF_051362555.1. Lineage (NCBI taxonomy): Eukaryota > Metazoa > Brachiopoda > Lingulata > Lingulida > Lingulidae > Lingula > Lingula anatina. The sequence goes on along the minus strand of NC_141771.1, from coordinate 3,482,667 downwards.
GCGACGAACAAGCGAGTCTGAATGCCTTGTTACCTAAGGTCTAACACGGGCCATTTGATTTTTTGTACGTTGGATTTTATATATTATTGATGACTGAATAACACGTTGGTTTTATTGGTTGATAATTTAATTTATAACAGCTTCGTTTTCAATGAAAATTTAAACAATAAATCGGGCAATAAAGCAAGATGGCGGTGCAGATCATAATCGCCGGGGTTCAAATGCAAAGCCGAACACGAAAGTGGATCTGTACAATGCGTTGGCAGTTTTACTATGTCCATCTAAACAGGTAGTGGACGGTCCTAGGGATAAACTTAGTTAAAATTTAGCTTGTTTTCTTAGAAATATTTATCGGTAAAGATGACGATAAAACAAGATGGCGGCGACTATCGTTATCGAGGGGCTTCAAATGCAAAGCCAAACACGAAATTGGACCTGCACTTTGCGTTGACAGTTAAACTGTGTCCAACTAAACAAGTAGTGGAAGGCCCTAGGGATAAACTTAGTTAAAATTAACATGGTTTCTTAGAAATATTCATTGGTAAAGATGGCAATAAAACAAGATGGCGGCGACTGTCGTTATCAATGGGCTACAAACGATGGCATTTTTATCCGTGATTTATACCTAAGTAATGAAAACAATGCGGTAAAATGTGTCTCACATCATTATAATTATTATTTTTGTTTTGTTTTCAGATGCCATTAAAATAGGTAAAGGCTCGCAGGAGCAAAAATAAATAGAAAAATCTGGCAGCAAAAATCGGTAAGCTTTCTGGTCTATAACTAGAACTTTTTAGTTTATGGAGTTGAAAGTAAAATGTTTTATATACATGGGCACTATTATTCTGTCCCTTGTGTGTCATGCTCAGTTAGATATTTCCACTGTACCGACAACATTATTACCAGTATAGAATTCAAAGGCAGCTAGGTGCTCTCACCACAGTGGACTTGTACTAATGACAAATAATAAGAGACTAGCACATGTCAGAACCTTTTTAACAGTAAAATATTATTTTATCATCTCAGATGAATGTAATAATACAAGTGTTGCAGATGATTTAGTTGCACCACTGTCAAGTTTGCTAAGTGATTGTCAACAATCAGAAAGACACACTGATGTATTAAATTAACAAATTCACAACATAATGGTAAGCTGCCCGAAATTATATATTTAATTTTTGCTTGATAGTTTTACAAGTGCACAAAGAACTAGGTCAGTGCTGTCCGCACAGTGGACTTTAACATAACATGGGCAATTAACACATGTCAGCATCTTTTTAACTGTGTGATATTATTTTTTCAGATGTATGTTGCAATGTAAGTGATTCTGATGACGACGTACCTCTGTCAAGTTTGCTCGGTGCTACTCAAGAACCTGACAGGCACATTGATATTTCAGCAAATGGGCCACCTTGAAACTAGCCATATGTTGTTCTTCATGAAAAACAAATATATCTTTACTAATTGTCTCCCTTCTGTAAACTCTGAAGTTTAGTGTATTGTCAAGTGTAGGTTAGAATTGGTCAGTAGTGCTCTTAGCAATAGATAAATATTATCATCAAGTGCATAATTTTTTATTGAATGTGATATTAATGTTGAAACAAGTCAAAATAGGGGGAAAATGCTATAATTCTTTGTCATGTGAAACTAGTACTCCTAAATAAATTATCTATCTGTTGTGATTGTGTTACAGTCAGTGGTATCTAAAGGTGTTAAAATTTTTATTTGCATTTCAATTTCTGTGCCCTATTAAATCTATATAATAAAATGCTTATGAACAGAATATGACTAGTATTATGTTACCTTATCAGCCAGAAATGAATGATCAGTTTTAAATGCCGAATCTGATGAAATATTGATAATTTTTAGCAATCATCTACTTTTTCTTGAAGGATTTTTTGTTTCACTGATTTGCTACGCGTATGAGTATTCTGGTAAATTTCAATCAACTGTGCTCTAAAAGAATGACCGCTGATAGTGACATAAAGTTTTACAAACATGCATAATAGATCAAGTTTCTGTTTTGGTGTAGCTTAACCAGTCAGTGTCTCCCTGTAGGTTAGCATGACATTATTGTCCAAAACAGCATCGAATATCACTATCAGTTACGTTGATAATCTCGTCACGTTTCCGGCTTTATCTCCACGTTGAGTCAATTTCTATAAAATGGCAGCTGTTGTTACAGGTAGTGCGCTATTGAGTATTAGGGCAAAAAGACAATTTGCGATTTTTCTTTAATAATGCGAGATTTTAATCCACATGGCATTACGCCATATACCGCATAGCAGACGAAGTGTGTTCATGTAACCAAGGCCCAGTCTCACCAATAGCTATGTATTTTACGAACACCTTTGTACTTTTGACCCCATTTCTTTTAATTTCACCCTCACTTTATATCTGTGGCTCTGCGGGTAAGATGGATTAAATTTAAAATTATCGCTTTTGCCAGTTACCTAGCAATCTTGTCTCGACATGTTAACACTAACAGTTGTTTATCTCCGAACCTTTCCGATTTTTTTGGAAAATAAAACAAATGTATCAGTTCGGGGCAAAGGGCCTACCACAGAAAGGGGCAAAACGCCATGGGGGGCGTCTTGCCCCGCGTGATGGGCGTTTTGCCCCACTCAACCCACCTACCTTACTTTTAATTTATAAACTGAGGGAATGATAACATAAAAGGTGTTATAAAAAAACAAGTTACATGTCACAGTTCATAACCACTAACTGAAAACCTACTGTGTCAGTGATTGGGGACAAACAACTCTCTATACACCAAGAAAGATGTTTTTAACAGTGGCGGATTTAGAGGGGGGGTCTGACCCCTCCCCCCCCCCCCCCCTTAATTTTGACTAGCTGACTCAAAAACAGACTATCAAATGGTTCGGTCACCTGGCACGAATGCCTCCACATCTACCGGGGAACAAAGTGCATGTAAAGAAACACTCCGGTTTTAAGGCAAGGGGAAGACCGAGAAAGAAGTGGGCAGGCTTCATGTAGATGGAGTACCGAGAGATTTTGCAATCTAACAACATCCCACTCAACCAAGCATTCCAGCTAGTCAGGGACGGAAAACTCAAACTCTTTTTCCCCTTGACACCGTAAAGGGTATAAGAAGGATGACAAAAGAAAGAAAGAAAGAAAGAAAGAAAGAAAGAATACTCGTAGTTCTAAACCGTGCCAAATGGCACCCATTGCTCTCTCAAATACCAACAACCTGTATCAGCCCCTGTGTTTTTAAGATAGGCTATACCTCGTTATTAAATAGTAGTTTAGGTTTTGCAAATGGCACAATGCTAACAATAAAGTTAAAATGATAGGAAGTGTTTTGCGTATTATGTTGAATGATATTAAGTAATATTAAGAAATATCATAAATCGTTAATTATTTTCTTGAGTCTGCACTACTCTCCATCTCCAGAAGCAGTTCTTGTGTTTTAAAATTGTAATGTGTAACATTTCAAAAGTGGTTTTTTCTCAACTTACAGCTTGGTATAGATTTGTAAATTGTTTTTATTGCTCTGAAATATAGGTGTAAGTTGCGTTTGTTGCATTTTCATTTGTGAGTAAATCCAGTTTTCATAAATATGAGAAGTAAATAACAATTTAAGATAATCCTATCCTCTCGGTGAAAGAGCTTACATACGCATGATTAAAAAAACAACAGAAAATGAAAAAAAATGTTATAATTCAAAGAAAAAATAACTGAAATTAGGAAAGACATTCTTGGTTCATTCAAAACAAGGGATATTGTTGGATTTGGGGTAAAACGCCCACCATGGGCGTTTTGCCCTGTGACAAAAGGCTTTTTGCCCCACCCATGGGGCAAAAAGGCCAAAAAATTTTTTCCTAATTTTAACCATTGTGTCTTTTCTTTTGCAACTACTTAAAAATGCATGTTCCAGACTGAACCCCATATCAGAACGACTATATCGGTGCCAATTTGGATGGAATATCTTTTTGACAATGGAAACTAGAGGGATTCTTCCTTAAGGGGGTGCGTTTTGCCCCGCTCTCCCCTACCTCTTCTTAATATAAATTATTAAGACAACTACGAAATGTAAACAAACTGTACATCTTTAGCACTTTTTAATAAAACAACTCCATGTGTGCCAGTGCTAATCCAATATGGCGGATCTACTTGACGACGATGTGGCGTCCTCGAGAACGCAGGAGAAACCACGCTATTCGCTAAACACGGTTTAGGTACAATGGGGATTAAAATTAAGCCCGGCTATCAAAACAACTTAAGGGGAACAATAGAGCAATGTTTTCCCGTACGAACGTCTGTTCAAAAGGAAAATGCCGCTGTCCAATCTTCCCGTTTATTAGATCTTAGTCCGCAACAAACATTATGATCTTTCAGCTGATGTGTTCTGCTGTTAATTATACCTAATTACAGTGAATCGCTTGATCTTGCTGTACCACACATGCCTGCGTCATGTGGTTCACCCGTCTAAGCTATTGTGTGATTCCGTTCAAAATTTGACAGCATTGATATGGTTGTCCATTGTTTGTTCACCCTTTTCTATTCACACAATAGGGATTAAATTATTTTAAACGTTATGAAACAATCCAAACTGAAGATTGTGGCGGCACGACGGAATTTAATTTTTCTTTCTTTTAGCATATTTTAACTCGTACTTTTTTATAATATTATAAAAAATAAAATTATAAACAAAGGTGGTGACCGCCTTTAGGGCGGTATTCGGTTAAATATTGGCAGATCAAGTTGCTGTGGAATAATAAAAAAATATTATGATATGGCTTGGGTTTCATTCACCTATTTCTCCTTACTTGCGGCCGTGTCACAATATGTTTGACGTATATGTTAGTTATTGCGATTGATCACACTACGTTTGACGGCGTGTTTATTTATTACTCACATTGGTGCCTAAACCTCATTGGAAAACATCGAAAGAAACCTGAACCACATCAAGTACAGGAATATTCTGGAAATTGTCGGCCTCGCATTTGCCTGAGGGCAACAGAGGAGCAATTTCACATTACAAGATGAAACTATCCGTCCACACAGATCAACTGTATTTACAGATTACTTGCATCAATGGTTTGAGTAGCTACTACGGCCGCAAAATTGCCAGATTTGAAGCCTGTAGGTTAAAAACCGCCATTTAAACCATTCAGTTCCACTATAACGTTTACAACGTCATAATATTCCCCCTGGTTCAGCAAACACCGTACTTCAGATTCAAACACTTGCAATCAAGACTATAACAATAACAAAAATAAGGATACCTTACCAGTATAGTAGACTACGTTATGCATAAAAATGCCCTTTATTGACGAGTAAGCGGTATGGGTCCGTCGACAGCACAATTTGTTCCAATATTTGGTTGATACTGTTGCTACTGTTGATACGTTACTACTTTCTTTCTTTCTTTTTTTGTCTTGCTTTGTACAATTCTAAAAAATAAATAAATAATGACATAAATATACGATAAACAATAAAGTACTGAAATATTAGAAAACATGAACTATTAGATACATTACTACAGCAGTGACGGATCCAGATATATTTTAAAAGTCTTCCCAATTATCTTTGCTGATCCATCCTCCATTTTTGACTGTCTTCCGACAGAAAAAATAAGATACCCATCAATGTAAATTGAAATCTGACCGTCTTCCAAAAGACCCAGAAGATGGCCTCAATCCTCCTCTGCTACATTACTTACATTTTATGCTATCTGCGATACCAGATTGAGGTGCGCCTTTTATTTGACTACTACCCTTCCCTTGAGATTGCAACAATATATATACTCTAACTCACGTGATTGAACAGTGTTCACATTACTGCAACCTCTGATCACAGGGTCATGTGACTTAGTGCACTTGGCTTAGTGCACGGTAGCTTCCAGTCACAAGAGCTTCACTGAAAGTGCTACCGCCAAGCGGCCGAATAAGGGAAACTAAAATGCAGCAGAGAAGAGGGCTTGCTAAAAGGGTCCTATAGGCAGTACAAAAAGGTTTAAGTCATCTTTAACTATAGACAATTACACACCAAATCAAATGAAAATAAAAAAAAATATTTATCTAGTTTATTTTAAAATTTCACACAGTCTAATTCTCTTGTATATGCAAATCTTGTTGCCTCAAAGTAGCAAGAATCAACGGCGCATTGGTCCCACAACAAATCTAAACCAAACTGGGTAAGCTCCGATCGGTTGATACTTGGAATATCATTCCAGTTCAATCTCCAATATACCTGTCAAAAGAATGCCTTGCCACTTTAGAGCCCTGATAGCCGGATGATGCCAGATGCACCACGGACCATTTCTGAGACTATGCACTGATATAAGCGTCCGTAGTGGAGCGTATAACTCTTTCACAGATGATAATTTGGAAAATGTTGAAATTGAAATGACATGAAAATGGCACCAGCCGTGTAGTTTTTTTTCCCTAATTAGGTGAATACGGTTAAAGTCCTGATATTACAAATACACTGCAGATATTATTAGTAAGAGTTATTAAAGCAAGATTAAAATCCTTGTTGTCATTTATAAGTCGGAACTGTAGGAAAAATCAATGAAAAAACATCATCTTTTGGGGAGCAGCAAGAACACATTAATAGTTCCTCGGACCATGGGATTGTAGTTCGACTTTTCTTGCTCGGACTGAGTGGGATACAAATGCGCATCCCACCATAATACCCGTACCAAAGGCTTAAGCTATGCAGTCAGAAACCAGTGTCAATGAAGGCATTAGAAGCACGTGTCTTATTTTTTGTAAAAACTTTATAATGACATTTTTTGCAGTAGATAATACGCTGTCGGTGGTCGCATTGAGAACAGATGATCCGCGGATTAACAAATATGGCCTATCCCCCTTAAAAGCTATAGACCTACCAAATGGTCTCCCGCCTACCACGCGCGCAGCCCTGTAGGGGTCTAGCAATTAAACCTCGGAGCTGAGATTTCCCCCCTCAACTATGCGAAGCATTTATACACAATTTAAAAAAATAGACCCGAGACATGTTACATGAATTGAATCCTATAGGCGTGTCCGTGAAACACTATAGGATATGATATTCTTATCATTTTAAAATCAGTACTATAGGATATGTTAACGTTATTCTTATTATTTTAACATTCTCAAGCTTTACTTATCGTGGCTACAACCTGCTCATTTGATGTTTTTACGCTTCAAGTGATAATGAAAATTATAATGATATTCTAATTCGTAGAGAAAAAATACGGTCTTAAAATTCGTCTTAATTTTGCAGAGAAGAATGTCTAAATGACGTGAATTTCAGGATAATCTACTCAGGAAAATAATTTCTCTTGAACAGTTTCCTATAATTCATCATGTAAGACAGTTTTCGTCATCAGGTTATTCAGCGCCTCTTGCTCAAATGTGTCCAGTATACAGTGCAGGGCGTGGTATGTGGTTGAGAAAGTAATTCCTGCAGATACGGCGGTGCCAGCGAGGGGGATCCAACGCGCAGCCTCTGCCAAGAGAGTTTGAGGGCCCTTATTGATGACAATCTTTTTGATCAACTCTGTTATTCCTTTCTTGGTCGCTAAACTCGAGAGCGTGGCCCCTCTGAGGCACCCCCCTTTAAAAAAAGATCTGCCTTTAAATGTTGGTTCAGTCCAAATTGCTCCTCGTAGAAGCTAACTTCGTACAACAGTACAGCAAAATTTGCAGCAATGCTTGTTCCTGGTACCGGAACAAGTACGCCAGCAGAAGCCAAGCCTGAGGCTACCCAGATACGATTCTCCAACGCTTTTCTTTTGGCGCGGATTGCTTCTTCGCCAGTAGCTGCTATACAGAGGACCAGAGCTTCTCGTTTCTTTTCTGGGACGTCATCGATGAGTTGGCGCATAAGTTTCTGAAAATCCCAATCGCTTGGGTCGTAATTTGATATAAGAAAAACAGGAACGTTCGCAAACCCTCCTCGGCTGAGCGTCTCGTGACAGTTGTCGTATACTTGGCGCAGAACCTCCTCTAAAGGGACACGCTGTCGTCTGCTGTTGTAAATATCGATGTCAATCTTTGACCTGACGAAGTAAAACTTCTTGTTCTCTTGTTGAATGGCCTTTGCCAGCCACAGGTCGTTTTCCGAAAAGCGTGTGCTTGAAACGATGATAAAGAATTCATATCTACGAAATTTGATTTGTCGTAGATACGTTTCCTTTGGAAAAGATGCTGTGCCAACGCCAGGAAGGTCCCACAAAGTCAGGGGCTTATCTGGGAGTTTGTAAGGTGCAGGTTCTCTAGTCGTTTCAACAACACCTGTTACGCAAAAGAAAAAAAAAAGAATGATAAAATCAAACAGTTATATGTACCAGCATATAAAAATAACATGCCCTCAAATAAAAGTAGATGTTCTGAACTAAAATCCCTTGATTTTAACCAGTTTAGCAGTGCATAATTGTAAACGTTTTAATCTCATGAAGGTAATACCTGCTGTTACATAGATGATAATATGCTGTAAATGATGTAGAATATACATTGTAGAATAAAAAGAACTACTGTTAAAATGAACTAAAAAAATGAAAAATTTGCGTTTAGCTAATAAGAAAACGGGTTATAGAAGCGCATGGGAAGCGTCAATATTTGGTTGCCCCTTGTATTAATTGAATATAGTAAATAAAAAAAAAGGGGGATAATTTTTATATCGACGTTTGCCATATCCACGAGAATTTCAGATCTTTTACCTACCAACTTTTGCCGCCCGTGGATCAGTTTCGTCCAGATCGAGGGCTGCATTTATAAATGCCGACTTTCCGGCTCCCGATTCACCTATCATGGCGACATGAAGGTCCGTTTTCTTCCAATGGTCCATACTGTCCCGCATCCATTTAAATGTTGCTTCTGTGAAATCTTTGTTCGTGATTATGTCCATCATTTCTTCATAATAGTTAAACCCTGGAAAAATGCTGAAGCTAGCTACTTTTGCGTAAAGTAGAGCTTTCTTTCTAGTTGCAGTGAACATAAATAACGTATTTTTACGATGTAAACTAAAGACACGACTTTTGTTTGGAAACTCTTCCTTAATTTTTGCTAAAAGCCATTTAGTTAGCTAATTGAACCCTTTGTTGACTTTGTTCAGCATAGGTGGACTTTTTCAAGAGCTCCACCTAAATTAATTAACAAGGGTAATTATCAGTACATAAAATAAAAATATTTTTTAAAAGCCTACCTTCAGGTTTTTTCTCATGATGACTTTGGGCATGACCTCGTTCAGCCTGAAATTTCACACCAAGAGAAATACTTTTACGCTATACTGGACCAAAAGTACAATCAACCTGCTTGCCCAAGTATTTTTCTTAGCACACAGTCGTGTGTGTGTGTGTGTGTGTGTGTGTGTGTGTGTGTGTGTGTGTGTGAGAGAGAGAGAGAGAGAGAGAAAGAGTGTGTGTGTAAAAGTAAGAGGACCCACCGAGGGAGAGAGAGAGATTTTCAAATGTTGGCAGCCGATAATTAATATACATGAATACAGAACGCTAGGAAAACAATGAAAACCCACTGCAAAACTAGAGGTTCTGAGATACGATACCGCAAAAGAAGCGCATTTAAGTTTGAAGGAAGTTGTGGGGATATGTGCGTCAGTTATGGGGAAGAAGGGTTCTTTAACTCATCACCATAATCTGAAAGCTTGGGACTGTGTAGTTTTCTAAAGATCATTATATACAATATTTTTGTAGAAAATCACAATTTATTACAAAAATCGTGGGGAAAAGAAGGTCAAAGGTCAAACTAAAGGTCACATTATGAATGTCAATATAGGCCCCTATAACATCCATTAGCAACTATTGGTGCATCTCTGCCAGCTTTTGAGATATAATTAAGGGTTGAGAAATTAGCGATATTCAGTTCCAGGCAAAAACTAGGCCAAAGGTCTAATTAAAGGTCATATCATGTTTGCCCATATATGACTTCCTAATCAAGTTCGATAGTAACTATTCATGAGCGTATCTCTGCCAGTTTTGTAGATATGAGGGTTGAAAATTATTAGTTCATGGTTAAATGTAGGCCAAAGGTCAGATTCAAGGCCACAGAAAGATGCCAATAGTAACTTTGGGCATACTGGTATCTTTGCCAGTTTTGGTGTATTTCACAGTTTATTTTCACCACTGAACATTTTCACCACTACATACTGATGTAGTGCAACCCCAAAACCGTGTAAGAAAAAAATCCACGAAGATGAAAAAAATCCCTAAGAGTATCTCCACGCTCGGCTGTCACCTTGATTGGATAGTAAACGGTTGTCGTAAAATCGCTAAAAGATATTAAAACCCGGTGCATAAACTTGAAAACCACCTAGGACAACCTTAGACTGCCACATTAATCCAATACAATGCAAAAATAAACTATAACAAGTGGTTAAAGCCTTCAAACCGAATGTCGTAAAGTCCCCATATACCTCCATAGAGACAATAAAATATAGTAAGCTTCTGAAACAAGATAAATCCAGTTCCAACATAATAATCGAAATAAAATACTGCCGGGCATCGGAGCGGCCTAAAACTTGGCACGCTTACCGCTAATACTGCAGGCTACATCATCCCGTCGCTCGTTTGTAAATTCCGTGCATGGCATACCCACAATCAAACCGTATATCCAAATTGCACCTCTGATGTTTGAATTAGTCCTCTACGCTATTCAAATCAAGAAGTGACGTAACCGCAGAGGTCACCGTACACCGGGCTTACGAAAAATAAGCCATGCCATTGGACAATGCGACCTCTGCGGTTACGTCATTTCCTGAATTGGATTGTAGAGAGGACTAATTCAAACATCAGAGATGGAATTTGGATATACGGTTTGATTGTGCGTATGCCATGCACGGAATTTACAAACGAGCGACGGGATGATGTAGCCTGCAGTATTAGCGGTAAGCGTGCCAAGTTTGAGGCCGCTCCGATGCCCGGCAGTATTTTATTTCGATTATTATGTTGGAACTGGATTTATCTTGTTTCAGAAGCTTACTATATTTTATTGTCTCTATGGAGGTATATGGGGACTTTACGACATTCGGTTTGAAGGCTTTAACCACTTGTTATAGTTTATTTTTGCATTGTATTGGATTAATGTGGCAGTCTAAGGTTGTCCTAGGTGGTTTTCAAGTTTATGCACCGGGTTTTAATATCTTTTAGCGATTTTACGACAACCGTTTACTATCCAATCAAGGTGACAGCCGAGCGTGAGTATCTCCACACTATAATATGAAAGCTTAGGTACATGTAGTTTCTGAAAACTGGCGCAAACATTTTTTTCACAGAATATTCCCAGCCGTTTTTACAAAACTTTGGCCCAAAGTAAAAACCAATTTAGGGCATATTTGGAATCTCCACATATGAGTTTCGGGCAGCCCTCTGAAGTAATTTAATAATTCCTTCGGTTTGGGAGATATTTAGCAAACGTTGAACAAAGGTGCTTTGCGACAAACGCCACACCTAAATCAATGCACCAACAGACCCCAAAATCTAAGCGGACCAAGCTGAATGATAAGTGACCAAAATCCAAGACACAGGCCCCTATAGCCTAGGGAGAGGAGTGGTAACGGTGTAGTGGCGGCGAACGAGAGGGACCAGGACTCTAAACCAATAACAAATAGTGAACCTTTGGACTATTGAACTTTCGGACTGTTGTCACGCACCCGGCCTACTACACATATAGGCCTACAGTAGCGGCATCCTCTCAGTGGCACATAACACTAGGCCTACTGCCTTCAGATTGCAGACCTACCTGTGAAAGATGTGTCAACAGCAAGATAATAATGTAGCAAAAAGTCATTATCTTGACCTCCGAGTAGGAATTCTGTTAATCCAAAGTACCGATAATAAAGGAAAATTACAGCAACTATTTTTAAAAGGGGATTCCCCGTCAACGGTCGTTGACTGACGTATATATACGGAAAAGGCCGAATGATTACGGTGTTTGATAACTTTTTTGATATGATTTGATATGATACAGCTATTGTCCGTGTTATGGCATTCATGTATTGCAGCTAACATTTAATAAATCATTGAAATTGGATATTTTTTTTAATCAAAAAAGGCATCTCATCATGGGACTAAACGACATTTCTCCAAAAACAGCTTATAATAAGCTTTTCTTATTTAATATATTAAGTAGATAGGTAAGAATTACCGGGTTTAATACGGAGAGAAACAGCTGAATACCTGATAAAAACATACAAATGATTAAATTTTTACTTAGCAGTTATATCGGTCGTGAAAGGACCGTCTACTGGGAAGGAAGTATTGGGCAAATCACAGCGAGGGGGGGAAAGGGGGGGGAGGAGCAACCCCCTTGTAGGAACTGCGCGTTCTGCGCTACGCTGGTATGTAAAGGATGATGGTCGATAATTCCAATTAAATGCAGTTCTTAAAAGTCAATTAATAAGTTTCTTTTTCTTTAAAAAAATTATGTTCATTTTACAATATTCAAATGCAGAGACTTTCAGTTCAGATTTGCAGTAAAGAAAATCAGTTGAAAGAAAGTTTGTATTTGAAAATACAGAAATTTCCACCTTGTGGTATTCAAATGAATAGGGGTTATGACCCGCGTTTGGGTAATTTATCGATGATAACAACAATTACAAAGAAAAATATTTACTTGTTATACAGAAACAAACAAGTATCAATAACACCTTTTGCAACACCTCAATAAAAAAAGACCTGAGATTAACCTGTGGGATTAATAATTACAAAAAAACCAACTATAGAGAAAAAATTTATTCATATATTTTTATGTGACACTTGAAAGCCGTTCTATATCAAAAAGCTTTTTTCTTAGTCCATATATTTGTTGACCCAAATGCCCCTTGATTTCGGTGTATATTTTCTTAAGTCACAATAACATTAAGGAGGTCATCCCAGAGTTACCACGTGAAGCAACGAAGAGCTCAGGCAGATACATAACGTGTGCTACCAGCAGGAGAGGGAGTCCCAATTTTTACACCCATTTTTTTTTCTTTAGGCATGAGTAGAGACCAAAGGCAGATGAGCTGAAATTGGCCAATTAACTAAAATTCTCAGTCGTGTTAATATGGTTTATAGCCTCAGCCTGCAGGCCACCCTTTTGCATGGGTGTTTTATGTGAATTTTCATTTTCTGGATGCAATATCTGAGTAGTACAGTGCCCACCAAACAAAGATTCCTTGATATAAAATTGCCTTAGTTAGTTTTTGAAGAAAAACATATTTGGTATCAGCATTTTCTGTTGTTCATATTTTTTGGCATTAAAAAATGTCCACCAAATGTGGAAAAACCTCCAATTATAATAACATAGGACATAACATTAGCTTTTCCGAACAAAATTAAAATAAATAAATATACAGATAAATAAATAAAATGGAGGGCCTGTAAAATGAGATACATCAAAAAGGGTGGCCAAACTGAAATTTTACATAGCCAGGCTGCGAAACATGATAAGGCTAGCATCAATGTGTGACCCAGCAATTAGTTATAGTAGACACATTGATGATGAAACTGCTCATACCAAAAGATTACTGAGCATCAGAAGACTATCACCTAACCACTTAACTATACTTTGTCAGCTAGCAAGTTGTGACTGCTTACATGTTCTCCAAGGAAATAGCAAATCATTATGCAGTAAATGGTAACAAAATGTCCTGATCAAAATTGTGAAACTGGTATGATACAACATCGTCCGAATGGTTTTATCCAAATACAATTAAATTGCATTGTAGCATGATTTCAAATCTCAGTGCACAACCAGGATTTTAGCAGTTTTCCACAGGGGCTGTTGAACTGATGGGAATTAACAGGAATCCTACAACACATGTCTCCCCCATCCTTCTAGTTGCCCCTGAATTAAGTAACATCCTGATCTGTTGACCAATTAAAGCTGCTGGAATTACCCCAGCAATAACATTATCTAGCAGATATGAGCCCGTTAGGGCAATGAAACAAACTAGAAGCTGTTGTCTCTACTGATGCTTCATTAGGATATCACTGGCATTTATCTGCTGATTGCATTATTTGGAACAATAAATTATTTTTCCGGCAAGGTCTGTAGAGTATCCTTTTCTCTTCAAGTGTGACACATTTGCTGCCTGTCCAGCTTGTAGTTCCTCCAGAACAGGGGGCACAGTTACCGTGGTAACCAGCCCTTTTGAAAAGTGCGTAGAATTTCTAAGTCCTCCTTGAAGAACAGGACTTCATTTAGCAACTGCTGTCAAATTATTGTTTATTTGGAAAATCCAAGTCCAACAGTGTGATTAACTTCTGTTAAGTCTACAAAATTTATTCTTGTTACTCTAGGAACTTATATTGCAGTAGAAAAGAACATCCAGCAAACGTAGACCCAGAAAAAAATGGGAAAATTATTATCACTCTGGAGCTAGGAGAGGAAATAGGAAGCATATATTGTTTAATTCCTTTGGCTCTAGAACTGGGAGGGGAAACGGGTCACAAGGGTGTCATACAATTCCTTACGCTCTAGAACTGGGAGGGAAATTAGGTCACGTACATCCTGAAACCTCTGTAATAGGGCAATGTGAAGAGCACAACTCTGTCAAATGCTTTTGGCAAAGCCTTAAATGGTAGTGTCTTCTGGTCAGCTGCACTAGGCTGTTGGAAGATCTGATGATAAAGACCACATTAGAATGTCTGCCTCCTCATGGAATTAGATCACATTTAGATATAAAAAGAAAAACACTCTCGTCATACATTTTCTTCCTTCCTTAGTTTCCTCATGGCTTTACTAATGCATTTCTTGCAGTTTTTATTTTTTCTAGTCTCTTGCTGAGATGACTGTTCTGGTTCTGAAGTTCTTCCACAACATTTTGCGTTTCTCGAAGCTGCAATGAAACAGAAAAACTAAATTAAGAAAATATGAACATAACATTTTGAGTTTCTAAGAAAGTTGGATTTAACAATAAAATAAAAGCATTAGTCTTCTGTGGCTTGAATGTGTTTCCCCGAGCTGCAATCATAAAAAGAGAAGGCTGATGGAGAAGCCATAAATTTTCTTATCAGTGGCCATCACCCCATGATTTTCCCAGTCTGCATGTAATGAATAACCAGCAATTTCCAGCCTTAAAACAAAGAAAATATCAAGTACATATGAAAGAACTGTTAAGAACAAAAAGAAAATAATTTTTTCACACACTTAGGGAGTGATAAAAAAGGGAAAACTTATTTTCTTTACAACAAAAAGTTTACATTAACATAATCTCAATTTCTGTAAATATACATGAAGTATATATATATAAAGAAAATACTTTTAATAACTTTGAATTTAAATGAACCACATAAATTTAGTTCTAGGAGATCATCCATTGCAAAGGAGGGCATCTGTGATGTGGTTGAAACATGCATCAGTTTTCTATTGAACCAAGCAAGCCTCTACATTACTCAAGTCTGAACTGTTAGACAAGCTATCTTAGTAAGTGTTAACATAGACCCCATTCCCAGAGATTAGATCGATCCAACTAGATCGACCTAACTCCCTGGGGGGTTCACGCTAAATAGCTGTCAGCTGAGCGGGCACGAAAGTTAATTACCCCCTTACAGCTTGTAGTAGGCGGGACGGCCATTTAAGACAGATTATCTGACAGTAATCTAGTGAGACTCCCCACGAGGATAGATTGATCTAAAATCTATGGGAATGCACCCATAGTATACAAAAATCTAAACATTTTGGACCTCTTCATTATTCAATAGCACTTCAAATTCTTTGGGCAAGCAAATAGTTGTTTAACCAGATTATCTGTGATGCACCTCAGCCTAGTTAGGATTTAAATTGATTAAGTGCAGGATTTTAAACACACTTTATGTACATAAACCACTTCTTGTGAAGTTATCAGAGGGCATGGTAAACTTCTGTATCACATTTTAATAGATAAATGCCACTGATTTATGAGGCATAAAAAGAAACAAATTCACCACCTCCTGGTGAACCTTGCCACCCCATCAACAATCTTGACACAATTTTACACTGGAGTCAGTGTGAGAGTTGAGCTCTGAGGAATGGCAGCATTAGAAAAACTATTGCTTAGGTGTAAACCAAGGGTTTTTTAATTTTTACAGAGTAACAGTGAGTGTCTGGAAAGCTGACTGGCAAGTCCGAGAAAAAAAAAACTGTTTACCTCAGGAAAACTTGTTCCATATGAATTTTTCACATTAAAGTCTTACAGTGTGCATCATTCAATCTTTCAACATTAACCCTATTCAAGTGAAGATAAACTATACCATTAGTCTCTATCAGTTGTGTGCACACATGCTGACACACTATAAAATAATTTCCCACCCACAATATCTGGGGTACTGGATCCTTTGAAGACTTCATACACACACAGCCTTCCTCAAACATAAGAGCCAACGGTTAGTGGTGCAACAGTTACCAAACTTTTATACGGTGCTTCACAGAGATTAATTTTAACTGAAAACAACACCAAGACAATGTGAATTGATCACACAACATCAGCGGGCTAAATTTAAATTTGTTTGAAGAATGATAACCCATGTTTAGTATGGTGAATGGATATTACAACATATTTTTCAGTTTACCTTAATATGAAAAAGAACCAAAATTTTGTAAGTAACTATAATGAATTTTTTTTCAAATGCAACCTTTGCCACCAATCTTTTAAAATTTATTTACTGATAACACTCCTATTAAAAAATAATAATAATACAAAGACCTTGGTTATAATCTAGTTTAGTACTGTCATAACAATCAGTATTTATTCACTGCGAGGCAACCAAGGAAACCAAGTCCATGCAAGTTAAAACTACTGTGCTACCTGCTGTGGCACAATGGTGGTGCCACCATTTTGACTTCTGGTTCAAGTAACTGAAAACTGATGCACAAACCACTCAATACAAAAAAAAAAAAAAAAAGGAAGGGGGTTGGGGTGAAGGTAACAAACAAAACAAGGCAGCAAAGCTGTCAAATGTACAGACAAAAAGCAGGAAATAACTATGCATAAAATAGGCTACTGTCAATTCTGATGCAAAAGTACATTATGTTAAACTGCAAATTCAACATCAAATTTTAATTATGCTCAACAGGTAATACCAATGTAAGTAAAACGTGTAACAAGCATAAGGCTTCAGGCCCATGGGAGTTCAAGTTCACACTTTGAAAATGTATAACTTAAAGAAAAAGAAGCCAATTAGACTACTTTTCCAACCCAGGCTGCATTTTAGTCCTGTGTTTCTTTTTTTGAACATTTGGCAATCATAAGTAACATGGTTTTCCAATAATGGTCATCATGGCAGCAGCACCCATAATTGTTTTCTTCTATTCTGATGCAATATTACATATTGGTTAACAGCATAATGACCGTCAATTTTTAATAATAAAATATACGTATCATGGATTTTCAGAAAATGTGACTAGCATGGGTCTTCAAGCATGTAGAACTTCAAAGTCACACCTTGAAAATGCCAATATGTGAAATATGCTGAAAAGTGAAAAAAAAGCATAACTTCTACAATAATGGCCCGATCATGCTAATTTTCGAACTTGACCTGCGTTTTATTAATATTCATCAGCTCTGTAAATATAAAGCCCAAAAGTAAAACTGCCTTCCACTTATCATGTTTACAATGAAAGTGCAAGGCGCTGGTGACAGCGGTGAAGGCGCTGACGGCGAAGACAGACGCAGGTGATGGCAATATGTACAGACACATTTTTGACACATCTGTACATATTTACTGTACTGTTTGAGAACAGTAAGTGACATGGTTTTTCTTAAATGGTCATCATGGGAGCAGTGCCCAAAGTAGGTTTTTTTCAAATTTTGATGCAATATTACATAATGTTTAACAGCATAATGACCATCAATTTTTAATAATAAAATATTAGTATCATGGATATTCAGAAAATGTGACTAGCAAAGGTCTTCAGGCCCATGGAACTTCAAAGTCACAACTTGAAAATGCCAAAATGTAAATAAGACAGCACTGTTCTGAAATGTTTTTTTTCCCATTTTTAACAATTTTTAACATAAAACAAAATTAACAGTTTACTGCCATTTTTATATGATCAACTAAGAAAATTGATGAGATGGGAAAAATATCAATAAAGCAGTGTTAAATGTCCAATTTCTTCCATTCTGAGATTCTGAACATAGTGAATGATTGAATCTGACAAACTGCAATGATATGAGTTTATTTCCATTTTTGAAACTTCATTACACAATACACGATAACAAGTTTACCATCATTTTTACAAAATCAACTAACAATGTTGTAAAGATGCAGGAAATGTCAAACAAAAACTTTTACGTATCTTATTAGTTTAATAATGAGACTGTTAACATGCCTAAGAATTGAATCTGAGGAAATGTGAAAAATATGCTGAAAAGTGAAAAAACAGCATAACTTCTACAATAATGGCCCGATCATGCTGATTTTCGAACTTGACCTGCGTTTTATGAATATTCACCAGCTCTGTAAATATAATGCCAAAAAGTAAAACTGCCCTCCACTTATCGTGTTTACAAGGAAAGTGCACGGCATCGGCATCGGCATCGGCATCGCCATCGCCATCGGCATCGGCGACGACAGACGCAGGCGATGGCAATATGTACAGACACATCTGTGTCTGTACATAAAAATATTATTAACTTAAAGAATTAAATAATGCAATCAATGATATACAATGTTTCATCTTTACTGCTGCTGTCAATGATGATGCGGATCAGTTTGTCAGCAACAGTAGCAACATGCTCTGTTAATATGGCAGATCAGGCAAGCTGGGCCAGGAAGTAGGAAGAACGTTCCCCAATTACTCCAAACTTAACCCCAACCCCATAATTCAACCCCAACTGTATCTTAAAAACAAATCGACATAAAATGTAAAATACACACACTGTTTAAAAGACATTAAAAATGTTTTTGACAATTACAATTTTCCCATAAACAAAATGAAAATACCTGAAACCCAATATTTCCATTTTCACTAACAACTCATTTATTTGTTAAGTATCCAAAGATGCCCCATTAAAAGTAGTGTTACAAAGAGCACAGGAATGTAAGCACTGATCTGATTGGAGAAACCCGGACAACAATCTACATGCTCAGATCCAAACTGAGGCTTGAAAAAGGCTGTCACCAGAACAGTAGATTTACACTGAAGAAAAAAAAATCATGAGGTCCGTCCTTTTCCCTTCCAACCCCAGCCTGCAAACTAGATCTACCTACTGCATAATGCTATCATGGAACAAAAAACAATCTACCGTAAGGTAATAAAGAGAAGGAAAAAAACATGAGATGCAATTAAATAATGCATGTGCACAAGCATAAAAGATAATGGAAAACAAAACGCGAAACAGGACACCTCAGACAAAACGGGCCTCTCGCATTTTATCCAACCGTCTCTGCAAGGACTGATTGTGTTTCTGCAGGTGTTCCATATTTGACTGCGCATCTCGAAGCTAAAATAGAAAAATATGTCCCTCGTGGTGAAATAAAGCAAAAGGTGAAAGCAAGGTAAAGGACTGGTTCAATTAGGATACAGAATCATAATTATAAATAAATGTAGGAAATTTATAAATAAATGTAGGATTTCTTATTCCTCTTTTTGGTCAAATGGCTGAAACATTTCGATTAACTTATCAACTTAAAAAACTGAAAATATTTTCATCTTTATAAATTCAACAATGATTTTGGACATTTTTCATAGTTGACCATTAGCCAAATTGTCACATGCTAACTGAAGCCCATCAAGGAAAAAAACATGACGGGGAAAAAAAGCAAAACAAGAAAGGAGTACATAATGGCTTAAAACTGTGTTCCTAAAAAATGCAGCAGAAAACAGCTGAATCTGAATTTTATATTAATCAAATGAAAGAATTGTGAAGATGTTATGTCTACTGGATAATTTTTTGGATCTATTTTTAATATGTCTAGCGATAAAGAAGCAATCTGAAAGGTACATCTGTATACTAAAACTTCCATGTTAAAAATACCCCAGTTGGAATTACAATTTTATTTCAAGTACAGAGAGAGTTTAAGACAATTGTATCACAGGGTATTTCCCATGATATAACCTGTCCTCCCCCCCCCCTCCACAACATAAATTTTTATATTAGTGCCTTTAGCAACAAAAAAAATTAATTTTGAACTTTCTAAATCAAAGCAGATTCAGAATTGTCTGAACCAAAAGGGCCTTAATCACAAACTAATGCAGAAGATTGTAAAATACTTCTTGACATATTAGGACAAATCACTTCAGACATCTTCTCACACAACCCATACAAAGAGAGCAGGCTATGAGCAGTTCTTAGAAAACGTAGCAAGGAAACATGGCAGTTTTTCTCACCTCTCTTTGCAATTTCCTTTTCTCAGTTTTCAGTTCCTCTTCTGCCTTCTCTGCATTGTCTGCTGCAGCTTTGTACCTTTTAACTTGACTTTCTAACCTAATAACCTAATAGCAATAATAATAATAATAATACTTTAAATGGATTTGTGTTTAAAATCCCAGTTTAAATTGAAAGTTTTCTAGAAATAATTTCTACCCTGTTACTTAAATTATGTGACTTTTAAAAAATAAAATTAGAGACATTATACAATAATATTTTGTATTAAAGAACAGCATGGGTTTTTTTCTACAAGAAATGAGTTTGGCCACCATGCAAGACGAAAAATCAATATAAGACAATGTAATCTTCTAGCTATGGGCACTGCATGAGGTAAAGCTATCTACTTACGTTTCCTTCTAAAGCTGTAATATCTGCTTCTGCTTTTTGTAATTTAGCCTTGTGTTCCTGTACCTGTTTACTGGCCTCTCCTGAAGTGAAAAGCCGAAAATATCAATACGGAAATTACTCAAAACTTTTTAACATGAATTAAAAGTTCACTCACTTAAAAACCCCAGATGTCAAAAAAAAACCACACACCAAGACAAAATGAATCTCAGATTCAAGCATGGCCTGCTTGTATTTGAGATATATTATACTCAGCCCTTATGTTCTTGACTTAGTTTAAAACTAGAAGAGCACTCAGACAGCGCAGACCTCCACCAAGGAATTTAAATTTACAATTTGATAAACTGTGGTGGACGAGATCACGTTCATTGCACAGAGGATCAAGGTAATTTACTCTATCTCGCAATGGTGAAGAATCCGTTAAAAATCATTATTCAAAATTGCTGTTGGTGAGCAAATAGAGGTGAATTAAAACATGACCTCTTTGGGGAGGAATTTATCCGAAAAAAACTAGCACTGTTATGAAGCTCAGAAAAGGGACTTTATCTAACAGCACATTCAGAGCAGAAGTCTAACAGATCCCAGGGTCAAATATGGCCGACCCACTTGAACGCTTGTTGCGTAATTCCCTGGGAATCTATTCAGTGTCTAATCTGGATTTAAGCAGCAAGCTTTTCAGTGGGTCACCATATTTGATCCGCGGCTCTGTTAGTCTGCTGTTCTGATGGTGCTGTAAGTGGCCCGGGCCCACTCACGCTGGTACTGCTCCAAATGTTCATCACTAGGCCCATTCATCTGGGCTTTGTTTGGACTGTACTTAGCAGATAGAGAGTTCCTGTCTCTCTCCTCTTCAAGTTCTTGGCGTAGCCTTTTAACCTAATTTGCAGGGAAAAGTAAATTAATGAATAAAGAATAACAATTACAATGAACTTCATGCTCGCTATTCATGCCTGACTTGGAACTCGTACTACTAGTACTCTACATGGAGAATACACTTCAAAGCTCTTACAGAAAATGTAAATACAAATTTTAAGAAATCATGAGATGGAGCTCAAATGGTAATATCATCATAATTATATCAGTAATTGTGTTACACATGAAAATCTGCAACCTTTTATTACTGTTTAGAAAACCTAGTGAGTATTTTTTTTTTCTCTGAAGTTCATTCAGTTTTAACAATGCAGGACTTTTTCAAGCTTGTAATACACTGAGTAGACAGGCAGAGGTTCTATGCAGAAAATCTACCCACCCTTCCCAAATAAAAATATAAATAAATAAATAAATGACTGTACACGTTAATCGATCAAATAATTAATGTGCAATGTTATCAAAAAGTATATCTAACATTAGTCATTTTGTTGCAGTCTAATTTGAAGTAGGTCTGCCTAATGTGATTTAATCTACCAGGCTAAAGGCAACTTCTCCCCACTTCCACAGATTAAATGTATTAATAGCATTCCTATTACAAGCATTATCTGTCCATTTCTTTCTGCTATTTATTAAAGTTAATGAGTATGGGGCGCCACTGCAGCACACTTAAAACAACAATCAAGAAGGCTATATTTGATTAGTCCTAAATATACTGAATTAGTAAAGCTTCTATGTTACTATACTTAAGCTATTTGTTGATATTATATTCATGCTTTTAAATCACTATCAAAACATTTATTTCATATTAATAGGTATGTTTCTTTTATAATAATTTGGAAATGAAAAAACTCAGCTAAATTATCTAAACCCCAATACGACTTTCAAAAAAACTTGAAATGTGCTGTATTTCTGTAACCCTACTATCTTACAAATGGCCAGTGAGTAGACACAGTAAACACAGAAAAAAAAAAAAAGATTAAAACTTACTTGGTCTAATAACTCTTCTTTTTCTGAGGCTAACCTCCTAATTTTATCGTCTATTGAGCCTTCACCCAGTTTCTCCAGGATCTGTGCTGTGGCAGGGCTGACCAGCAGCGCTGAGAACCCTTTTTTACTGTCGAGATCTGCCGCGCTCAGCTCAGGTTCTCCTGCCTCTGGGGCGACCAGCACTAAACCATGCTCCTGATAGGGGGGAAAACATAAATATATTGGTGAATACATGCAGAAATTCATATAGTTATCTCAGGGAATGATAATGGGTGTGATTAATTGGCCCAGGAATAGATTTTTCAGTTTGTAAGTAGAAAAAAAAATTCTTAAAAATTTCATTATTAATTCTGCTGAATGAAGAAAGATGTCTTAGAAATCTCATAATAATTTCTAATGAAGTTTTAATGACAGTTATTTTATGTCTGCTTTGAGGCAAAAGAATCCGATATCCTTGTATCCCAAAGAGACAGTAAACTATGACATCTTAGCAAGGCTCTTATGATACTGCAAAGCATTTCCAATATTTCAGACTTACCTCTATAAGTTTATCTCTTTGCTCTAACTGTACTTTTAGAACAGCAAATTCCCTCTGTACTTCTTTAAAATCCCTTTTTTGCATGTCTAATTCCTAGCAAAAGAAAGAGCAATCAGCATTAAATATAAATTGGTTTTGACATACTTGACTTCAACAAGAACAACAGTTGAAAGATTTTTTGAAACCGTTCCTGAAGTGTAGTACTGGTTTTACTGTTAATTACATGTAATACTTCATAACTATAGTAGTTGCTAATGCTAAGTACATATCAATAAGTAATTAAGGGACGAAAGGAATAACATACCTTTAAAGAATTACATAAAGTAACCCTATTCTCTTTAGTGCAAGGCATTTTCATCCAAACCTAATAATCTATTTCCCCTATTTCTACCAAGCTAAAGCCAGACCCCCCCCCCCCAACCCTGCCTCAATTCCCTCACTCACTCTCGTCCTATCCTTGCACTCTCTCTGTGCCTCTGACATAGTTTCCTCCAGTTCCTCTACTTTATCTTTGAGCAGGTCCACCTCATAGACCAGGGCTTGTTTCTCGTTGTCCAGCTGAGCAGTTGTCATCATCGCCTTCTTGTATTTTTCTTCTAGCTCCGCTAGTGTGTTCTGAAATGGGACAGAAAACCTCAAATTTTGACTTCAATTTCAAAATTCGTTAATTTCATCAAAAAGGAGGCTTATTAACAGTGATGGCTGTCTATCTTCTTTTTTTTTACATTTACAATGAGGGTCTTTTTACATGATAGCAGATCATCTATTTGTCTGTTTGTTAGTGGGAAAAAAATTTTCGATTTTTTTTTCACAAATTTTAATAAAACCCTTTGGACAGATTAATTCAGACGTGAAAGAATTGACTAAGTTTCAACCAAATCAGGGTCTCCTTTCATTTCAAAATGCTTTTTAAATAGCAAGTATATAATTGCTAGATGTTATCACGGTACCTTTAAATCCCTCCTATCTTCCCTGGATGTGGACTCTGTAGAATCATCGCTGCCTCGGCGCGATCCAGAGTAACTGGATCCAGTAGAGATCATACGACTTGTGGTCTGATGGAGAGAAAAAATGGAAAAAAATTGTTAAAATATATTATATCTGAGACAGCGTAGCATCCTCCTCCTCCTTCTTCACACCAATATGTGGGGCCCCACTAGCATGTTAACAGGTTTTGACCAATAGGCTAAAAACTTGCTGACAAATTATAATTTGTGTCAAGCGGGTGATAATTTGGTAAAAACAACAAATGAGGACAATTTCCATTTCATAAGTCAGAGTTCAAAAAGATGAAAAAATGTTTTAATTTCCCAAGATACAACATGAAACTGAAGCAAAATGGGAATTACACCAGGCACGTCAATTTCACATAGTCAAAATTATATTCCTGGGTAAACGTCGAGGGTGTCCTCTTCGAGCCCGTAAGGGTCCAAAATAACCAATTTTAGCCCATGGCAAGTGTGTTCTATACTAGCGAGGTCCCAGTGTTAATGGTAGCTGGGGTTAGTAGACTGGTCCACTACATCTCATGCCAGCTACGATACAGGCAAGTATCAGGCGTGATCTTACTTTAGACTCCACGGGACTGCTGCTGCGACCAGCTCCTTGCTTGCTGGACGACCCCATTCTACTAGTGGACTGTTGGAGTGGACGGTGGTCAGAGAGAAATAGAAAGGGTTGGTTAGCTAATGAAATGACGACCAAGATAGTTCATCTATTTTCTTTATGGGTGTGCTGATTAAAAAATTGGTTACCCTAAAGTTTAAGGGACTGTTGAATCACAATTGTAAGATGAGAAAATAAACCTAGAATTACTCTTCTAAGTGTTGTGTACAAGTCAGTTGGTTAACGTCATACTTATTATCTAATATTTCAAAAGGGCGAGAGTGTATGTCATGCTGATTTTGGTGCACTAAATTCTGGAAGGAGGTTTTTGCCACCTAGGCCATGGTGTGCTTAAGTGCTAGATACATCATTTTTTGTGACAGGGACAAAAACCAGAGGCTAAAAAGTCAAGTTGGTGCCTTTATGCAACTGAAAGATGAGGTTTAAAATTGCGAGGGTTATGTAATGGAGGTGCCGCTTTCACTATAACATTGGCATATTATGACAAATAATGGTAAAAGTAGAAATATTCTGAATTTACAGGCTTTCAAAGTAAACTTGGCATATCATGACAAATAGAGGTAAAAGTAGAAATATTCTGAATTTACAGGCTTTCAAGGTAAACTTGTGAATGGCCTACAGACACAATAATATTTTGTTTAGTGGCACAATTTGGACCATTATTTGCTGTTTATTTTGGTTTGCAGATGGGTTTTGGAATTATTCTGTATCCTATTTGAGTTCAGGGGTCACAATTTTAAGACTGAAATAAAATACATTTATGAGTACAACAGTGCTGGCGATTAAAATCAATTGAAATAGTAAAAACAGACTCGAGTTACTGTGTGTGTGTGTGTGTGTGTGTGTGTGTGTGTGTGTGTGTGTGTGTGTTAATCCTAAGACATTAATATATACACAATCCACTTAAAATGAAGGAGACTAACAAAACTGGGCTTCAAACAGAAGAACCTATACTCACAGTATGTTGACTTTTCAGTTCAAAATGTTTGTCTTGTTTTTCTTCAGACTGGAAAGAAACACAAACATAGGGTTAATCACAAATACTGGATTTTCTTTGGCAGCAACATAACACTGTCAGACAGAATTTTCAATTACAAAAATACTAACAGAAAACAAACATGCTAATACCAAGTGAGGCAAATTACATATACATTTTCATTAATTTCCTGCTTTTAAAATTAAACGCTGAAGTGAACCAAAGGAATCCTGTTCTGAAATAAACAATTCTGCTTGAAAAGAAAAATTCTTAGGACAAAAACAATACTTGTTAAAGCAAAGCTGTACCTAAAGCCAATTTAGCACTAATTCTGCCCTTCTTCCTTTAGAACCCAATTATCCTTACATTTCTAAACAAAAGCTGTTCTTACATTTCTAAACAAAAGCTTAAGTTACTGGATACCCCAGTGCCAGAGTAGAGCACTACTGTATTATTATACTGAATTCACTACTTTCAAAGTTAAAAAATAGAAATTCATGAATCATGTCACCACTCTGAGTAATTAGTTACTTAAATCTTTCTGCCAACATTAAGTAAGTCTCTCGACCCCCCACCCCCCAAAAAATAAATAATTAACTAAACCTTAATTCCAGTTATTACATAAATAAGGATACAATAATATACAGTCTTAAGAAACCTTGTCTGAACGAACAGTCTTATATATACATTTGACAACCTTAGCAGTTTAAAAACATAGTCGCATAAAAATCTCACACGCATACGTGCATTCATAACCGTGAGGGCTTCAAGTTAAATGGGCACACATTTAATGTCATTGCAATCACACCACCATTTCAAAAATTATTACAACTAGCTGTTTACAAATGGATCTCACAAAATCTTCAGAAAAAAGGAACAAGATTCTAACACACACCCTTCTTAGTCAGATCTGACACAGTTGTTCACACAGGACTCTCATATCTGGTGCCAGATGTTGTCATCATGATTCACCCTCAACATGCAATTTATGTAGCATGGAACTCAGATCTTCAACCAAAATAATTATTTGCAATAACATTACTGGATAGAATTTCTCCTTGTTTTGTTTTCTTTCAATGATTTATGTGTATTGCTTATTAATTAAAAGGTGGCTTATGTGTACCCTCTCTTCCTCATTCCTTCATTTCTCCTCTTTTTTCTTTCTTTATGAGAAAAAAAACTTTTTTGCAGCATATCCTTTTTTTTGGGGGGGGGGGGGGGGTTATTCTTATTTCTACCAATTATCAATTTTTCCTGATCATATCCATTTTTTCTAGTGAAGGGACATGTACTGACCATTAAAAAATTTAAGTAGTTTCATGATGTCTAAAGGTTACTAAGGCAGGTGTCAGGCTGCACTTCAAACTGCCTGTCAATCAAAACACTTTATATATGTCAATAGAAAGCTTTTTTCCCTTTGAAAGGGAAACTAATTTTTGAGCTCACCTTCCATACCTGCGATTCTAAAGTCTACTTATATACAAAATGAAAAAACACAAAAGAAAGGAAATGATATGTAAAAGCTTTTCTCTCTTCAGAAGATTACTGTAACTATTTACCCAGCTCACCTACTAATAACCTGCATTTTAGAAGCCTACTCATAAACATATAAAAATGTATAAATTGATACAAATCCTACCTGCCACTCCACATCGCTATCTGCATATTCACATGGCGTGCTCCGCCCACTGGAGGCCAAAGAACGAACGTCCCCATGACAAAACTCATCTTCGAGTCGAACCCTTAACAATTTCTTCCAATCAAATATTGGGGATAAATACGAAAGGTATGTCTCAGACTCGCCTCCTGGGTCCTGACGTAGTTTTGGCTTTTTGTTTTTGAAACGGGGGCTAGAACAACCAGAAAGAACCTCCACAAATTCTTTATGCTCTGATAGCAGCGTGTCACTCAAATTACTACCATTGTAATGTGCCAATTCTGATTCTGTATCCTTGGATATATTATCTGGTGGTTTAGATCTTGGTGGTTTTGGCGGTGGGGAGAACAGGGATTCTTCACCTTTTTGGTATTCATGTTTGCTATATACTTCAGTTTCTTTTGACCTCGTTTCAGACCGACCATGAATTATCTGATTCTCCTCAATGTCTTCGTCATCTTTCTGCAGCATTGTGGTTTCGCACTGTCCATCTTCTTGATTGACCCAACTCTGTGGGGAATCTATACCCATCTGTGAATGTTCATCCGCTTCATCACCTTCCATTTCAGTTCTCACCATACAATAGCTAACATAACGACAATCAGCATTTGCATCTTTGACTTCACAACCATCGTCTCTCATAGGATCCCCATACTCCATTATCTTGTCTGAGTCACCTTCAATGGAAATAACAGTCCTACCTAGTTTCTCCCCACTTTCCCCAGATGTAGCATTCCATCTACTCATGCTTGACACATCAAGTGGAAATTGAGCATTTAAGGCCGTTTTTGTTTTATAAGAATCTTTTATCTTTGAGGCTGGCAATGACTCAAACTTTGAAGAATTTTTTTTCTCGTTTGGATCCTTCCTGGCAGTGTTCCGTACAGCAGGTGGAAAGTTAATATAAATTTCAACAGTGTTGTCTTCTTCAACTGAATCAGACTGACCAACTTCCTCCTCTTCTGCAGTTATTCCTTTCCCCTTGTTATCTTCACAGGGTTCTAAGGTCTCTGATGTCTTACCATTTAACTCTAAGCCAGAGCACCCACCAACATTAAGCACCCGATTAGGTGAAATGACTCCTGGCGTGGACGCAGAGCATGGCAATGTCTTTTGATTTGGTTTTCCATCTGTTACACCAACAACACGTGTGACACTGATCACTGCATCCTCATTACCATAACTAGGTGATGTGAGTTTGTTATGAAATCCATCCTTGTATTCGTGACTGCTGGGAACGTAATGTGGGGCGACAGCTTGTGTCTTGGTGCTCTTTTCCGTCATCACTGCCACAGAAGGTGATGTTGGCTTGAAATTAATGTTCTCCTCTTTATCATTAGAACCACCAGAGATTGGCTGGTATTTGTCATAATAATCACCATTAAAACACTCAGTGGCAGCTCCAGTTTGCATGTTCATTTCAGTGTGGTAAATGGGAGGGGCATACAAATCATGTGAACTACTATAGGGGTCACCACCTGTCTCCTCACCCAGACAATTACGGTTGCCATGCGGTCTTTCATCTAAACTGTTAAGGTCATCATGTGGTTTGCCATCTGAACAATAGGTGTCACCAGCAGTCACATTCACAACAGTGCCCTTGGGAGGATAACCTGTCTCTTTGGAGAGCTGGTAATTATCAGCATTTTGCCTTTGCCTGGTATCATTGCATACAGATAAATTTTCTGGGTTGTCTCCACTGACCAGAATTAATGATGTGTCTTTCACATACATTCCTGATCTTCTGTTGTCACACTGCGCCTTCACAGCACTTTTCAATTCTCTGTCAAGGGATTCCCCTCTGGCTCCTGTCTCCATTTTCCATGTCTCACTACCCACAGCCTCAACTGTCAATCCAGTATTGGTATCTCCCGGCTTGCCTGCTGTTTTCTCTATATCAGATGTAGGCGAGGTTGGATTTGATAGAGTGAGAAGAAAAAGACGTCCTTTTTTACTCTGATGGTCAATTTGACCAGTAGAATTAGGTTGACTGTCTGATATGGACAGTGATAAATGTAAATCACTGTGGTATGATAGCCTTCTTGGGGAATTAGTCCCATCTTCATCTACTTCTCTCTCCTGGCTCTGAGCTTCCAAATATGGCAGTTCTCGAGTCCCAATTCCATCCCCCATTTCATCGTGTATAATTTCTCTGTCCGGTTTCTTCCATTTGTTCACAGTGGCATAAATCGCATCAGCCCCTTCATCTTTCCGAGCATAACGGTTCTCAGAACCCCAATCATCAACAGAGTGTGCTCTTTTGTCTTCATATAAACCATCTTCAACTCTGGTATAACTGGACTCCTCCTCCCTGGAATAAGCATCTATGCTAGCATAATTGCCATCATTCGTTCCAGGAAACCTGGCAGGAGAGTGCAGATCAGCATCTTGCATGGAATACACAGCACCACAACTTCCATGCCTCTGATCAGTGTTATCATTCCCCCAGATGACCCTTGTCTCAGGATAGGCTGATGTCAAATTAAGCTCGCTGCGAAAGTCAATATGGCCATCAGACATTCTTGGTGGGTTGAATTCTGCACTTACTGACCCTGGGAATAGGTACTTCTCTTCCAAGTGGTCATATCTATAATCATCCTGGTATCTCACCCCCTTATGCCCAGTGTAATTCAGACCTTGGTCGCCTGGATAGACAACTCTCTGATCTCTTACAGCACTGTCCCGGTTCTCTCTTTGTGACCAAAATGAATCTTCTCTTCGAGGATAATCACATTCAAAATATTCTGGGTATCTGTCCAATTTCTGACAGGGACTACATATTTCTTGACTGGAGCCAACTTGTGCATCATAGCCCTCATGATGATTATACGGGACATCAGAGTATAGGAAGTCATCTGCCCTCTGTTTGCTATCACTGTACCTTACATGAGCTGGTGGCGAGGGGTACTGGGTTAACTTACCATCATGTTTATATCGCCATGTATCCTCAGAGTCTACTGGTGAAATGTTCTTTGCTCGTGCCATTTCAACATCTTTCCATATTGCCTGCTCTTTTCCCTGATAATCAGAGGAATGCTTAAATTTTTGATAAGGGTGATCCTGCCATGCTAAATGTTTTCTTTCATTGCCCCAATAATGGTCATAACGGTCATGCAAAGGAGGTGAGTGCAAACGCCGATTTTTGGGTAAACCGTTGGAATAACCTGGACCTTGAAATCCATCAGAATGTTGACGCCACTTATCTTGGGCCTGTCTGCAGTTATAATAACCCTCAAAATTCCTGTGGGATCTCGAGCCACTAGACCATGAATTGGATATGGCGGCAAAATTATCTCTCCTTGCACTGGCCCCTGGGTCTCCAGGGTGGTGCTGGTGGTGCTGTTTCCCATTCGAAATGGAGCTGTCATCTGAGCTGACGGTGTTCCCCATGACAGTGTCACCAGTGGCTGTTGACGACCCACTGTCTGACTGCTCGGACTGATCTGTGTTTATGCTGGCCTGGGGAATGCTGTTGTGTGGCACAGATTCTGTCACTGGTGGTGGTGGTGGTGGTGGGGCTGTCACGATATAATTTACAACTGAAACTGGGGAATGGAGTTTTAATTTTTCTGGTTGTTTCTTAAAACTAAAATCACCTTTGTTTTGTGGTGAAGACGAAGGAGAAGAATGGTTTGGGCTCCAATGAGTTTTCTTAGCCAATTTTTTCTTTAGTTGGGACACAACAGAATCAGTAACATCAGTCTTTGATGCTTGCTCAAATAGTGAGGCTTTTGCTTTGACAGAATTGCCATATGCCTGCTTAGTCTTACTGTCACTGGCTGACTTCACATCTGGTCCTGTATTGGCTGTCTTATTGTCCTCTTGGGTTTCCTTTGTCTTTGTTCCAATTATATTCAGTTTTTTGGCCGATTCAGAATCCTCGATTTTTGCACTGAATTTTCCAACTTCTCTGGCCAGATATTTCTCAGTCTTGCCTCCCCATTTTGAGGTACCTTTGGTTTGGCTAATTATAAAACCATCATCATTTTGGGCATATTTTTCTTTCTCATCACCAGACCCATGTCTGTGATTTTGCTCAGGTGCCTTGGTGCTACAAACAGTGATATTACTGAGAGCAGTTACAAGTCTCTCATCTGACTTCCCCTGTGTTTGGTGCTTTTTTCTGTTGGTATCTTTATCAACTGCATCACCCCTTATAATAACACTACAGGCAGGCGGTGAGTGTAATGACTTCTGGGTTCCTGAAAAATATTGCACTGAAGTGTTTTCTCTACAAGGTTCTTGCCCAGTGCTGGGATCCTCATCTTCTGAAACACTTGATTTCTGTGGTAGCAGAGATAGATCTTTCTTTGCGCATATTTCTCCAGAGTCTACCTTTATTTTGAAAGGTGTCAGAGGTGTGTCACGGCTTGTGTAAATTGGATCATCAAAGGTATTTTTACGTGTAATATCACCAACTCTGCTTTTTAAATTTCCACTGACGTCTTTCTGGGGAATCTCGTCCTTTTTAACATCTCTTGTATTTCTGTGGTATTTCCAGTCTCCAAAAGAAGCAGAATTATCCCCGTCGAAGTGAACTGCCTTCTCTTGCAGTTGATATTTATGTGACAGCCCTTTTTTTGATCCTGAGGAGCTCCTCTGCTTGCTTAAGCCACCACCAGGACTGAGCAAAACAAAAATCTTTTCAGCCCGACTTCCAATCCTGTTGCTACCCACATGACCCTCCTGTAGCTGCTTCATGCGCTGCAGCACTATTCCTGTTGGAACAGCAAAAACCCGATCCATCTCAGGGTCCTTACTCAGGAGCCCAGTGCCTTGTTTGTGTATATCTATTCCCTGGTATGTTTGTGTAGAGTGAGGTATGAACTTGTGGCTATGTACAGAATGTTTGTGCTTGTCACTCCCTCCTGTCTGCTGTTCTGATCTCTGCTCAGGTTTCTCAGTGTTTATACAAGAACCTGGCTGATTATTTTTGTTGTCATAGGTCTCTGTTTCTTTCACCTTAGAGCAAGATGTGATTGCAGTGGTTTGCTGATTAATTCTGCCCTTCGATGTCAACTTGGCACCAGAAACAACTTCAGTGCTTGGTAAACTATTTTTGCTGTCAAACATGAGCTTTTTCACTCCCTTTAAGTGACGAACTTTAGTATCTTGCTGATTATTTTTGCTATCAAAATTTTCTTTTTCTCCTTCCTTTGAGCTGGAGCTCGTTACAGTATTTGGGGTATTGTTTTTGCTTTGATACATTTTATTCTCTTCTGAGCCAGATGTGATATTCTTGACATGCTTGTTAAGACCAGCAACAATGACAGCGTTACAAGCAATTCCAAATGAACCTTGATGACCTCTTTCCATTTTCTCTGAAATAACTCTACACTTATCTCATTTGAGATCAAGCATTCAGTATATTTATTTTACTAATGACTGGATTTGATAATTACGTCTTTGCTTTCCAAAAAATTACAGAATTGCAAAAATATCCCAGGTGTCCTCTTTGTGAACCTCCTTTGCTCAGAGTCCAGAAATCTCTGTAGAGGTCACTTAATGGTGAAGTTATCACTTGTAATATAAGTGTTATTAGCATTAATGACACCAATTCAGCTGACCTCTGACATTTTCTCTCCACTTTTTCCGACCTGGTGGTTGAAAAATTAACTAAGAGCCATGCTGAGGTTTGTCTGATTGGTAAAAACAGCACTTAAGCTCCGTCCAGGAGAAACAAAATCCTAATTTCCTAAATGATGTTTATGTAATTATGCCTTGTTCCCTTCTCCGATCAGCTTTTAATTGAAACAATTTTCCACAAATCTTGCGATAATGTATCAAAATAGTTTGCCCAATTTCTCGATGCCCTTCTCAGGTCTCTGCTGGGCACTTGGGAACACAGGCCACTGCCAAACATTCCATCATTTTCTGTAATAATCACTACACTGTTTAATTTTCTACTTGGCAATGAAATGATAGGGAAAGAGAAAAACTTTGCTGTTACTTTTCTCTCACATTTTATGTGTATGCCTCTGATCCACAGTGCAATTACCTCTGCACTACCAGCAATATTGGAAGCAATGCAGGTTGTTATGTCATAATTGATTCTGCTCCTTGACTGCTGTGCATGTAGATTGTCATTAATTAATGATCAGGCTACCAGGCCCTTGCTCTGATATAGCCCTGCTCTGTCCAGTTAGGAGATGAGACTTTCCAAGCCTTGTGATATATGTCCAAACATCCAGTGAACAAAAAAATTTAAATTTACTATTTTTCATTCCCTAAGGATGAGAATATGTCTGTCTCCAGGATTCTGTGTATAGTTATCAACCTAAGTAACGGAATATAAAATAATGCTAATATCTTGTATCCAGTTCTCTAGTATTCTTGTTTTCTGTTCCACCCATTCTCTAGGATATTCACTATTGTCACATCATATGTCCCCAGGTATCAAAGTGTTTCTCTCAGAATCCCTAGAAAACACATCTGGATGCTCTTTTTGTTAAAGAATCCCATCAGAGAAGCCTCTCAGAACTCCATCCCCTGGAGTGACTGTGTGTCCTGCGGTCTTGCCATCTGGTCCTTTCCCCCATTAACTCATTATATCTTTAACCACAGATCTATCTTCAGTTTTTTTCCCACTCAGTTGACAATATCAGATGTTTGAGTTAATTATGTTACAAGAGGGGCCCCTGAGGACGAGACTGCACTGTGCACTAAATGATAATCTCAGTTTCCAGTTAATACAGCGAGAATGACATCTGTTCTCTTAATTTCTGCTCAGGGCTTTCAATCCGATTATCTTTAATAATCAAGTTTTTTTGTTGCAATTGTTTTCCTAGTAATAATAAGCCTACTGTGAATCCTTAAAGAGGACTTAGCCCAGAAAAATGTTATCAGCAATTTTATCAATTAAGAGCCAAAAAAGCATCCGTCAGGTGAAAAAAGTCAGCTTCTATGTGATGCTGTGAAAACAATCTACCATTCTGGTTGAATTAAGAACAAAATGCAATCACTCTTCAGATAACTTGGTATCTTCCTAAACAATATTTTCAAGAAAGTGTTCTTCCCTTATTTAGTCAATAACCTACACTGATGTATTCCAGAGCAAAAGCTCCATGGCATAAGGACATTTTAAAAAGTCACCATCCTTTTCTCTTTGTCTCAATCGAAGTGTAATCCAGGTCTAAAAAGTTATTTTCCCAATAGTTGGCACTTATTCACTTTTCCAGTGCTGATGTTCTTGTTTTCCTTGAGAATACTGGAATTACATCCAAATAATGGTCTTCTGAGAGCACCTGGAGTGTCCTTGTCAATAAGTATATCTTTGATTCTCATTAATAACCCATGCTGCCCACATCATGTGTGTTTTAACTGGCACCAACTCATACTATACTGTACGGATGTGTAGGTCACAATGGAGTTCCTTTCTCTGTCTCTCCTTTTTTCCTTATGCCAAAATATGTCAGGAAAAATTCAAATTATTTTTTGTTAGTATTTACTAGAATTTCTTCTCGCTGATCTTCATACCAAACCAAAAGATAAATTCTAGAAATCAAGGACTTAATTTTGAAGCTTAAATCTGATTAATGAATTTCATAGCGGAATAAAAATTACTGTCCCAAGTTAAAGAGAGACATAAAAATTCTGGCTAAGTTAAACTGGAAATCAAAACCAGAGTGAATCACTGTATCTTTTGTCAATACATCCCTATAAGGAAATAGAGCCAACAGAAATAGTGTCGAATAAAACACCGTCACCACCCAGCTCTATGGTGACTGCAGAGACCCAAGTCTCTCTCTAATTAAACTCTACTCAAAAACCACACTTAAAACCAATCTTCTAGATCAGATCTGAATCCAATCAACAAACAATCCGTCAATATAACAGACCTGCAACACCTTTCTGTTCAGTTGTCATGCAACTTTTATTACCTTTGGTCATGAATTATTTGTGTTCCCACGTTATAATGATGTGTTATGTGCCTATTGAATGTGCCTGCAGAGATGTTGCTGCCGAGATAGGTTGCCGTTAGTGGATAAACCACCTTCCATTGTTTCCACATAAGTGTATTCACACAAGGCTTTAAAAAACTTATATTTTATTCAGACCATTAATACAAGCTTTTCTAAATATTCTGTCTGTTTTGTTTTGTGTATTTGCTACCAGTATTTACTGGGATGTGATATGATAAGGGAAAATATAAGGACAACACTGAAAGACAAAAGTGATTGAGAAAAATTGAAATTGTTTTTAAAAGATAGTGATATAAAAGATGTGTTTAAGTTCATTAAGGACATTTCACTACATTTCAAATGCATGAAAAAAATTTGATTGGAACCAGTATCTTTAAAGATTATGTTTAAAG
This sequence comes from Lingula anatina, assembly GCF_051362555.1. Taxonomy (NCBI): domain Eukaryota; kingdom Metazoa; phylum Brachiopoda; class Lingulata; order Lingulida; family Lingulidae; genus Lingula; species Lingula anatina. The sequence goes on along the minus strand of NC_141771.1, from coordinate 3,447,050 downwards.
AAATAAATGCTCCGATTACCTCAAATTATTTGCAATTACAAAGCAGTTATTTGACCACCTACAGCGAGATCTAAACCAGGTCCATGGGAAACATTAGTTCTAAACAATGACATCAAAATTTTCAGTCAGACACCTAGAGGCTATTCACACAGCACTTTTCAATGACTTTGCAGCATTTCAACCTTTAATATTCATACTTAGCATATATATGAATGATTATTATGATGTATTGTTGTTCTCATACAGGTTTCAAAGATGGGGCCGGTTTCACAAAGCAGTAGTTAGTTAGAACAACTAACTACTGAACTACCTCGCTAACGAGAAAACTTAGCGATTTTTGAGGGGTGTTTCACGAAGCAGTCGTTAACTCATCGCTAAGTTCAGTCGTAAAGTTCGGTCGTTAGTTCTCTCGTTACTCACCGTAGTCTCGAAACCGTCTGCCGGAAGTGGAACTCTTCCGTAAAAGTGTCACGAAAGCACTAACTCTCCAATTTTTGGTGGCTGGAAATGCATAAGAACGTCTGCTTTGAGGTCGTCGTAAAGGATCTCCACCACCTTTTTGCCCCTCTTTTTGTCACAGCTAGGCGCAACCTCTCGTAAATTGCATCATCGTGTGTATATTCTAATAGATTCTGCCTTTCATGAAAACGTCGTAGTCTACGTTGCCGTCTGGCGGTACGGATAGCAAGAAAAGTAGCCGCCATATTGGATACAAAGACAAACGACAGACAATGGTAACTAAGCAACCTTTTTATTTCACTCATTACGCATGCGTACGATGAAACTCTAGAGTTAGCGACTGGTCTGACCAGTCGTTAAATATCCAAGGCAACAACGAGACAATAACGAGCGAGAGAACTAGCGACTGCTTTGTGAAACGGCACTATAACTAGCGAGAGGCTAACTACCGATCGCTAACTAACTACTGCTTTGTGAAACCGGCCCCTGGACTCAAGTTGTCAACAATTATTCAGTACAGTTAAAACCGTGGCTAAAACTGAAAGAAAAATATTATAATAAAATAAGCTAATGTATGTTTACTTCATGACCATTGCCCTTAAGTGACAACCTTTAAGTGTAATTAAACAATTTAACTCAGATTGTCACCCATCCCTATAAGGGTCAATTCAATGTCACCTGTCTTGAAGGTAAGAGCTCTATCAACATTAAGGTACAAGTACCTTTTTATATCTGTGCTAAAGCAAGTGCTATGCAAACAGAAAGACATCACTCAGGTGACAGGTATTTCTCTGTGCTTATGTACATATTGGTTTTAATGACAGGAGGTTGACAGTGTACACTATGCCCTTTTGACTTTAGTACATTTGTAGCAAAAATGTATCAAATCAATAAAACAATGCCCAAGTATATTTACTAGTACCTATCTACCAGTAAGCCTCTTTTTTCATAACATGAAGACAAACATATAATAGAAAATTTTAATTGTCATTTAATAAAACCCATTTACATTTACTGTACATTACCTGCCACAACTTATTTGTTTAAAGATTCACCAATTAAATTTGCTCCTATTCTATCATTTTTTAAATCAGTTCTGGACACTTTCTACATGCACTTAGCATCTGTCATACAACACTGTGTAACTTGGACACCTTAAAACCAGATTTTTTAATATTTTGATATTCAAGTTAGGCTATGTTAATTACAACTTCAGCTTATGTCGTAATCAAGAATAAAATCCACTTCATAAGATGTGTCCAGAATAATGATCAATTGAATTAGTAGGTGACAAATTATGTTGAGTCTACTACATACACACATATATCTTCCAGTACAACAATGCACTAGAGCAGTCTCACCTCTCTCACCCTAGCTTTCCACCAAATATAGGGCCTCTAAATGAAGACCAGACCAACAATGTGTTGTTCATGTTTTCTCTCACAATACGTGATGCCATCGCTGCATTCAGACATGTATGCACTCACCATACCAGGGGCCCTCTGCTCTCATAGTAGAACTTTAGCCCAAAAATTGGTCTAAATGTTTCTAGGCAACATTTTGGTCCATTTCAGATCAAGCTAAAACCATAATACCTAGAGTTCACTGAGGTAAATAAGGAATTGGTCATTTTTAGCCTTGTTTTTCATGTTTTAAACACAACCGCAAAGATCCAACTTCTTGGTGAATTTATATGTAGCCAAAGAAGACTGCAATTCTCTCTAAGACTCTAGACCACTTTTCGACTAACATTTTTATTTGAAGTAGGACCTACTGAGCCTAGACCAAAATCACTCCACACAGCCTTATTTCAGTATCAGCCAATGTTCTTCCCAAGTCATCTGAGCAATGGGCAACAGGCAAGAAAACACTTCATGTACCTTAATGCCTTTTTTTGTCAAATGAATTATCTTAACTGAATGAGCTAAGTTTTCACAAACCAGAGTAAAAGAAAGATCAAGGCTGGCGGTCTACTAGCAAGTTATAGAATGAATTGTGACGGAGAAGATTTGAAAACGCAATATAAAAGCACAACCAGCTGGGAGAATTCTCACACAAGTTTTTAGCATCACTAGGTAAAAATTTCCTTGGTGCATTTTGAACTTTTTGCTATATATTCAGTGCCATAACTTAAATATAAGTTCAACTAATTGAACTTAAAACTTTCTTATACAGCATCTCTGAACACAACAAAACTTGGTGTGCTCAGCCTTACATCAAACTTGCATCTTCAAAAACTCACCTGATGTAGTTACTTTTCCTTTCCTTCTTTCAATTTCTAACATTTTGTATCATAACATGTATCATACATATAAGTCTCCTGAGAAAGCAACAGAGGTATGGAAGTTAAAAGTTAAAAGGGAGAGGGGTGGGGGTGGGTTGTAGATGAAAACTCACCTCTTTTTGTTGTTTTTCTAGTTCCTTCATGCGTATTTCCCTGGCCTCCGCTCTGGCCGCTCTCTTGGCCGCCAGCCTCTGCTCAGCCTGAATAAAAAAGAAAACACGAAAAAGATCAGAAAAAAAGATAAAGCAACTGATGTGAATACAATGAAAATGGTGTCTGAACTTGAGCAAAGACATTGGTTTATAAATACAAACGTGACACACCAACATGCTTAAAGGCAACAAAAAATTTTCTCACCATTCAAAGAGTAATATCTGTTTTACAAGGAAGACAGTGACAATTTTTATTATATGATTATACATATGTAGAACTATGTAATAACAATAACTATATCTGACCACTAAAAATTCTAAAATGCTTAAAGATACATTTTACTGGCATTCTTAATTTGGAATTCTGCAACAGGTTTGTAAAATACAGTATGAGATTTCAAATAGGACTTCACTCGATACACTTGTTTCAGTGCTGGTCCCTGAGAGCGAAAACTAATACCATCTTCTCCCACCATCCTCCTTCTCCTCTGATAGTATAAAGTTTCAATGTAACATATCCAAGGCCACAGGTTCCAAGCAGAACAAGCAGCCTCTCTGAGAGACCAGACTTGAGAAGTGTTTTCCAAATCCTCTCAGACATCTGGACAATGCGCACTTCATTTCATAGCAATGTGGTATTAAAGTGCTCTGCATTAAATTTCTACATAGAAAAGGGGCAATGTGTATTGTTCTTGGTGTATGCCAGACAAATGATCCACAATATCAAAATGTTCAAGTATTTGGACTGCATGTCAGACTCCTAGTGTATACTAGTAACAGTGAAAGGTGCACTATCTGTGTCTCAAAATCATATTATGATGTCTAAGTATCCTGCTAAGCTACTTATCTTTCTCAATTCAGAATATGATGAAACCCCTCAAAATTAGAGTACTGTACCTCATATCAATTTTTTTTTTTTTTTTTTTTTTTTTGTGTGTGTGTGTGTGTATGTATGTAGACAGACAGTCAGACATTTAAACAAATTATCTGTTGGAAATGGTATGAAACATATATAATGAATCAAAGTTCAGGGAAGGCTAGAGCAATGAATCTTGAAAACTAGTAAGAGAAAACTGCTTTTTTTTCTTTAAAAAATTTAGATTTGGCTCAGACATCCAGGATGCTCAGAAATCCAGGAAAAGATATCTAAGCAAAGAGGTAAACATTTTCCAACCATTAGTTATATAATGAAAGCACTGCCTCTTTCTATTCTATTGCAGGCATCTGATACAAAAATTCATAATTAAACCCTGACCTCTGACTAGTAAAGAGTTTTAAATCAGTCAAGAAAAGATCAAGCTCATATCTCTACCAATTTCAGTTACACGGGACAGAATAATCTCGTATTTCCCTCCCATAAATTACATACTGATTCCATAATGTCAGAAAAGAAAATCCACTCTCAGTACAACATAACTCAGCATGTCAGACATACAAGTACAGGGTTCTGCCGAGGCCGCGATTCTGCGAGATTCTCGCCAAAAAAATAAAATTCTCGCACAAAAATTACCAAAGATGCGAAAATTCTCGCATACAAACCGAGTGGGGGTGCTATCATTGTTCTTGAGATGATAAAAGACACATTGAGAGTGGCGTCTAAAATTGTTTATCTAAATAATCATCACCGGTATAAATTTCTTCGCATCGTCCGCTGCATTGACTTGTTAACACAGTGTAGCTAACGTCGTCATATTGCGACGTTTCCGATGTACCCTCGTAAAAGATCGTTTCAAGCAGCGTCGTCATTTGTTGTCGTAATATCAATAGTACCTCTTCATGACTACAGTCCAATCGGCAATCCTCGTGTGACTCCGCTGCACTAAAGTTAGTTGAGCGATTGAGCGGTTCTCTCATTTCGCGGGATAGTCAACCAATTATAGACGGCGTGACAGTGATATTCAGCCTGATGAAGCGTGGTTAAAATGGCGGATTCCTCGTCGAAAGCGAAAGTTAAAAAACAGAGATCGATTTTAAGCTTTATGCCAAAGTCTTCGGCAAGCGGTGAAAAATCAGGTCAGACTCCTGTTAATCCCCCCTCAGATGAATCCGTCTCTCCGCCTGACAAGTCTGAGAAAAGGAAGAAACAAATTTCTGAAGTTGCGACTCCAGATGAAACTGACAGTTCGTCGACGATAAAGGTATGTTCATTCCGTGGCATTTTTATTTTACGGTTTGGAAGGACACTTGACACTTCGTTTGAAAATGTGAAAGAAAGTAAAAAAAAAAAGGTAATAGGCCCGTTTTTGATACGTTTATTCCTCTATATGTGAGTATGAAAATTGAAAAAAAAAAAAAAACGTTAAAAAATGACGGGTCCCGTTTCTGATATGTTTATTCCTCCTACTTGAGTATGATAATATGAAAAAGAAGTTTAGGTCCGTTTTTGATGTTTATTCCTCCTATGTGAGTATGATAATATGAAAAAGAAGTTAAAAAAGTAAGGAGGCCCGTTTTTGACATGTTTATTCCTATCACTCTATAGTGTATATATATGTGTGTGTGTGAGAATAAAAATTTGAAAAAAAGGAAATGTTTAACTTTAATGAAGAAGTAAGGAGGCCTGTTTCTGATATGTTTATTCCGCTGTATATGTGTGTGAGGATACTAATTAGTAATTTGAAAAAAAAAAGTTAGGGCCTCCTAATCAAGGATATTTTCATAGAATGCACTCAACCAAATGTGTGACCTATATTTTTTTACCTTAGCCTTTATTTTAAAAAGTAGTCAATATTGTGAAAACGATAAATCAAAGATAAAAATGTCCTTCCCAAACACTATTATTCAATTTTTCCTGATAAAAGTGTTAATTAAGTCATGATTAATCATCAAAACCTAAAAATTATTTTGGATTGTGGTGTCTGGTTCCAGAAATTACAAGTTTGTAAGTAGGAAAAATTTTAACTTTTCTTTAATTTTAGGTCTGCAGACCAAATACCATCGAAGGGCCTGAAAGAAAGAAACCGAAAGTAGTGCCACAGAAATTTCAACACGATTGGTTAAGAGATTATTCTTGGCTCCGCTATGATAATGAGGCAGATGCTTTATAAAAAAATCATTTGCAACTGTATATACATACAGCCTATGTAAAGTTACTTTCAAAGTTGAATCAGTTCAGTTTGTGAACTTTAATAAAATACCAGTACAGACTAGCAGTGTATGTTTTTACGTAAAATATCATTTTTCCTGATCTCCCACTATTTCTCAAAATCTCCCCAACTTTTAAGCTCAGAGGGGAGAATTCTCCCCCCTTTTTTGAGACCTTGGCAGAACCCTGCAAGTACCTCAAATGACTCTTATGGAACCCACTGTATTACATAAAGACGGCAAATTCCTCATAACATGACATTACTGCCATCCAGAAACATATTTCCCACTGTCAAATCATCTCAAAAGCAAGTCAAGTTCGTTGTGTCATTAGGGGCAACACAACAAGGGCACTGTGTCAATCGCCCTGGCAAAATGTCACAGCGGAATAAAACAAACATATTGACAGTAAAAGCAGCTTGAGGTACATTTCCTCTCATCCTCCCCCTTTGGCCTACTATAACAACTAAAAAGCATGCTGTAATAACAAAGAGGTTGCATTTGAATGCGACAACAACAATGGCGGCGCAGCACTTAAATAGGATCAGGCGTTAAGGTGTTATGTCTTCCTGATATTAGAAGGCAATAAAGCATGCGTAGTCGGGGTTATATGTCAAGGAGGGCATACAATTTGTTTAACTGGAGCAAAAATGTTCATTTTGTCATGAGAAATTTATCAACTAGGGCCTGGTTCACAAAAGTACTAGTACTTGAGACCAAAATTGAAGTCAAACTTCCATTCAGGAGAAATCTGCAACTGTGGACTAAAATATTTTATAATCCATTTTTAGCTTGTTCTGTAATAGGAGATTCATTTCATTGGAGTTACCACAGACTTATCTAAATGAACTAAAATAAGTTCGGAACAATTTGTGGTTGCAAGTTCTTTTGAGACACGGGCAACTCAGGTGGTGATTTTCTTGCTCACTGACTTAAATAAGAGATGCGTGTGTAGAACAGGGCAAGGCAAAGACAGATTAGCCAATTCGTTCATTCAAAAACTGCCAAAATTGCATGTGTGGATTCAAAAGTTATTTATCATGTCCCACCTACCAGTACCCCCCTCCTACCCACTCAAAAAGGTTCCAAAAGTTGACATAGACTTTTTTACTACTTTTCAAATATTTAGGTTTGGATTTATTTTACTTGCTTTTCCTAAAGATCCTATTTCTACAATTGTTATCACTCTTAAATCTTCTTGCTTATATTGCTGGTGTTGATTTTCTTCTTCCTTCGGGACTTAAATAAAAGATGCGTGTAGAACAGGGAGGGGCAAAGCATAGATTGGCCAACGGTCGTCATTCCATATTCTGTTCTTTCATTCAAAAACTAGCAACAAAAGAAGGGAAGATACAAACCATGCTTAAAACCCAAAATTTCTGAAAATTTAAAATCAACATTGCTTTGATTGTCATCATACCTAAAGAGACCACACACAACAGGGAATTAGTGCACCTCTACAGACCTATGAAAACAGAAACATTCTCGCTGTTATAACATTACAAAATTCTACCAATCTTGTTTTGACCTGTTAGGTTATGATTTCACTGGGCTGGCAGGAAAATCACTGACCAGGACCAGCAGGCCAGTGGCTATTTCTGACTCCTATTACAAGGCAGTGTTCACACGGTGCAGTGCGAGTCTGTTCAACATACAGCCATCAACTTCAAAGCTAATGAATGCACTTGTGTGGCATCCACTGACGTATATGTCACAAAACTGTGTTCTTCAATAACAAGCAATCCTTGATGAGCCCAAAATATTATTCTGCAGCTAGTGACTGCTTGGGGGTGGGGGGGTTGGGGGGTGGGAGGTGAAGGGGGGGGGGGTGTAAACATTCTGACTTAGTTTCTATGCCATCTCTCAAGTTCATTTAACTTGGTGTGTAAAGGTGCACTTTCTTCTGAAAAAGACCTCTCCTCTTTGAAAACTGCTTGCGGCAGGCCTGTTGTGTGAATCCCACACCAGACAGCTGAATTCTGCGCCTAAAAACAACTCCCAGCAAGAGATTGATTTATTAATATCTCCATCCCAGCTTGCTCTCAGCCCGTTGTCTACCTGGTGAAGGACAGGTACACATTCATCAAGGAATTAACTAAGGACAGGTGAAAAGGATCATAGGGAAAAATACACATGCAGGTAATTTCTGTATGCCAGGGATCTAGGATGTCTACGTCTATAGTAATTCAAGATGTCATTGATAAGATCTTCTTGTTTGCTGAGATCCCCCTCCCTTCTTACAGATGTTTAAGAAACCAGAAAAAGTCAATTAACTCACGTGCTAACTTGCATAGTATTAAATAGCAAAAATATCATTTTTTGCATTTGGAAAATACCCAATATCAATAAATAAATAATGTATGAAAACATTGTCAACTGCAAGATTTTAAATAATTCTTATAAAAACAAGTTTGTTCTTTTTCATTTGCTTGACAGTACAATTTCACATTCTTTAAAGGAACAATTCTCTCAATAAAAGAAAGTATTCTTGTTAATATTGAAAATGCCTGAAAACATCATATTTTCCTTTTACTCATCCTTCCAATTAACTTCCTGCATCAGTTCACCTATGTTATCATGATCTGATTTTACCTATCATGATGAGTTATTGCCAAAAAATGTTTTAAATCAGGTTAAATCAAAAGCCTCGTTATAATAAAGATACACCCATAATAACTCCAAGTGTACTTTTATGTTTGACCTAGATCAGACCCCACCTTATACACAAGGTTAAGTGGAGTATCGGGTGAAAATCAGACCTCTCCTGGCAACAGAAACTGTCTATTTACCAAGTTTATTAACAGGGTACTCCAATAGTAAGCCTAAAAATATGCCCCTTAAACTTTCTGACTTTTGTGAAACTACAATTATGACATATTTGTTTTAAACTTGAAGTAAAATTTTATACTACTCCATACCATAAATAATTTTCTTGGTTTACTGAAATAAAAATCTCACAGAAAACAATTACTAGTACATGCAAAAATATATGCACATGTGTGTGTGTGTGCAGGACATGCATGCCTGTGGAAAAAAAAAGAGAGAGAGAGAAATATTGATCCTTGGGCAAAAAGTAAGGTCATAGATTATTAAACCAAATCAGCCTTGCCTCATCCAAACCCCTGTTTACAAGCATGTTGCCCCTCCTCTGTACCTATATGCACTCTAAGCTATTTGAAGTTGTAAATGTCAAGATGATGTTAACCAGTCACTTTGATCCTATCTACTCCATATATCTGCCAGACTATACAACTTCACATTGACTTCTGTCCTAAAAGCAGGTCAATCAGACACATGGACACTTTCCAATTCTCCCCCCCCCCTCCACCACCTTGCTCTCACACACAATAAATTTATGAACAGAGAAAACCCTTCTTTCACTATTTTGACTAATGGTACACTTTGATTTTAATATCTTGGCTTATATGTTATGACTGAGAATAAGACTATACAATTTTTTTTCAAATTCATTTAGCCTTTATAAGTTTATTCAAAAGGGCATAAGTCTCAAAGATTTTGCGATTACCCAGGTCCCCCCCCCCCCCCCCCCCCCCCCCGTCTGTGTGTATGGCATGATATTGACCAGTTGGCAGTTCCTTCATCCTAATCAGCCCTCCCCCCCCCTTCCCCACAAATCATTCAGGCCACAAATCCACAACAATCGACTACTAGTTCAGGTAGCTGGAACTAATGATTTGCCATGTTACTTTTTGAGGATTCCCCCCCCCCCCCTCTGTTATGTGTATGGCCTAATTTTGACCAGTGGGCAGTCTCTTCAATCTAACCAGCTTCTCATCATTCAGGGTACAATTAACCCCAGACCTAACCAGGTCAACACAGTGACCATCCCACTAAACTGATGTACCACATGAATAGCTTCTTGATAACATGCCCATTAGCATGTGAATGCAAGATCATATATTTTGGTTTGATCATATGTGTATGTCTTTTCAAATGAAGATATTAGGCTGCCAAACAAATCATGCAAATGGTCATGATAATGATATACATATTTTATAAATCTCCTTTGCTTAGCACACTGTATTAGGGGTGTTTACAATGCAAAAGAATATTTTTTTGTCATTCTAATCATACCATATAAAATGTTTTCAAAGGAAATGGAGGTGGGGCTGCAGGGTTTTCCCCAGAGAGCTGTCCAGATGTCATTTGGATGACCATTAGCCTTAAAAGATGGCCCAAATTTCCAAAGACATCTGGATGGCTTACAAAACTTTTGGATTGGTTGGTTGGGCCTGCTTGGGTTGGACTCCCAGTGAGTAAATCAATGACCAAACCCTGCTGAAAACCCAGTGTGGATGACTATGTTTAGTTCAGTTTGCCCATCTACAAGAATAGAAAATCCAAAGGCGTTCACTTCTCAGGTGTAGACTCTAACCTTGAACTGAGAGGACCCAAGTGCTGACTGTGAACTGGTGCAGAAATATTACTTGTAATTTCAAGGAAAAATATCCCATTTTCTTTTTCAAACATAACATTCAGGCATTTCAAAAAAGTGTACCTTCTAACACAAAACTAACATCTTCTCAAAACATTTAAATTACCATTTTTTTCTGTAAAAATTCAGTAATTCACAGTGTTCAAATTTATTCAGTAATTACCGTATCTTCCCGACCATGATGCTACCAGGGTTCTGTTCTTCTTGAAGGTTTTACCAGACAGGTGAAGAACAGGGGCAACTTTTAATAGCAGGTACTCAAAATAGCTCATCTCAGTACTTCTAGCACTTTAAAGTCTGAAATGCTCTGGTTATCTGGTGTGCTTTAATCCCTGTATTATCTGGGAGTTGGTCTCTCTTTTATCAACCATTGAATTTTTATTGGTTCAAGCATATTTTTGTAAAATATATTACCCAACCATTTTTTTACAGGAATCATTAAGATTGTATTTCTAGTGTTCGTGGAGATTTTGATCTTTTTTAAAAATAGATTCGGTGTATGTTATTTAGTTTTAAAAATATAAACAAAAAATTATTATGGATGAATGTCAAAACTGCCTCCTCTCCATAGCATCCAATGAGTGTCTGAATAGAAATGTTATTTCTGTTTATTTTTCACACACAATAATCTGTACATTTTATATATTAATTCCCCCCCCCTCTCTCTCTCTATCTAAAATTTTTAGTTTCCAGAAAGTCTGTCTGTACAAGGAACCCCATATTTCCTAGAAAGCCGCTTAAGTGCAATAAGAGCATCCATTCCAAAGATCTATTTATAGTAGCACTGAAGGAAATTGCTAGCAATGTGTTATTATACATTACATCTTAATAAGTACTGCAGTGCTTTTGCCAATGCACTAAGTGCTTAAATTTTCCATCTTCACTGATTTTCCCTGTAAATTACATGAATAGTAGCAATAATTTATTCAGCTAACAAACACATTTTTCATGAAAGGCAATATCTCTGATCAGTATTTAGGCATACTAGTTTAAATATTAAAACTACACATAAAACAAACCACAAACATTGGATTTTATTGGAGCTCTTACAAGGGAAATATAAGGGTCTTTTAAAGAGCAGCTTATCAACAAGATTGCTGTGATCATATGTTCAACATTTGAGAAAGTAATCATGAACCACTGGGTAAGGATAGATGGGGAGACAGAGAGTCATAATAGCCAAACAACCATTTCCAGTCTTCAAAAATATCAAAATATACACATGCACAGACATCAGTGAACTATTAAATCCACCCAAATTTCTTTTCAAAATTATCCCCCCACTTGTTGGCTTTATGGTTTCCGTGAAATAATTGATAAGCCCAGATTTATAGCCTGACCCATTTAACAGGAGAATGTCTCCAATGAAAAGCTCTGTCACATCTCTCCATTATCAGCCAGTGTGTATTCCTGACCTATCAACTAGTCATTACCCATCAGTCAGCAAACACACTCTTGTGTAGTCAGCTATGAGAAAGGCTGAAAGTGATTGCAGATATTTGGAGACAATAACAAATGGTCTTAGCTTTGTGACATCCAGACAAGTGTGTGTGTGTGTACATATGCGTGCGTGCACAAGTATGTGCGTGCATGTGCACCTGTGTAGTATGTGTGTGTTTGTATGTGTATGTGTGAGAGACAGAAAGAGGCTAGAAAGCTACCATATCAACAGAAAATTAACCCTTTGCATTTTGTATTATTTTCCCATATGGATACAGCAGCTGCAGCTAAAATAAGCTGGAATAATAATATGTACATGACTGCCTACGCTTCTTAGTAAGTTCACATAATAATATTCGCACAGTCCTTTATTTGGTGACATTAATTTCAAAAGCAGCTGCCTACCCTGACAGCTAATGCTACATGTTTGGCACTGCCAATAATGAATGTGTTTGCTTGAACATGTGTGTGTGTGCATGCGCATCTGAAAGCATATTTGTTTGATGTGTGCTTGAAAGGCGGGGACGGGAGGGGGGGGGGGGGAAGTAGACTGACCAAGTTTTAAAATGTTTTAAAACCTCTTTCACTTATTGTCAGTTTGTTAGCCCATGTCGTTTCCAATAACATTGCACTCAAAAATGTTATGAATAAAATACCTGCATATATGACATCATCCGCCTATAGTATTAACATTTATTATCATAAACACTTAAGTGTCATTCACACAATTGAATAAGGGACATCAGACACCACACAATAATTTACCTCTCTGGCGATTGTGTTGAGAGCTGCATCTTCGGCTGAATATTTCGCCTGTCCCCGTCGCCGACCACTGCTCGGCGTTCCCGAAAAATTAGAAGTCGACATATCCACCTGGTTAGTGAATCAGACCGAACATGAAATGATCTCAAGTATCTATCCGAGAAGTTATTTTTGGAATGACTTGCCGACTCAATAAACTATGACAACTTTACGTGTTATGAGCGACTGACTGAGCTTTGAGATGAGCTGAAAAACAGTTTCCTTGGCTGCAAATATCCTCTTCGTGATATTGTATAAAGGCCACATTCAGCAGTGTTTTGACTGGTGTAAAAAGTTGGGAAACTTCTAAATCCACTCCCTCTCTTCCCGATTGCATTCCACCATGATGGCTAACCTAGAAAGACCCGGATATACGACCTAATTTGAAATCGACAATCTACTGCGCATGCTTGAAACGTGTCACGCATGCGTACATCGTGCGAAATCGGCAATATGGAGGTCAGAAGTAGCTGACGCTCTTACAAGTGGCGAAATTTTCCGGTATCCTGGTCACGTTTAAATAATGTTTAAAAAACTGAAACAGAAGATTAAAGAGGGAGTTGAAAACTCTCCGGTGAAGAATTTTGCGGACAACTTTGCACAAGCTGTTGTAAGTATCAACATATATGGTCAATATGCTGAGATCTACCAGTCAAGTCATGTTGCACTGAAACTGTCAGTGACAGAGGCACAATGACCGCGTTTTTTTACGTAAGAGTAAGTTCATTCCGTATGCGCATTAAGAATATTGTATTAAGCGCATATTCCCATGATCATGGGATGATTTAACCGTTTGGCATACACTGATAAATGCTAGTTGTGGTCCCCGTCATGTCACCCAGTTTATGTGAATCTGTCTTCCTGTTTGTGTTCTATTATTTATTGGTTCACATACGCCCACTTATTTCTCCCCCCCCCCTCCGCCAAGCTTTCTTCCACAATAGTATAGTTTATTTGTGTTTTGCTTTTCATGCTGTTGAATTTGATTAGGACTAGATTCAATCATTTTGTTAGTTATTTCATTAGCAACTTTATCTCAACATTTGTTTATGAGTGGTTATTGGTTATTTTTAGGACTCTGATGGTGGTGGTGGGGGGGGTGTTAAAGTCACATTGCATAAAAGCTATCATGTGCAATTTTTATTTTGGGCAATTGATTGATAGTAGCCATCAGAACCCAGTATTTATCAAGTGGAGGAGTTTACTATATATTAGTTATCAAATTACTGTAAATGCACAAAATATGTGGTTCTATCACCCTCAGAAATGCTCACTGTTAAAGTGCTAAAATTCTATTATGGAAATTATTGATGAAAGACAGAAAGTTCTGATGTTCTAAAGTTTAATTTACTGCAATAAGAGAGGTTACTTACTTTGCTAGATGGGTTTTCTCATGTCCTTAGCCCCTTTGCAAATTCGGGTTTATGTCCAAAGAAAACTTTGCAGAAAGAGCTTGTGGAATTCATATATAGATATACATTAAGTGCCATTGAGACTACAGGAAAATGCCCAAAGCTTGTTCTTGAAAGGTATCACTCCTGTCACTGAAATAATCAATTTGAAACTTATTTATAATCATGATATTTTTTGTCAGAGCCCCGATCATAAACCCAGTGAAGGAGCCACAGCCAATGACAGTGCATCTGGTACGCAGTCTCCAACACCAGAGGGTGCTGCCAAGGATGCAGGAGAAGCCAAAGTAGGAGTTTTGGTGGACATTGCAGATGGGGGTTCTGGAGACAATGGTATGGTGGAAGTGCCCCTGGAGTCTCCCAATCACGGGACTATGGAGAATAGTGTGCTCTCAGAGAGCAAGTTGGAGGTAATTTCTTTGGAGAAGGAAGTTTGATACTTTTAGCAAAAAGTTTAGTTGAAACCTATTGACTTTGATTACAAAGTTTAAGAATTGATTTCAGGATATTTTTTTGTCATGTAATAGTGGGTCTTGAAATCTCAATTACATATGATTGTTTCAAAGAACAATCTCAAAAATGAACAAGCAATACCTGGTATGGATGCATCAGTGCATGAAAGGATGCCATTACAAGTAGATATGTTGTATATACAGTAGTAATCATAGGCCTATATTGACCATAAAATTATTCACCAAATTAAGATGCTTTTGACTGAAGTCTCAACTTGAAAAAACAGACTTTAAAAGAATTAATTTTATTTCACCATTGAAACATTCAGTTAGATTTAGTGACTTAGTAGATTAACCCAAGTAATCTTTACAAGAATTTAGTAGTCTACAATGTTGATTTTTTCTCTTGAAATAGAGAGTTAAGTGAAATAAGAACTAAAAAAGCCAAGATCCAAATACCAGCAGAATTTAAGTTGATATTTAGAAACATACTCGGTTTTAATGAAATTCATGTCAATTTTCAGGAAATGATAACAGCAGAGGTGCCAGAGTCTCCAGTCGTGCGCTCCCGCCATTCTTCCATGAGCTCAAACGTCAGTGAAAGCCCCTTGTTTCCGCCGCTGGATCTTTCCCATCGCCAATACGTTCCACCCTCCGACATTGAGAGTGAGTTTGAAGAGACTCCTCAGCAGCACAACCTAAGTCATGTCTCCAAGGAAGAACTGTTCCAGAAACTGTTGAAGGTAGAGAAGAGGATGGTACGCTACAAGACCAAGTTTACTCAGGTATGAATTATATGTAATTATAATGCTAATGATATTATGTTTTATTTTTTAAATACAACCAAAACATTGACATTTAACATTTATATTGTAAATTTTGTTAAATGTTGAATATTATTAAACTTTATTTGAAATTAGATAAAAAAATATTTCATGTCTTTGGCTCACTGTTCTCATTATTGTCATTTCATATTTGTAAATTCATAAAAGTGATTTAATAATATCATTGGAATCAACCATTTGGCACTTTATTTACACTGCGACACACTTCAAACAGTCAACCATATTGCTAAAAATAGGATCAGATCAAACTAAGCATGTGTCCACAACAACCTATATTTAATTGTAATCACTTTGGAATTTTGTCAGAGATTTTTAAATACATCAGTGCAATTCAACAAAACTATAAATCTAGATTGTTCTGTGTACTGGATAATTAAGGCAATGGTTTATTTATAGCACAGACTCATGACTTAACTTGTGATTAAATATTCACACAGTGATGGTAAAAAGTGCCTGGATGTCTTGCTGTGAAGGTAGAATTTTGCTTTCTAATAAACTTGATCAAAAGAAACAGGAGTTTTGGGCTGAGGAAAGAGAAAGTGAGGTCACAGGTGAAAAGTTATAAAGTGATCAGACCAGCAGTCATAGTGGTTTTCATTGGCTGTGGTTGGCACTGAAAGTTACAAGTGCTTTCATTACTGAAAACTATAGTTAAATAATAGGAAATGGATGAACTAAAATATTTAAGCAAAATAAAAGAAAAAAAACCCTGAGTTTAGCCTTTGTTTACGGAAACTCTCCCTATTACTTTTCAAATAGTAATTTCAATGACTTTTTAATCACATGGAATATACTCAGTACAAAGCAGTCAGGTATTCATCAACATCATTTCACCACAGCTGACCTCATGTCGTTAGTTATGCAGTATTTAATCACTGTAGCAGATTGTCAGTCTAGACTTATCTGAGACAAAAATGTCAGTAATTGATGATGACCCCCCCCCCAAGAACAAAAATTGGAAATCTAAGTTATTAGCGTGATTTTTAAAAAATCAGACCACAGTGATAAATTTGATTTTTGATAATTTTAAAAAATCCTGTCATCCTGCCTTTCAAGAGAGTTTACAACTTGACTAATACCCCGTTCACACTACGCTCAGTTATCCGGATAAATTGCGAATCACAAATTTTTGTTGGTATTTTAAGATTTCCTGTGCGGGGCATGCGCGAGTGTTCAAAACAGAAAGTTAAACCTGAAATTTTCAACGTGTAATTCGGTTTCGCTTAGCGTGTGTGAACGCAATACCGAATCGAATTCCTCACGAAAAATTCGGATTATAGAAATGCGCATTTTTGCATCTGTAGTGTGAATGGGGTATAAGACTGAAGCTGAGAGTGCACCATGATGCAGGGGCAGAGCCTCAAGCGTATGAAAACAAGCAAAGTCTCAGCAGACGGGATGTCTGTCTGTTACTTAAGATAATATTGGGATAGTCATTATCATAGAGTGCAGATATCCTTATAAATAAAATCTTAACATTTTCAATTCATTTTGCAGTTGATGAATGCCTATCAGGAAACAGATAGAGAGCGAGAGAAGTTAAAGGTATGCAACTACAGTTTGTATTTCTTTTTCTTTTTTATGGCCTCATAATGTAGTGGCTAACATGATAATCTCCCCATCTATTTTAGAAATAATTTCAATCCAGAAGCAAACATACTAGTTCTGTTTAACTGTACTTCAAGAAATAGTACTGCCAACAAAGGATAGTCTGGTGTTGTGCATGTGGATAAAGCTGTAGATGTTAAATGCACACAATTGTTTCTTTAGTCATAAGCATTCCTATTATTGATATTATTGTATAAATTATGAAAATGGCTAAATAATTTACACCAATCTTGGTGAAATTCAGTTGACTGTGAGTGTGCTGAAAACGTAATTATTTAATCTTGTCTGTTTATATCTTAGGATACCTTAGAGAAGTCCCAAGAAAGGTTTTCGGTACTCTCAACACCCATTTTCTGTTCCCTTTAAATAACCCTTTAAGTATTTTAATTGAAGATTTCATCACGATTTCCTGCCTACATGCAATTTTTTGTTTGTTTTCTGCATCTTAATCTTGATCTTTTACCAAGTAAAAAAGTCTGGTTCTTATATACCACACTCCCTAACATCTCAGTGCTGCTTACCATAGATGACAATATGCATGACATATTTTTGGAGCCCTGATTCATACTGGCTGTGAACATTCTGACATCCCTGGGGAGGATACACCACAGCTGCCATTTGAGGTGCTGAAGGTTACAACACAAACAAAAATGTTTCACTGCCAGTCCAGGAACTTTACCCCTGCTTCAACCCTAAGTGCTGAGTGCCAAGTGAAGAGACTGCTGGTACTGTTGTGAAGGACTAGTATGTCCCCGGACAGGGTTGATCCCATGTCCTCCCACTCCAGTGGCAGACACTCTGACCACAAGGTCATCCAGTCTGTAAATTTGTCCATCACAGTATTTATCTAATCTTCAGTTCCTCAGTACATGACCTTACCTTTTTATTCACCACTTTGCAAGCTTTGTAGAATCTTTATTCAAATCATATAGTAGTTACTTTTTCCCACCTGGAGCAAAATATTTTTATACCTTTCAAATATGCCATCCTAAGATAAGGCATTAAAATTTTTCACTTCCGTTTGCCTTTTCATGGAGATGAAAAAGGTTGAAACTAGTATACATGCTTCTCGGTTAACTAAGCTTGAATGATAAATTTCAGGGATATATTAGCTCAGACTGTTATTCATCATAATTGTTCCTTCTCCACAATACTTAAACATTATTCTGGTCAACTTCCCCTCTGCAGAATACTCTCAAATTATTCATCATTATCCTCATTTCTCCAGAATATCCTTACTCAGTTTCAGAATAACAAATCAACCATCATTTCTTCATTACCTTTCTCAAGTCTCCAGAATGTCCTTATTCAGTCCCAGAATGATAAATCAACCATAATTTTACTACTATCCTTCCCTATGTCTCCAGAATACCCTAACCCAGTCCCAGGACAATAAATCAACCATTATTTGTTAAACATCGTTTCTGTTTCCAGAATACCCTGACCCAGTCCCAGGACAAGGCTTTCCGCAGGATCTCAGAGCTGCGAGAACAGGTCCAGCTAGACCAGCAGGCCAAGAGACACATCGAGGACAACTACATGCTGATGATGGAGGAGAAGGAGGAGAAGCTGAAGGTGTTACAGATGCAGGTAGACATTTCTGGCACTGATTTTGTTTAATGTATTTTGAATTGTGGAAGTTGCTTCATATGCTGTCTTCTGCCCTCATCTTGAACAGTCGTGTGTGTGTGAGGAATTGATATCTGAAGGTGTTTTTTATTGACTCGTAACAAATGATTTGAAAAAGATAATATTCATTGAGTGATTTCTTGAAAACAGGAGAAAATTAGAAAAGCTCTGCAGTTACATTTTTCTTGAATAAGTCTGCAGATCAATTGGCCATGCTCAAGAAGTATTTTCTCGGCTGCTCCTGACCAGTTTTTTGTCATCTCTCAGTAATTGTAGCTTACCCTTCAACATTGAATCCAACTGATTAAGAATGAAAACTTCAACAGCTTATACTCATTTTCTTTCAGGTCCAACTTCTCAAGGAAGGCAAGGAAATTCCAGCAGAACTGGAGGAGAAGATGAAAGCCCCCAGTAAGGCTGAAGTGCCCACCAGGGGGCAGGGTGATGGGGCACCTGCAGATGGTGCTGGTGAAGCTGCTGCACTCAAAGAAAAGGTAATAGCCAAATGATAGAGTGTAAGGATTTTATTTAAAAATCCTGTCAGTTATTAAGTATTAAAGTGTGAATAAAACCAGCAATCTAGACTATTAAATGTTATTATTCGGATGGTCAACTTAATCAAAAATGCTTAATAAGAGAATGTTTCCTGGTGTTCTGTAAGGGAAGCTTAATTTAAACATTTCATGAAGTTATTAATTTAAAAATGATGATTTCAAACTTTTGGAAACTTTGTGTAAGAAAGTTAGTTGTAGTGAGTGCCCCAAAATGATAAATCTTGAAAAAGTCAAACATTGAAAAAACTGAGACATTTGAAGATTTTAAATAATTACCTCAAAAGCCCCTACTCAGTTATATTATGGCATGCATCAAAATGTTATAAAATGTCCTCACCAGGTGAAGAGACTGGAGGGTTTACTGAACAGATGTAAGGAGACAATAAAGAGTAACAAGGAGAAGACAGCACAGCTGGTCAGTGAGAAGGAGGCTCTACAGAAACAGCTGGACGCCAAGGGGGCGGAGCAACAGCAGGAGAAACCCAAGGTAAAGGTTGGTCTGGGGTAGAAAGTTTAACGTTTGTATGGTAGCATTTTCAAGGTCAGTTTATTTTTTTCTTCAAGTCTATTAGAAGTGTAAAGTTGGTGTTCACTGTTATAATTAAAAGTTCTGCTCCATGATGTGGTCTCGTCTTATGTTTTATTACATGAACAGCACAGTATTTCATGTGGGAACCTATAGTAATATATAAATATACTACTGTTCACATTGTATACTGTAGCCTTCTTCTGTTACAGAAAATTCAACTTTTGATCAACCCCAAGAAGCTTAACTCGGTCTCTATTTAACAGAAGTGTAACATTTAAAAAAGGCATTAAAAAGGCTTGTGTGGGCAGTATGGCTGGTCTATTAAATTAAAACATTATATATATATAACCAAACAAAACAAGGAAAAGAAAACATGTTACAGCCATTTAGTATTTTTCTATAAATATGAGAACATATTTTTTGTCTCTGTATGACAGGAAGAGGCACCCACCACCCCAGTCAGCAGCCCAGCGCCATCAGCCGCAGTGGACAAACTAAAACACCAGATTCTAGAGGCTAGGAAGCTGATCAAGGACCTGGAGACCGAGAAAGCCATGGCCATTGCAGAGGCCAAGCAGCAGATGCATGTTGCCATGGAGGAGAAAGACGAGGAGCTGAACCGGGTGAAGGAAAGCAGCCGCGGCTTGACGGAGGAGAATGAACAGCTGAAGGAAAAGGTGGAGAAGCTGGAAAAACAAGGTATGAATTATTGAATTTAAGAAAAAAAAAAGAAAGTTAAAATTTAAATTGTCAAGAATATATTATTATGTAAAATTTAATATTTGTAATACGTGTATATGTCATAATGCAAGAGGCATAGTTTTAGTTTTATTGTTATAACAAATTCTGAAAAATAACTGTTCCAAAATTTGATTAAAAAATTGTGTATATTTTCATAGAAAATGTTTCTTTTTTGCTCATTTGTTGCTGTTGAGATACATTATTTATTAATTAATTTCAAGTTATTGTGTGTTTTCTCTACAAAAAATATAATATGAAGTTGATAGAATTGTTTTTTTCCTGATAAAGGAAAGGAACATCTGGAGAAGTCTCGAGAGATCATCAAGAAACTGAAGGAGGAAAAGAATAAGCTTGTGGAGGAATCACAGCAGAAACTGGCAGAGGCAGAGAAGAATTTGGAAGACGAGAAACAAAACTTGATCCAGGAATTGAAGAGAGGAAAGACGGCTGCTGTGACACTTCTGCAGGTAAAATGATAAAGATTTTTAAATATTTAGAATAAAAAATTAAAAAGAAAAATTAATAGTAAAGTGTTCTTTGTTCTATCCTTGGAGTGGAAGCACCAAAGTAAAAGGTTTGTGATGTTTCATGTGTAATTTGAAACCTAAAAAAATGTTCCCAGTTAAAATGGTCCCTGTGCTACATGAGGGGGTATCATATCTGCAATGCCATGATTGATAATTGATAATTTAGCATTTAGTTTTTTCTCCTCACAGCAAGAAATGGAGAGAAAACTAGAGGAGAAGGTCCAGGAGATGACTCAGCAAAAAGAGGAGGCTCTGGCAAATAACACCAAGGAATGGGAGGAAAGAATGGCAGAGAAAGAAAAAGAAAACCAAGAAGCTCTTGTTGTCAAGGTACAGATGAATTTAGATTTGGTTAGAAAACATACTGTAATTTTTTTGAAAATTTTGGTCATGACTAAATCGCTTTCACATTGTCTATGAGATTTATTCAGTATGAACTTTTGACAGGTGTGTGTTGTTAAAATGTAGAAATTGCAAAGTAAAAAAAATGTCTTATTTGATTAGGAAAAAGAAAAAGAACATGCCTTGAAGCAGAAACAAGAAGAGCTTGAAAGAGCTCTCCAGGAGAAGGAGAATGAGACACGATTGGCTATAGAGGAGAGAGAACTCCAGAAGATGGCAGCACTGACTGCTCAAGATGGGCAGAAGGATGAGCTGCAGCAGATGATAGAGCAGCTAAAGGGGGTTTGTTTTATCTTATACCTCTATTCTGCTGTTGATTTTGTAGAACATTTGTAGTAGGATGACATACCTGAATGTTAAAGTACTTTGGCAATTATTTTATTTTCATAATTAATTGTTGAGATTGACAACATATAATGTATAAAAAAAACTTTTTGATGGTTCTTATTTATGCTGTAACTGATAAAGAAAGGGTGCTTAGCTTTCACTTGTCTTAAATTATATCACACAAATTATTAGATTAAATTTTTCATATTTAATCAAACAAGCACTGAAAGATTAACATTAATTCCCTTATTTCAGAAACAAATAGAACAGGAGAACATTATACAGAAAATGACAGAAGACCACAGACAAGAAGTCGCAGATCTGACAAATCAAATTGAAGATAACTTCCAGCGCAAAAAACAAGAACTGCTTGAACTTCAGAGCAAGCAACAGGAAGAGATTGAGCAAATGAGAATGACTTTCGAACAAACTGAACAAGAAAAGCTGTCTGCCTTGAGAAGAGAACACATTGAAGAATTAGAAGTCTTGAATAGAAAACATGAAGAGGCCTTACAAGGGACGAGTTCTGATATCGAGGTCCAGTTTAAGGAACACATGGAGACTTTAAAAACCCAGCACGAAAACCAGATACAAGAAAAACAGACACAAATGGACCAGCTGAAAGCCAAGTTCAAGGAGCACCTGCAAAAGGTCAAAGGTCAACTAGAAGCCCAGATTCAAGACAAGCAATCCCAGCTGGATGACCTTGCGCATCTTCACGAAGAGCAACTGTCCAGCGTCAGGTCACAAAGTGAGACACAGTTACAGGAGAAAGCGGCACAAATTGAACAACTTTCCCGCACAATTGAAGACCTGAGAACTCAGGAGAATAGTCTGAATTCACAAATTGATGCCACGCGTCAAGAGTACGAAGAGAGAATTTCTGGGCTTGAGAGACAGTTGACCGAGAGTAATGAGCAGAATGAAAAACAACAGAAAGATAGGGAGAATGTAGAAAAAGACTTTGAAGTCAAACAGGCCGAATTTGTGGGCAGAATTACGGAACTGTCCAATCTCATACAAACACTGCATCAAAACATTGAAGAAATGACTCAAAAAAATTCTCAGTTAGAATCCAAAACTTCTGATTTGGAAAACAAAGTGTCTGAATTAGAGTCTGATAAATCTGCACTCGAAAAAGTTCGAGAGGAAAAAGATAAAGAATTAAAAAGTTATGTAGAGCAGTATGAAGACAGGCTGAGAATGGAGAAAGAAGGGTTTGAAAAAGAAATGCAGAGACAAGTGGAGGCAGTTGAAATTCAAAGGCAGAGCTCTGTAAGTGAAGTCACAGTAGAACTAAGTGATAAATTGTCCAAGGCCAATGAAACCATCACAACACTGGAGAGGAGGGTGCAAGAAATGACCCTCAAGGAGAAAGACTTATTGAGTCAGCTCGATGAAATGAGCCGAGAACATAGAGAAGTAGCCCAGGAGGCAAATGAGAGTGTCTCCAAACTCCAAGAACAGCTTGATGAAGCCCAGGGAATGGCACAGGAAAGAAAAGTGAAACTTGATGAACTAGAAAAAGAAAATCAGAATAAGGATAAAGAGATTGAGGATTTGAGGACAGCCTCAGAGGAAAGTGTTCAAAAATTACATGCTATGCAACAGCAGGTTGAAACATTAACTGCTGAAATTACTAATAACAATGAAGTGATAGAGGTGCTTAAAAATGAAAGTGAAAGCAAACAACAGCAAATGTTAACGTTACAAGGAGAAAAAGAAAGCTATCAACAGCAAGTGGAGAGTCTTCAAACTGAATTACAACAAAAAAGTCACCAGCTTGAAGTAATTGCTAAAGAGAACGAGCACGGACAGGCAGAAAAGGAGTCTCTTCAAAGGGAAAGTGAAACCATTGGTAACCAGCTGCAGGCTTTGCAGAGTGAGCTTGAACGTCGAACCGATCAACTTGCCAAACTGGAGGAAGAGCTGAACCAAAAACAAGAACAGCTTCAAAACCTGAGGACTGAGTATGAAGCAAAAATAAGTGAGATTGAAACCAACAACACAAGCCACGTTAACTCTCTTGTGACGGAGCATAAAGAACAGCTTCAGCTCCAGTTACAACCTTTACAAAACGATATTGAAGTTAAAAGCAATCAACTTGCCAAGCTGGAGGAAGAGTTACACCAGACACGGGAGCAGATTCAAAACCAAAGGGCAGAGTATGATACTCAGATACGTGATATTGAGAACGGTCATGCAAAACAATTAGAAACACTTTCTGCAGAGCATGAACAAAAGCTACAGCAGACTTTACTCAGTGCTAGTGAAGATAAATCTGATCAGCTAGCTAAATTAGAAGAGATGTTGAACCAGAGGCAAGAACAGATTCAAAACCTTAAGACTGAATATGAAGCTAAAATCAGCGAAATTGAAGCAAATAATGAAAAGTACGTAGAATCTCTTGCTGCTGATCATGCAGAAAAGCAACAGCAGCTTGCTCACTCACATGAAGAAAAACTCCAGGAAGTTTACCAATTAAACGAGCAGAAACTTCGAGAACTTCAGGATTATAGCCAGTCAAAAGATGAAGAAGTGGAACAATTGAAAGGTGAGCTAGGTATTTGTAATCAGGAACTAATGTTACTTAAAGAACAGATAGAGAAATTAGAATCTGCTCATCATGAGGAACTGGATAGGGTTAGGTTAGAACTGAGCCAAAGTTACGAAAATAAATGTAAAGAACAGTCTGAACAATTAGAGGCTTCCTATCAGGAAAATCTGAAAACAGAAATGGAGCAAGTTACCTCAGCTTTTGAAGAAGAAAAGAAAAAACTGGTCTCTGAAATGGAAAATGTGCAAAGAGAGCTGAGCCACCTAAAGGACAATGGCGACCACGAAACCCAAGCTATTATGGAGCAAGTTAGCAACCTTCAAGGGGAAATTCTGACAAAAGATTCTGAGATTCAGGCACAAATCCAGAAGGTTTCCAGTTTGGAAGAGAAAGTGGCCAGCTTGAGTTCCGCATTAGAATCCAAAGATCAAAGCTTGTCTGAGCTGGCCCACATGCTTGAGGATGTAGAAGGGAAGCTCGAAGAAAGGCGTCAGGTTATGGAATCCACAGAGAGGCTCCACTCCGAGGAAGCTGCTCGCTGGAAGTCCCAGGAAGAAGTGCTGTGTCAAGACTATGAGACGAGGCTGGAAGAAGCCAGAGAAAAGATGGAAGGTTTGGAAAACCGGATCCAAGAGCTTACAACCCAATTCGGGACCAGGGAAAAGGAGTTGAAGGAAACCCTAGATCACCAAGTGGCCGAGGAAAGACAGAAAGTGCAAGCAGCTGAAGCAAAAGTACAGGAGCAGTCTCTACGCTTTGAACAACAGATGGTGCACCT
Organism: Lingula anatina; assembly: GCF_051362555.1. Taxonomy (NCBI): domain Eukaryota; kingdom Metazoa; phylum Brachiopoda; class Lingulata; order Lingulida; family Lingulidae; genus Lingula; species Lingula anatina. The sequence continues at coordinate 3,422,013 of NC_141771.1, read as the reverse complement.
GACTCAGAGTTTGGGACAGGCTCAAGAACAGGGGACCAAGATGGAAGATGACTTAAAGGAGCGAGAGGAAAAGCTTAGGAAGTTTGAAGAGAATGAGAAGGATAAAGATGAGGCCCTGTCTACATTGGAAAATAAACTTCAGGAACTGGTGTCCAAGATGCAGGAGCAAGCTGCAGAATACAAAGAAAAAGAGGAAGAAATTAAAAAACAGTACATGCAGCTAAGGGAGGATGCTAAAACAAGACTCAAAGAAATGCGAGAACGCATGGAAGAAGAAAAAACCCAGAGCACAGACAAAATAACAGCACTGGAGGCAGAGATGACTGCAATTAAAGAAAAACACGAAACAGAACTGCAAGAAAAGGACTGGCATTTTAATGAGAAGCTCACAGAACTTCAGAGTCAAAATGAGAACCTCCAGAAAGACATTGAGGACTACATCCACAGCTACACAGAGATTCAGAATCAGAATGAGGCTCTCAGAAATCAGGTGGACGGACTCCAAGATTCCGCAGCGAGTCAGGATGAAATTATAAGATCGGTCACCCAGCAGCTGGAGCATAGGATAGAGAGCTTGAACCAAGAGTATGAGACTATTGTGAAAGAGAAGGAAGCCATTATTGTCTCTATGGAAGAAAGACACAAAACTCTGGAGGAATCCATTCAAAGTCTCAGTGACCAGTTGGAGGAGAAAAGTGCAATTCATCAGCAGATACTGGATACTAAGGAAGAAGAGTTGAAGAAGGCACTCGAGAAAATGGCAGCAATTGAGGAGTCCAGTGAGACAATGAAAGTAGAATATGAAAAAATAATACAGGAGAAAAATAAAACTATATCTAATTTGGAAGAAGTCCAAAGTCAACAGCAAGAAGAATTGAAGTCCGAGCTGAAGGAGAAGGACTTGTGGGTGGCTGAGGGGAACAAACATCTTGAGAGGAAAGACGAGGAGTTGAGGCAGACCAAGGAAAAGTTTGCTCAACTCAAGGAAAAGGCAACAAACAAACTTCTGGAGTACAAGGCCTCTTTGGAAGAAAAAGAGGCAGAACTTGTGAAACTTAAAGAAGAAAACAATCAAGTTAAACAGAAAGTGGAAGATCATGAACGGCTGATGACAGAAAAAGAAGAGGCTCTAAGACAGGAACACGAGGCAGTACTGACAGAAACGAAGCAAGAATATGACAAACAGATAGTTGAACTTCACCAAAATGACGCAGAACTTCAGGAGAGGTTAAAAGAGCTGACGGAGAAGCTGAACAGAACTGAAGAACAGCTGCATGAATATACCCAGGAGTATGAGAGCATGGTGGAACAATACAAAGCAAAGTTGATAGCACAACAGCAGCAGTTTGAGGCTGATAGGATGAAACTAAGGGAAGGAGCGGAGCTATTTCAGAAGACGATGGAGAGTCAGGTACAGGAGAGTGAAGACAAAGTGTTGGCTCTATCACAGCAAAAACAGGAAGAATTGGGCACCCTGAAAAAAGAGCATGATGAAAAGTTGAAAGAATTAAAACAAAAATATGTGGCTAAGGTTAAAGAGATTCAGGGAAAGAGCAAGGAAACCATTAGTGAATTAGAAACTCGGCTAAGCAGCCAGGTGCAGGAAAATGAAATGCTACGTGGTCAATTGGAAACCTCTTTTAGCATGGGAGAGCAGATCCAGCAAGATGAAAAGGACTTGGAAGCTCTGAGAGTTCAGCTCAAGGAGGCAGCAGAAAAAACAAATGAATTGGAGAGTTGCTTAGAAGCAGAGAGATCTAAGACTCACTCTGCAGGGAATAGAGTGTTAGAATTGGAGAAATCTTTGGAGGAAAGTGAAGGGAGGCACCAGCATGCACAGGCCAGGATTGAAGAATTGGAGAGAATGCTGGAGGAAAACAAAAACGCCCAAGCTCAGGCCTCTCAGGAGCAGATAGAATCTAGTCAGTCCCAGCTTCAGGAAAAGGATCAGAAAGTTGTAGAACTGGAGAGTCATATTGAGGAGTTAAAGTCCAGACTTTTTGCTGACGAGCATAGAATCGTTGACTTGGAGGAGGCACTGTCCTCAAGCCAACATGAGCATGCTCAGTCTCATGCCAAGGTTCAGGAACTTCAGTCCATTCTTCGAACTGAGAGAGAAACGAATGACAGTGAAGCTCAACAGGCCATGGATGAGAAACTGAATGAATTACAACAGGCTGAGCACAGAGTTTCAGAACTCGAAGCTACACTTGAGGGTGTACAACATAAGGCTAGGGCTGAGGAAAGCCGTAGGGTGGAACTTGAACAGACTGTAGCTGAGAATGAAAGTGAGCTATCAGGATCGCAGAGTAGGATTCAGAACCTAGAAGAACTGCTGGAGGAGAACAAGAAGGCACAAGTCCAGGCCTCACAGGAGCTAATGCAGTCTAGAGAACTGGAACTTTCAGAAAAGGAACAAAAAGTGCAAGAATTACAGCAAAACGTTGAGGAGATGAAGACAAAGCTTTTTGCCAAAGAGCAGAGAATTGCTGACTTGCAAGAGGAACTGTCTTCAAGCCAACATGAGATTTCTGAAGCCCAGACCAAGATTCACGAACTTCAGTCTTTGCTTAGAACTGAGCAAGAAATGAAGGAGAGTGAAACACGTCAGGCTGTGGATGAGAAAGTCAATGAATTACAAAGGGCCGAGCACAAAATATCAGAACTCGAAGCCACTCTTGAGGATGTACAGCATAAGGCAAGGGCTGAGGAAAATCGTAGGGTGGAACTAGAACATTCTCTTGCTGAAAATGAAAGTGAGTTTTCCCAAGCCCAGAGCAGGATACAGGACTTGGAATGCCAGTGCAGCGAGCTCACATCAAAACTTGACACTTTCAGTGCAAAACTGTCAAAAATGACAGATGATTTCGGGAATGTGCAGTCTCAAAATGTTCAACTTCAGGAGGAGTTGGGGACCAAAACTAATGACTGTGATATCAAAATTCAAGACTTGATAACTAAACATGAGCAAGAACTGAAAAATCAGTCTGAGAAACTTGAGAAAGAGGGTAATGCAAAGCTCTTAGAACTTAAGAAAAAAGCTGAAATGAAACTTGCTCAAATAAAGAAAACGTTACAGGGAAATAATGAAACTGCTGTATCAGAATTAACAGACTCTAACTCTCGGTTACAAGAACAGATATCTGTTCTGGAAGAACAACTTGAAACACTGACAAAAGAAAAAGAAAATATAAAATTAGAAAAGGAAAAGATGGAACAGGAGTTTTCTGTTAAAATGGAAACACTAAGAGGGAATTTCTGTGAACAATTAGAGGCCAAGGAAAGGATAGTTTTAGAAAGTAACCAGAAATCTGAGAGCTTAGAGCAGTCTCAGAGTGGTCTAGAAATAGTTGTAGAAACTCTGAAAGCAGAGAAGGAAGAAATGAATCAAAGGGTTATCTTGTTAGAAAAGGAAAAAACTTTAATGCAGAAAGAAATGCAAGATCAATTTTCAAAATTGAACGAAGAAAGAGTACAGCTACAAAAATTGCAAGAAAAAATAAAAAAACTTGAGGAAGAGAAGTTAAAACTCCAGAAACTTGCCAAGAAATTCAAGGCAGACTTTGAGTCCAGTTCAAAAAGGCTGGAAAATCAGACTGAGGACTCTGAACTAAAGGTGTCAGCACTAGAGAAAGAGTACCAAGACAAGCTGGAAGAGCTGAAACAGGACCAAAGTGGCAGAATACGCCAACTTGTCAAGGAGTTCAACCAACAGATGGGCGAAAAGGAGAAAGAGTTCCACGAAACGTTAAACGCAGCTTTGGGTACGTTTAACTGTGGCAATATGATACTACTCACAAATTTTCAACCCCAGATGGATATTCTGATTCTGATCATCAAATTACCTTCATTTGCATGTGCGTGCTGGATGTGCATAATCTTCTCTCTGCTTACAATCTTCTTATTGTCTCTCTTTCTCTCTCTGACAATCCTGCTGTTATTCATTCAGTTGTGGCTTAGATTTATGTCTCAGTAATTCCTATGTGAGTGTTGGTGTGCTTATTGACATGGCTTTAGGCTTGCCCAGGGCTTATTTGTTAATTTTTAACCTTTTTTTTTCTTCTCTATTTTGGGTACAAGTTGTATGTATTAAGAAAAGTCACAGATGGTCATTGCTCTGCACTAGTAATCAATACAAATTTTGCACTTAATCTTGTACTCTAGAAAACTTGTCATTCTTCTAACATATAATGCAAATTTGTACTGGAGGTTTTGATTCATTTTTGGCAAAAGTCATTGTTTGATATTTTGCCAGTGTGCTTAAACTGTTGCCAAATAATCTGTTAGTTAAAAATCGGTGCAGGCATTTGAACAATAGATAGATAGGCAGTATGCACTGTTTGCTTTATATGTCTGCATGGTAGCCTTGCTTATTATTTTTTTTCATTCTGTCTCTTTGTATAATCACTATGATGATATATACATCTATGATTGATAGTAGACTATAGAAATAGTTTAGTAGTGAGATTGCCAATTCTTCATATGTCAAATGTTTTGGGTGTGTTGTTTTTATTTATTTATTTATTTATTTTATTGTCTTTTCACAATTTATACCCTTCAAATTATTTACTAAGTTACATGTAACATTTTAAAAGAAAGGGGTAATTTTACAGGATTTTATTTTTTGTGCATTGGTACTATTTTTCAGTTTTTAAGTCAAATGGACTGTATTGTGTCTTGGCAAGCAATACATCTAACACTAACTGCTACTAACTGCTTATATTTCTGTGTTGGTTGAAACTGGTGTAATCATAAGCCAAAAAACCTTACTAAATATTAATGTCTCACAGAACTTTCAAACCCCTCTAATAATACTGTAATTTCGTTCTTTCTCAGAGAAGGGTCAGAGAGATGATGCGCGCATGCAGACAGAGTACATGCAGGAGATTGAAGAACTGCGTGACGACTTGCACGAGAAGGACCAGGCCATGGAAGACATGATGGAAAAACATCGACAGGAACTAAAGGTATCGTCTTCACAAATATTATTTTCAGTTCATTTATATATATATATATATATATATATATATATATATATATATATACATTAACTTCTGTTGGCCATATATAAATCTTATGATCTCTGACGTATAAACCCTGGCATTAACAGTTAAAGGTTTTCAGAAATAAGGTATCTTTTGGAAGTTGTTTTCTGTTAGGTGACTTAAGATGAAAAGAAGAAATCTTGTTACAATATATTTTAGTCAATTTTACAATCCTTCCTTTGTCTGTGAACTTCAAATTAACATTAGAAATGTCCTCTTTTTGAAATTTTTACCACCATCATAACATGGGGAAACTATGAAAAGTTTTAACCATTTTGATTAACATTCCTTCCTGTATCAAGTTCAAAAGATGTGAATTACTCTCGAGAATGTTGTTTTCAGACATATAATTTTATAACCAAATTTTTACAACAGCTTTATTGTCTTTGAGAAGATACTTTAAAGACTGTCACAGTTGTGATACTTCCCCCTTCTAGGAACAGGAGACAGAGCTAACCACCAAGTTAGAACTGTCACGGCAAGCGATAGAAAAACTCCAGCATCAACTCCAGGAAAAAGATCAAAACCACGAGGCAGACATAAAGATCTTGGAGCAGAAGCACCAGGCGGCCATGAAGAAGAAGCTGGAGGAGAGAGAACAGCGTCAACAGCTGGAGGTGGCTGGACTCACCAGAGAGTGGGATCTGGAGAGAAGGGTGGGTGCTGGTTAACATGGGTCTTAGTAAATAAATAGGGAGGCTGATCTAGATTTGGGTTGTGATGGAGAAATATGGATTTTTCATAACAAAGCTTCGTGACGCCCAGTCAAGGTGTGTGTGTGTTTGCTTGTTTGTTTGTGTTTTTTGTGTGTGTGTATGTGTGCGTGTGTGTGTTTGTAATAATGGTTTGGATATTGATTTTTGAGATGTATTTTAGAAGTGACATAATAGCTTCAGCATAAAATGAGGCATATGATGTTAGTTTGATTGTGTGTATCTGTCTGAAGAAGTGTGTAGATTTCTGAGGTATTATATGCAAGATCATCAGCATCACAAAATGATATATTTGATAATATTTTTTTGGTGCGAATTGCTTTTTAAAATTAAGATTTATGAAAACCTTATGACTAATGCCAATCTTTTTTTTACATGGGAAATGTAAAACTACCCATTTGTTGTTATCATGGCTTTAAATTACTCATTTGCCACCTAGTTTTTGTTGCAAGTATTTATCCTGTTGTTTTGGAGAGTGAAAGTAATGTGCTCTTGTCTTGAGCTAAGTAGAATATGTGTATGAGGGTGACACTGCACACAGTAAATTTGTCAACAAAATTCAGTTTTGATATAAAAATATATATAAATATATTACTGTACATATATGCAGTTATAAAGCAGTCATCCGAAGTTGTGGTGGTTCCCTGTTGAAGATTGATGGTACAACTCACTATTTCAGATCTTTGCCTTATTGTTTCAAACTCTAGCATTAGATTCATCTGTTCTCTTGAATGTGATATTCTCTGATAGATAAATCAGAATATTCACAATATTCTCAAAATCCATTTTCGTTAAAATGAAACTTCATGAATTCAACTCAGATGTTCATGAATAAAAATATACAAAACATTTGTGTGAAGACATCTCATGCACATGTAGTTCAGTTGTTTAGTTTGCAAGCAACGTATCTTTTATATTGTGTATTAATTTGACAGGTACTTTATATTTTATTGTTACGCATTAAGCTGATATCAACATTTTGGTTGCTGTATTATTTATGATAGCAAATTATCCATGTGGAATGACACGTCTTGTCTCTACTTTGCCATGCTTTTTATAAATTAGTGTGGAGAATTTAGACAGTTGTGTACTAATAATTTTTGTTGTTTCGTCAGTAATATTGTGATGTTGTAATTTCTTTTTATGATTTTTTTCTGCAAATTTTAGTCCGAAGACAAAGCTGAAGCACAGGTATAAAAATACAGCATGCTAGCTGTTTCTTTCTTCTTCACTAACAGACTCAGGGTTTTGAGATGCTGTGTACCCCCCAACAAAGTGTGTTTTTAGGCTAGAAAATAAATGCTACTGTCTGAAATTGATTGGTCTGAAAGCCTGTTGCAGTTCAAATATGACCCCATTCCCATAGGCCCCATTCAGAATGAGAAGAGCCGAGTGCTAGCTAGGCCATGACCTAAATATGGCAGACCTTCATGAAAAGAAGACTGCTTAATCCTGTAATGGTCTCTCCGCCTCTCTCTGTGCGTCATTCTTTCACCAGTTGAATTGAGTCAAGATTTTATTACTGTGCCCCTGCAGGGATGACGCAAAGGGAGGCATGTGAAAGGTGGAGAGACCATTACAGGATTAAGCGGTCTTCTTTACATGTAGGTCCACCATATTCAGGTCGTGGCCTAGTTAGCACCTGGCTCTTCTCATTCTGAATGGTTTACTAGATTGATCCAACTCTGAGGGGACGGTTTAACCCAATAAAATGCCTCCTCTTGTTTCCAATGTGCTCGTATAATCACCAGCTTTTCTGTATTCTACACAATGCCAGGAGGAGACGTGTTAATCTGTTAAACTGGTTGCATTCATTGAGATTCCCCACAGGGTTGGGTGGTAGTATGGAGGAGTGCAGTGTTGATATAGACCAATAGATTTCAGACACTTCATTAACATAGTCGGGTTAAGAGGTGTAATTGGACAGCAAAATGTTTGTAAGTGTTTTAACACTTTTGGAAACACACACTTTTTCACTTATTTATTTAAAATTTTGTAAATCATACTGAATTTAAACCAGGTTGCAATTCAAATTGATATCTTCTGCCAGAAATGTGTAACTGTTTCTAAAAGTGTGTCATACACCCCATTTCCATAGATTAGATCGACCTACTTTGGATCGACCTAACTCCCTGGGGGTTTGCGCTGAATAGCTGTCAGCCGGGCGGACACGAAAGTTAATTGCCCCTTACGGCTTGTAGTGGACGGGGACGGACACTTAAGGGGGATTATCTGACGGTAGTCTGGTGAGACTCCCCGCGGTGATAGATCGATCTAAAGTTGTGGGAATAGACCCATAGAGATGATTGGAGTGCATGCTTACTGTTACATTTCAGATAAACTAACTGACAATAATGGAGAAAGCATGGTTTATCATAAAATTTTTCTATCTCTCTCTCTCTCTAGGGTCATTTTCACATGGAGTGGTACAGTTTTTTATTTATTTATTTATTTATTTTTGCAATGCACCAGTTAGACTGGTTCTCACATGTAATTAAACAACAGTTATTGTACCACCAGCGTTAGCGCTGGCGGTACACATGGTTTCGGTCCCGTCCGGATCGTTCCGCCGGCTCCGCCGGCTCCGCTGGCTCCGCCGGCTCCGTTGGCTCCGCCGGATGGCTACCGTTACCGCTTCTCCTCCTAGACGGTAAGGGCCCCCGTACCCATCTCATGGATTTAGGTCACCTATAATCTCAACTCGTTCCACGTAAAATTTGGGCTTTGTCGGTATTGGGGTCTGGGTGTGGCACTCATTGCAATGCACCCTTGTCTAAAAATGGCAAAATTAAATGCTAATTATCTACCCTACGGAAGGGGTTATGGGAAAAATTTCTATAGACGGCTTTCCAAAAGTCATATGTGTAGATTTCAAATATACCCTTGGATTTGACCTTTGACCTTTATTTCAAGGTCAAATGGGCCAAAATTTTCAAAAAAATGAAATTTTTTACGAAAAAAAATTTTTTTGCCCTGTTATTCAGACACCACACAGACTTAACCAATAATATTATTGGAAAGTGTTACCCTTCAGGTCATCTTTCATCTCCATGAATTTGGGGTCAATCGGTGCATTTTCACGGGAGTAGCGGCCATAAGATACCGAAACTGAAAACTGTCTCTAATTCGGGAACCGTTAATGCTAGAAACCCATTCTTTTTTGCATTTTGTAGAGCATGTAAAGCCCAACACTGGAGGTGGTCTCGGTTTTTTTGTATTCCATACGGTTTTCGAGTTACGCTGTATCAAAAAGCACATATTGGTGGTAAAAGCAAAATGTGCAGTACGGTAATGGATAATAAATTTTGAACTCTGGAAAAATAAAACATAAGGCTTGGCAAAGCAGACAACTTGTGTTCAAAAATGACATTATTTCATCAAATTTGAACTTCTGAAACTTCAGAGCACCTCCTATTTCAAGAATTTTGACCAAAATGACATTTTCTTTATTTTAATTAATTTTTTCTGTACGAAATTTAAGGCACATTATGGTAACTCCAAAATTATAACATTTAGTCCCTTATATCTCCAAAACTGGCAGAGATAGGTCCATAGTTACTATTGAAGTTGAATAGGAAGTCATATACTGGCAATCTTACTATGACCTTGAAATTGACCTTTGACCTACTTTTCACCATGAACTGAACTTTGCAAATTTTTCTTCCCTTTTATCTCCAAAACTGGCAGAGATAGGTCCATAGTTACTATTGAACTTGAATAGGAAGTCATATAATGGCAATCTATATGTGACATTAAAATTGACCTTTGACCTACTTTTCACCATGAACTGAATTTTGCAAATTTTGCTTTCCTTTTATCTCCAAAACTGGCTGAGATAGGTCCGTAGTTACTATTGAACTTGAATAGGAAGTCATACTGGCAATCTAAATGTGACCTTAAAATTGACCTTTGACCTACTTTTCACCATGAACTGAACTTTGCAAATTTTGCTTCCCTTTTATCTCCAAAACTGGCAGAGATAGGTCCATAGTTACTATTGAACTTGAATAGGAAGTCATATACTGGCAATCTAAATGTGACCTTGAAATTGACCTTTGACCTACTTTTCACCATGAACTGAACTTTGCAAACTTTTCTTCCCTTTTATCTCCAAAACTGGCAGAGATAGGTCCATAGTTACTATTGAACTTGAAAAGGAAGTCATATACTGGCAATCTAAATGTGACCTTAAAATTGACCTTTGACCTACTTTACACCATGAACTGAATTTTGCAAATTTTGCTTTCCTTTTATCTCCAAAACTGGCTGAGATAGGTCCGTAGTTACTATTGAACTTGAATAGGAAGTCATATACTGGCAATCTAAATGTGACCTCAAAATTGACCTTTGACCTACTTTTCACCATAAACTGAACTTTGCAAATTTTGCTTCCCTTTTATCTCCAAAACTGGCAGAGATAGGTCCATAGTTACTATTGAACTTGAATAGGAAGTCATATACTGGCAATCTAAATGTGACCTTGAAATTGACTTTTGACCCACTTTTCACCATGAACTGAATTTTGCAAATTTTGCTTCCCTTTTATCTCCAAAACTGGCAGAGATAGGTCCATAGTTACTATTGAACTTGAATAGGAAGTCATATACTGGCAATCTATATGTGACCTTGAAATTGACCTTTGACCTACTTTTCACCATGAACTGAATTTTGCAAATTTTGCTTTATCTCCAAAACTGGCAGAGATAGGTCCATAGTTACTATTGAACTTGAATAGAAATCATATACTGGCAATCTAAATGTGACCTTGAAATTGACCTTTGACCTACTTTTCACCATGAACTGAATTTTGCAAATTTTGCTTCCCTTTTATCTCCAAAACTGGCTGAGATAGGTCCATAGTTACTATTGATGTTGAATAGGAAGTCCTATACTGGCAATCTAAGTGTGACCTTGAAATTGACCTTTTACCTACTTTTTATCATGAACTGAACTCTGCTAATTTCTTTCTCTTTTAACTTCAAACTTGACAGAGATAGGTCCATAGTTACTCTTGAACTTGAATAGGAAGTCATATACTGGCAATTTACTGTGACCTTGAAATTGACCCTTGACCTACCTTATGAAGAACGTAAATTTGATTGTACCATATATATTTTTTGCAATAGTTTAAAAATTCTTGTTGATTGCATTTTTACAGCTTGTCAAGCACAAAACTGGTGGCTGTGTCCCTTATTTTGTGTATGTGGGGGTCTATACGAATGCGCTTGCTCCAGCTGGTGGTACAATATTCGGAGGCGGTATCGCCTCTCTGATCCTCTAGTTTTTACTCCTTTTCACAAGCCGCAAAGTACTGATCAAAATTAATCCAGTCAACTGATTATATCTAGCTGTCTCTCCGTTAAGGCATCTCATGTGTCATCGCCAGGTTATAAAAAAGTGAATCTGTCAAGATGATTAAACTGTACCACGCAATGTGAAAATGGTCTTTTTTCTCCCTCTCTATTTCTGGTCCTGCAAAGGAGGTTATGGTAATCTTGAAGCTCTCTTAAACTGTTCTGGACCTCTAGCATGGCGAGATAAAAAACAAAATTGTAGTCAAGGGTTGTACATTTTCCTCTCTACTTCATAACTGCATTTGATTGCATTTGATTTATCTGGTAAAATTTATCATCATCTTACTTTTTATGTACAGACACAGATGTGTCTGTACATATTGCCATCACCTGCGTCTGTCGTCGCCGATGGCGATGGCGATGCCGATGCCGGCGCCGTGCACTTTCCTTGTAAACACGATAAGTGGAGGGCAGTTTTACTTTTTGGCTTTATATTTACAGAGCTGATGAATATTCATAAAACGCAGGTCAAGTTCGAAAATCGGTATGATCGGGCCATTATTGTAGAAGTTATGCTGTTTTTTCACTTTTCAGCATATTTTTCACATTTCCTCAGATTCAATTCTTAGGCATGTTAACAGTCTCATTATTAAACTAATAAGATACATAAAAGTGTTTGTTTGACATTTCCTGCATCTTTACAACATTGTTAGTTGATTTTGTAAAAAAGATGGTAAACTTGTTATCATGTATTGTGTAATAAAGTTTCAAAAATAGAAAAAAACTCATATCATTGCAGTTTGTCAGATTCAATCATTCACTATGTTCAGAATCTCAGAATGGAAGAAATTGGACATTTAACACTGCTCTGTTGATATTTTTCCCATCTCATCAATTTTCTTAGTTGATCATATAAAAATGGCAGTAAACTGTTAATTTTGTTTTATGTTAAAAATTGTTAAAAATGAAAAAAAAAAAACATTTCAGAACAGTGCTGTCTTGTTTACATTTTGGCATTTTCAAGTTTTGACTTTGAAGTTCCATGGGCCTGAAGACCTTTGCTAGTCACATTTTCTGAACATCCATGATACTAATATTTTATTATTAAAAATTGATGGTCATTATGCTGTTAAACATTATGTAATATTGCATCAAAATTTGAAAAAAACCTATTTTGGGCACTGTTCCCATGATGACCATTTAAGAAAAACCATGTCAATTACTGTTCTTAAACAGTACAGTAAATATATATAGATGTGTCTGTACATATTGACATCACCTGTGTCTGTCGTCGCCGTCATCGCCGTCGCCGTGCACTTTCATTGTAAGCACGATAAGTGGAAGGCAGTTTTACTTTTGGGCTTTATATTTACAGAGCTGATGAATATTCATAAAACACAGGTCAAGTTCAAAAATCAGCATGATCGGGCCTTTATTGTAGAAGTTATGCTTTTTTTTTTCACTTTTCAACATATATGCAACACTGTAAACACATTTCAAGAAAAACCGATAGGCTTGTTGTCATGAAACTCACAGGAGTAATTGATCTTACTAAAACGCAAGTCAAGTTCGAAATCGGCATGCAGCCTGAGTTGGAAAAGCAGTCTAATTGGCTTCTTTTTCTGGAAGTTATGCATGTTCAAAGAGTGAACTTGAACTCCCATGGGCCTGAGGCCTTATGCTTGTTACACATTTTACTTACATTGGTATTACCTGTTGAGCATAATTAAACTTTGATGTTAAATTTGCAGTTTAACATAATGTACTTTTGCATCAGAATTGACATTAGCCTATTTTGTGCATAGTTATTTCCTGCTTTTTGTCTGTACATTTGACAGCTTTGCTGCCTTGTTATATAAAAAGAAATGTGTGCATACTTTATTATGCTGAATGTTAGAAAGACCTGTTAAATGTTCTTTTTTTTAAGATTTTCAATTTGAACATTTTTAAATATACATACATTTTGAAAATAAACAAAAGGAAAACATCCAAAATAATGTAATCAAAAGCCCATAAAAAAAATTATACAGCATACAAGGCAGATACAGAGACACTTAGAGACCATTCCCACAGATTTTTGTGTCTCCCTGGGGAGTCCCACTAAATTGCGATCAACTTAGCTGGCTTAAGTGTCTGTCATGCCTTGTAAAGCTGTTAGGGGATAATTATCTTTGCCCTAGCTGATTCGGTAGGCGTGACAGATATTTAATTCTCTTCAGCTGATAGCAATTTAGCATGAACCCCCAGGGAGTTAGGTCGATCCAGATGGAACGATCTAAATCTATGGGAACCCAGTCTTCAATCAGCCTGATGGTGTTGTGTGTTATAGGAGCTGTCCAGACAGAACCAGCTTGCCTTAGAGGCTGTCCAGAGTGGCTCAGCCAGTGGGGATATGATGAGACAGCAAGTGATATCTCTAACCAAACAGTTAGAGGACCTGAAGGCCAAGCACCGGTAACTATTGATATTATATTATACAATAGATGTGATATTAAAGACATAAAACTTTTATTTAGAAGAATGAAACAGATGTGAATTGATATTTTTGACATAAGTGAACCCTGCTTAGTTCAACCTTTTTATAATTTATTTATCTATTTATTTTTTAGAAATTTTTATTGGGAAGGAATGGTGAAGTGTTATGAAACTTGATGATTAAAATGGTTACATATTTCATGATAGAGATCACACTTTGTATCTATTTTCATTTATTTATGTGTCTGTTTATAAATCTATTTATTTATTTTTTCGTGTTTAAAGAATAAGAAAAGTTTATAATTTTACCACTGACATCTCAATGATTAAACTCACTAATCTGTCTTCAGTATGGAGCTGGCGGAGGTTCAGAGTACCCGAGACATGTCCAGTCTTCCCCAGCCCTTGCTCTCCTCCCAGCCTGATGACGGAGCACAGGGACTGTCAGAGACACAGCAGATAGAGCTACAGAATATGAATTTACAGGTAAGAATTGTGCCACAATGTTTGTTTTTCTGTAGGTAATTACGTGAGCGCACTTTAAGATTGCAGACCTTTGGCAAGGAATAATGCAATTAAAAATAATTTTTCTTTAAAGAATGAATTAGTTTTTTAATTAATTATTTCATTGCTTTATTTATTTGTATATCATTTGCAAATCCATAATTACAGGCCAAGGTAAACCAGCTTACAGGTGAAACAGCACAGTTGCGCTTGAGGGAGAAAGAACTTCAGGCACAGATTGAAAACATGCGCTATTCCCACCAATCAGTGACCCCGCCTCAGAGTCCTTACCGTTACCATAACGACACGTCACATGACACCAGCCTAGGTCCTCTGCTGACAGAGCCTACTGAGTTGGAGTACCTGAGGAATATATTGTATGAATACATGATGGGGAAAGAAACCAAGGTGAGATAGAGAAGAAAAAATGAATAGATACTTAAAGGCAAACTATTTAAGTATATTTCCATATAGTAAGGTATATGAAAAATACCAAGAACGTTCAGCCATTTTCTCTCTCTTTTAGCAAGGCAAAGTCCATCCAATAACATTTGCACTGATTCTCTCTCTCTCTCTCTCTCTCTGAATTGTCATGGTCATGATCCTCACTGAAATCTGTTTCTTCCTTCATGACAGACACTGGCCAAAGTGATAGCCACCATTGTGAAGTTCAGCGACGAGCAGACGCGGAAGGTCATTCAACATGAGGAGGCTCGGCAGGGGGTAAGAACATTATGGGATAGAGATGAAAATATTATAGGATAAACAGGCCCATATGGATGGGTGTTTTGAGGGGAAAAAAAGATCAGTGGACAGAATTTGCTGAAAATGGCTGAGATTTATAGAGTATGGAAGATATTATTTGATGATACTATTGATAGACGTAATTTTAGGGAGTGTACTGGTGCATTGGTGAATGTTTGGGAAGCGCAGACTTTTTTTAAATTTAATGGAAATTATTTAGGTTGTTGTCTTATAAGAAGTTAAATAATACTATATATATTAAATAATTAGTCCTGTATAGTGCATTTGTAACTGTGGTAACTAACAAGACAGCTTAGATAATCTTATGGCTTTTAAACTTTGCTGTCTCTAATATAACCTTGATATATACATGCTGCTTTTGTGAAAGGACCCTGAATTGTAAGCTCCTTGATACTTTGTTATAATTGCCGGCCTTTCTTTTTGGTACTGCTTAAGTGTTGATATAAGTGCAAGCCTGGGTCTCTCTTACTCACCATCACCAAACATGATTACCCATCACAGTCACACAGGACGTGTTTCCAATCAAGGTGGTACAGCTTAACTTAGCACATGCTCTCTCAGCAGATGGTGTGATTGGTGTTGCTCACAGTAGAGAGCCAATCATAACCCTGTTTTCTGTCCCAGGTAAAACATCTGTCATTTGAATGGCCGGTGTAATCACACTGTCTGCTGAGATACCACTTGATTGGTTACTAGCCTCATGTACATGTCTTGTATGCACACATACCAAAGAAAAGCAGCAGTCCTGGAAGTTTGTGTCTTGAAAATCGGAATAAAATTGCTTTTACTCATTATAACTGTCATTTTCTCTGGTGACACCATGATGAATGGTCTAAAATTTTATGTCATGGTGGTTAAATGCGTACTGAATTATTATCACTGTTACTATAACATGGAAAGAAATTCTTAGCACTAACACTGGAAAGGAAAGTGTCGAGTTTTCATTTAAGATTTCAACTGTTTCTAGAAATGGAAACTTAAAGATAATTCACAAACAAAATTTAATCTTTTTGGGGGGAATGATATATGTAAATAGTAAGAGCATAATTATTCAGATCAGTGACTGAAGTTCTCCATTTTTCTTTGAAATCTCTTTGTTTCAGTAATGCATAGTGGCTGGTGGCAGGATGACCTCAGTACATATTCTCATGGTCAGTTCTTAGTTTTTGCAGCATGCTCTGGTATTTGATTCCTTTCTGGGCATAGTGGTGGCAGGTAGCTGTAGGGACTGTAGTTTCAGGGGTTTTTGGTGATGGAGATACAAGCTGTGCCAAAATCTTTTGTTAGCTTACTGGCCCATTGGACTACTAAATATCTACTGACCCAGAACAGAAATAGTGACCAGTAACTGAAAAAATGAACCAAATTTAACTGCTCTGGGATCAATATTCCTGTTATTTGGGTGTAGATCTAGTGGCTAACACCTTGTGCTGCTGGTGGTAGTGGTGACAGGATCTCTTGGAGCATGGTCAATAGTCATTATGTTATCCAAGATCTTTCTATCAAAATGCTTTGGCTGTGGATGATGAGTTATCTGGATGACAGAATTACAAGGTTGGGTGACATACCTTTCTGCAATGTGTGCTCTAAACTGTAGGATGTGGAAACAGTAGATGCTTTGGGGTACATCCTAGATATAAGATGAAAATCATTTGTGGGTAGAAACTTAGGAAAAAAATTAATATATATTTGACTGCGGTTAATCCAGCTTTTAGCAAGGGCTGTAGGTAGTTATGAGCAAAGCACTGAAAAGTACATATTTGTTTTAAAAAAGTGGAGTTTATTAACTGGAAAACTGATGAAAAATAATGGAATGCAAGAGCCTTTTTTAAGATTTTTAAAGTAAAATTATTTTATGAAATATCCTCACTTATTATAATAACCAGATATTTTCTTTTACATTGCAGGGTTGGTTGCTTAGCCCCTAAAGTTTACTAGTTGCTCTTGGATACTTATCTATCACAACAATACAAGAGGGCAGACAATCTGTGAAGAAGACCAGTTCCCGAATTTAGAGATGAAAGTCTGAAGGATGTATCTGAAACTCAGATATTTGGGTGTAACAATTGTATTTATGCCTCCCAGAAGCATCCTAAATAGAGCTGGGTGACTTTGGTGCTTGCATTTTCTGGAATTTATTCAAGGGTCCATTTCCATCTCTGCTAGCATAAATTGTGATGTCATCTTCCATTTGTAGAGGATGGAGTACATATCCAGGGAGGTGAATTGAAACCATTGCTCTTTGCATTTATATGACTCCTGTTCGAAGGGGCATCAAAGAACTGGATTAAACTTAACTGAACTGATTCAGAAACAAGATCAACAAAAAAATAACATTGCTTTTGACAATAATTGTGAGGGGATGCATTCCGGGATTTGTTGAGGTATCTGAACAGATTCATGTTACAAACAGAATCTGTAGTACCTGCTTTTCTCTGCTCACCAGATGGCTCTGCTTACAAGAAGAGACACGGGATGCTTCCTGTGACATTACTACAAGCAATTTAGTACATTGATGCTTGCCTTATCCAAAAAGCGAATTTATTTTGGAATATGATGGACTTTTGAAATCAGAATGATGCTGTGATAATAAAATTAATTTTATGAAAAATTAATGTAAAAGATAGTTGGACATGAGGTCAAATCCTTGACCATGAGCCGTACCCATGTAAGTGCTTTTAATCTTTCAGAGTTTTTTTTTTATATCACCTGTGGCTGTATATTCAGATATATAAAGATACTGAGCAAGCAAGTCTAAACAAGGTTAACTGGATGTAAATGACAATATAATCATTTTATGTGGTTATCTTTGTGACTCATTTGTCAGACTACATTTAAATTAAAAAAAGAGAAATTGCCAGGATATTCTTTTTACTAGAGCCAATGTCTTCAAGAATTCACTGCCTCAGAGTAGGTATTTGTTTTAAGCTTCCTTGAGAGTTCAGTGTCAGATTGGCAATATTCTAGTCTGATTTTATTCTTAAAAATAATATAGATTAATGTATTTCTTAGGAAGTGTAAATATGTACAGATGTTTTGATTTATCATTGTTATTATTATTATAGACATTTCAGTTTGCAATATGTTTCAATATGGTGCTTCCAAGGGTAGCTGCAGCTTTCAAAGATAAGAAACTATCACTTATTTAATGTATTAAGGAATGTCATAATAATCACTAATTATCACTAATTTAATGTATTAAGGAATTAAATGTTTTATTTTTAATCCTGCCTTTCGAGTCTTATAATGTAGAAGCTTTACTATTCCCTATTCATTCAAGAGAACTAAAACCTACTATTTATCCCAGATATCTGTCTGAACCACAAGTCATGCTGTGATGTAATGTTCTTTTAATTTGGCTTAAGACATTTACTAGAAGAACTACAAGGTTTGGGATGGTCAGGGGTTGATGGCATTTGAATCATGAAGGAGCATGCAAGGTCAAGATATTACACAATTCTTATTTGTACTCTGGTTGATGGATGTTAAAATTTTATTTGAACTCTTTAATGGAAACTAAAAAAAAAAGCTTAAAGTTATCCAGTTGGGTCAAAACAAGCTTATTTCTCTCACGGGTTATGTAAGATTCAGACATTTTCAGCTTGTTAGTTTTTCTATCAGTCAAAATGTATTATATGAGCCCCTTTGCGCGAGCCTTGAGGAACTGGAGGTGGTCCAGCTTGTGTTGATTGCAATTCATCATCAGTCACCTTATTGTGCAATATCTAGAAAATAATGCAGTTGGCATTAAGAAGAAAAGAAATACATTCCATAATTGCAGCTGTAGCATGCTTTCATATGAGGTGGTCAGATATCATTATTATAGTTACTGTATCAAGTCTTAGTAACAATAGAGTTATGAAAAAAGTTCAGTAAAACTCAGTAACAGGATATTATATATCTATTATGAGTATATATCTAAGAGCTTTAATATCATAACTAAAGAGTATATTCCTGTAGTAGTTGGCTAGACAAAATAGCATGCACTTTTTCTGAAAAGATAATTATTATTACAGTATATTAATTGCTTCATCCTGAAAGTAATTAAAAAGATAGGTATACCTTAACATTTTTGATGCTGAAATTCTGAAGACCAGATTTTTTTTACCCAAAGACATATAAGATGAACATGCAAGTAGTATATTATATATAGCTGAAATGTTCCATTTCCCATTTACTGGGCAGGGCAGTGAATAAAAAGTTATGTATTGAAATTGAAAGAAGCTTTGTAGTTTTTAGTAATAATCATGTGACTGTAATAAATTGTCAGTAGATCTCTCCATACAGAACATGACAAACTCAGTAAATTTAACTTTTCATTTTTTTTTTTTTTTTACATTTTTACAAAATACTTTGTTTTTTCTGTAAATAACAAAAAGTAAAACACATGAAGTATTATGATTTTATTTTCATAAACATGGATTACAAATAACATTGAATTCTTTGTTAAAATTATTCTGCATGCTTACTTACTGTAAGTTACATAGTATGTATGCTATAAAAATATTCCTTGAATGTGAAACTTTATTACATGTGGCTTTTATGAAATATAAAAATGCACACTTCATTTAATATTAAATGTTGACATCAATAAAAAGGTAAATATAAAGTTTATTTTTAATACCATGATCAATGAAACTTGGCATGAATGAGAAGAAATTACAGGCCTGTAACCTTCAATGTCAAGAGTATTGGGGGGGGGGGGGGGGAGGGTGTCTTTTACAAGAGGGCAGTGCCCTCTTGTAAAATACACCCGCTGCAGAGGTTCCTTTTTTTTTAAGGCATAGAACACTGATCAAATTTTGACTCAGACAGACCCCCACTTCACCCCTTACATACCAATATCCTGGCATTTAATATTTTGAGCTTTCAATTTTGGCTGTAAATGTGGTCTTGTATACTACAATTTAAGCAAAGAGCAGGTGACAGTGACCAAGCTACCAATATATTCCACTTACAAACTCAACAGTATGAACTGTTACAAGAATGATTATACAACATTTCAATCAGGTAGGAAACCTTTAGTAGAATACTTATTACATACTACTATTCAGAGCTGTACCTTATTGTACTTCTGTTACACTTACAAACGTCACCACTTTGAAATTCTGAGGTCACTCAGCATTAGCTCCTGACTAGTGAAATGAACAAATACGGCATGTATTGTCATTTCTTCCTCCTTCACCAGCATCGACTCTTCAAGTCTTTACCTCTTCTCTCACACAAACATTTTTAGGTATTTTATTTATTAATTAAAAAATTTTGGGCCTACTGTGCCAAAGTTACAAATATAACTGGGCATTCTTGCTATAAATCGAAAGTTTTTTTACATTTATACAATGTCCATTTTGACAGCAGTTGGTGGCTGATTTTTCTTCTCATTATTAATTATTGTCCTGGGTACTGTTGTTCTTAGTGAAGAATTCTATCGGTTGTGACATTTCTATGTCCATTCATTTGACAGCCTCTGCTATCTTTTTAAAGATGACTTTTGAGTCCTGGGTATTCTATCACAGCAGCTGCCCCCATACCAGTGCCAATACACATGGAGATCACCGCATAACCCCTGGAATGAAAACAGACATTATTTGTCTGGACCTGTTTTGGGTAACATTATACACAGGGTCCTGCATGCCTCTGGTAGCAAAATTAAGTCTATAGTTCGATTTAATAAAATTCACTCTTTAGTATCAGTTAATTAAATTCAATTATTAAAATACAAAAAAAAAGAATATTACAAACAACCTCCCATTAATTTTGAAAGGTAATAAAGGAACCTTGTTCTCAAAAAAAATTCATACAACCCTGTTAATGGACAAAAATCTCACCGTTTTCCCCTTCTCTTCATCTCGTGCAAAGCAGTGGCGATCTGACGAGACCCCGTACACCCCAGGGGGTGGCCTAGAGCTATGGCCCCACCCTTGGGGTTGACCTTCTCAAAGGGGATCCCTAGTTTCTCCACACAGTAAACTGCCTGGCTGGCAAAGGCCTCATTGATCTCAAAGATGTCGATGTCATCAACTGTTAGACCTGTTAGTAAAATGAATAACTGTGTTACAAATTCATTAATAGCACATATACTAGCTGGTTGGAATAGATCATCATCATCAATTTAGGTGTGAATTTCACATCTGCTTTGCCTGAAAGGTGAAAATGAGAGGGCTTAATCTTTCAATTTTCTGAATCAGTAAATGTCATATTTTTGGTCTCCAGTTATGCATGTAATAATAATTATTATATATCCATAACATTACATGTTAATTTTTTTTATAAATGACCATATCCATATCAACTCCTGTGTTTTGTTTTAATTTGTTTCAAAGAACAATCTGGTGATCCTTTTCAAGTGAGCATTTGGGGCACATAAATACACTCCTTTCATGTTCCTTAGAAAAAGTAACAGTAACTTAGATATAGAAAACACAACCCACCAGCCTTCTTGAGAGCCTCAGGAATGGCGTAAGCAGGTCCGATACCCATCACGTCTGGTGGCACTCCGACGACAGCAAAGCTTCTTATCACACCAAACACAGGAAGTCCAAGTTTTTTAGCAGCAGAACGCCTGGCAAGGAGAACTGCGGCAGCACCATCACTGACCTGGCTGGAGTTGCCTGTTTATTAAAAAAATTCTTCAATAAAATAAAATAAACAAGGCAGCAAAGCTGTCAAATGTACAGACAAAAAACAGGAAATAACTATGCACAAAATAGGCTACTGTCAATTCTGATGCAAAAGTACATTATGTTAAACTGCAAATTCAACATCAAATTTTAATTATGCTCAACAGGTAATACCAATGTAAGTAAGTAACATGTAAGTAACATGGTTTTCCCATAATGGTCATCATGGCAGCAGCACCCAAAATTGCGTTTTCTTCTATTCTGATGCCATATGACATAATGGTTAACAGCATAATGACCATCAATTTTAATAATAAAATATTAGTATTATGGATATTCAGAAAATGTGACTAGCAAAGGTCTTCAGGCCCATGGAACTTCAAAGTCACAACTTGAAAATGCCAAAATGTAAACAAGACAGCAATGTTCTGAAATGTTTTTTTTTTCCAGTTTTAACAATTTCTAACATAAAACAAAATTAACAGTTTACTACCGTTTTTATATGATCAATTAAGAAAATTGATGAGATGGGAAAAATATTAATAGAGCAGTGTTAAATGTCCAATTTCTTCCATTCTGAGATTCTGAACATAGTGAATGATTGAATCTGACAAAATGCAATGATATGAGTTTATTTCCATTTTTGAAACTTTATGACACAATACACGATAACAAGTTTACCATCATTTTTACATAATCAAGTAATGATGTAAAGATGCAGGAAATGCCAAACAAACACTTTTACGTATCTTATCAATTAAAAATTGAAACTGTTAACATGCCTAAGAATTTAATCTAAGGAAATGTGAAAAAATGGCATTTCTTTAAAATAACGGCCCGATTATGCTGATTTTTGATCTCAACCTGCGTTTTAGCAGGAATGACCACTCCTGTGAGTTTAATGACAATTGGCCTATCTGTTTTTCGTATATTGTGTTTACAGTGTTGCATATATGCTGAAAAATGAAAAAAACAGCATAACTACTAAAATAGTGGCCCGATCATGCCAATTTTCAAACAGGACCTGTGTTATAGTAAGATCGATTACTACTGTGAGTTTCATGACAACAGGCCTATCGGTTTTCCTTGAAATGTGTTTACAGTGTTGCATGTATGCTGAAAAGTGAAAAAACAGCATAACTTCTACAATAATGGCCCGATCATGCTGATTTTCGAACTTGACCTACATTTTATGAATATTCATCAGCTCTGTAAGTATACAACCAATAAGTAAAACTGCCTTCCACTTATTGTGTTTACAATGAAAGTGCACGGCGCCAGTGCCAGCGACAGTGACGGCGACGACGGTGATGACAGACGCAAGTGATGGCAATATGTACAGACACATCTGTACTTATTTACTGTACTGTTTGAGAACAGTAAGTGACATGGTTTTTCTTAAATGGTCATCATGGGAGCAGTGCCCAAAATAGATTTTTTTCAGATTTTGATGCAATATTACATAATGTTTAACAGCATAATGACCATCAATTTTTAATAATAAAATATTAGTATCATGGATATTCAGAAAATGTGACTAGCAAAGGTCTTCAGGCCCATGGAACTTCAAAGTCACAACTTGAAAATGCCAAAAAGTAAACAAAGACAGCACTGTTCTGAAATGTTTTTTTTTTTTTTTTTTTCATTTTTAACAATTTTTTTAACCTAAAACAAAATTAACAGGTTAATGCCATTTTTATATGATCAACTAACAAAATTGATGAGATGGGAAAAATGTCAATACAACAGTGTTAAATGTCCAATTTCCTCCATTCTGAGATTCTGAACATAGTGAATAATTGAATCTGACAAACTGCAATGATATGAGTTTATTTCCATTTTTGACACTTTATTACACAATACACGATAACAAGTTTACTATCAATTTTACGTAATCAACTAATAATGTTGTAAAGATGCAGGAAATGTCAACCAAACACTTTTACATGTCTTATTAGTTAAATAATGAGACTGTTAACATGCCTAAGAATTGAATCTGAGGAAATGTGAAACAAGACAGCACTGTTCTGACATGGGTTTATTTCCATTTTTAACACTTTTTTTAACATAAAACAAAATAAACAGTTTACTGCAATTTTTATATGATCAACTAAGAAAATTGATGAGATGGGAAAAATATCAATAGAATAGTGTTAAATGTCCAATTTCCTCCATTCTGAGATTCTGAACATAGTGAATGATTGAATCTGACAAACTGCAATGATATGAGTTTATTTCCATTTTTGACACTTTATGACACAATACATGAAAACAAGTTTACCATCATTTTTACATAATCAACTAACAATGTTGTAAAGATGCAGGAAATGTCAAACAAACACTTTTATGTATCTTATTAGTAAAATAATAAGACTGTTAACATGCCTAAGAATAGAATCTGAGGAAATGTGAAAAAACAGCATAACTTCTAAAATAATGGCCCGATTATGCTGATTTTCGAACTCAACCTGCGTTTTAGTAAGATTGACCACTCCTGTGAGTTTAATGACAATTGGCTTATCTGTTTTTCTTATATTGTGTTTACAGTGTTGCATATATGCTGAAAAATGAAAAAAACAGCATAACTACTAAAATAGTAGCCCGATCATGCCAATTTTCGAACTTGACCTGCGTTTTAGTAAGATTGATTACTCCTGTGAGTTTCATGACAACAGGCCTAACGGTTTTCCTTAAAATGTGTTTACAGGGTTGCATATATGCTGAAAAGTGAAAAAACAGCATAACTTCTACAATAATGGCCCGATCATGCTGATTTTCGAACTTGACCTGCATTTTATGAATATTCATCAGCTCTGTAAATATAAAGCCAAAAAGTAAAACTGCCCTCCACTTATCGTGTTTACAAGGAAAGTGCACGGCGACGGCATCGGCATCGGCATCGGCATCGGCATCGGCGACGGCGACGACAGACGCAGGCGATGGCAATATGTACAGACACATCTGTGTCTGTACATAAAAAGTAAACAAATAAGCCAACTAAGGCCGACCTATGTACAAACAACCTTAATCAGTTTAAACAGAATCGATATTTGATCAACTAGTAGGTTATATGCCATTTATGAGGCACACATAAAGGTAAAAAAGGCAGTGCATACTAGGATGTCTATGTTAATTTGTTTAAATACGTAACATAAGAGAGTATTTCCATGACAGGGGCATTTCTAGAGATATTTTCCGACAGTCTTCCAAATAAGCTTTGTTTATCCATCCTCCATTTTTGACCATCTTCCAACAACAACAACGACAACAACAAGAAATTTGATGCCTGTCAATGTAAACTTGAAAATTCTGACCGTCTTTTGATGGCTACCATCTGTCCCTTATGGTAATATTTCCTGTGTATACAGTACCTGCTGTCGTAGTCCCGCCAGGTTTGAAAGCAGGACGGAGCTTGGCCAATCCCTCGGCTGTTGTGGGCCTGATGCCTTCATCTTTACTCACCTGAACGTATGTTATAATTTATGAATGCTACTCATAATAGTAATTATTATTTTAATTACCATTTTTAATACTAAATTCATTTACAGCACTAGCACATGAAAGGCATGCCTATGACTAAATAAGTAATATGTATATCAAATAGTAAAATATACTTCTGGAATTTCAAATATTACTTAATTTTTAGCAAATTGACTCATATGTAGAGTCTAGTGGTACAGGGTCCGTGTGCACGTGCGTGCGTGGATGTGTGTGGTAGAGAGAGAGTGGTTTTGTTTATATTGATTAATTTGGACATTTCATTACTAACAATATAAAACTTACAGTAACAGTTTTCTCATCTCCATTTTTATCTTTCACTGTTGTTGTAATGGGAACAATCTCAGCATCAAAGAGACCTTGGCTTGCTGCCTTAGCCGCTCTGAAATGAGCCAATTTAAGTATCTTAATATCAAAAACATCAATTTATAAAAGAAGGCAAAACAGTCTCATGTTTACTGGTACTTCATTCAGCAGCAGTTTGCAGTTTTTACAAAACATTAGCATTTTAACCATGAAACTTTCTTTCCACAGATCTCTTCAAATGGTTTACCTCATGTTGAAATTTTCTAGAAATTAAAAAAATGTTAATTGTCATATAAGCATTACTCATAATAACACTTTAATGACAGTGTCAACTGCATCATGACATGTAAAATGGCTTTTTTTAGGCTGAAACAAGTCTACATTTGAGTTTTCAGGAATTTTCCACTTCTGATTTTCTCATATTTATTTAACATATCTGACCTTTGCTGTGACAGGAGAGAAAATGCATCTTGCTTCTTCCTGTCTACGCCATACCTTTCAGCCACATTCTCTGAAGTTATCCTGAAACATACATACATAGTTACACACATTATCATAAAGTTAAGACACAGGTAGTCACAATTCATTTACTATACTGAGAAATCTATGATAACACCTAATCACAGAAAATATCCATTCATTACTTTTCATGGGGATCATTTTTTTTTTAAATCAGTATTTGTTTTATGTTAAAACATTGAGGATACTTGCATCTGTATAATTTTTTTCTTTAAACTATGTTTTCAATATTGATTCATTTACAAAGTTTTAAAATAATTTAATGTTTTTTTAATTAAAAAATGAATAAATACATATTTATTTATTAATAAATAGTTTTACTTGGAAGAAACAATGATACTTAGAATAAATAATGAATAATTCTTTTAAAACTTGTCTCCTACCCCATAGGAATCAGGCAGTCCTGGGCAATCTGGATGTCAAACACTTTAGGGTTGAGTTCCTGACCCTGACCATCACCAATACTCCTCTGACTCATACTCTCCACTCTGATCATGGAAATGAAAAAAAATTAATTTTTTTACTCTCATAGTTTGATAAAATAACTTAAACAGTGCAGTAATTGTGTTTCAGCCAACAACTGTCTTGGAATTGTTCTTTTAACCTGTAATAGTTTAACATTTTTGTGGCAGATAACATTAACTGAATATGTTAGTGGTGTGGCACCACTGCCATCTTGATTGCGCTCGTCTAATGTTCGTCTAGTGATTATGTTCTTTGTTCACCATCCTACAAGTAACTGACTAACAGAGAGACTCTTTTCAGTTCAGCTGCTTGATCCATTAACAAAATGTGGTCATTGGTTGCAGCAAGGCAGTCAAATATATTTAATTAATTGGTTAATCATTTAAATTGTCGGATGACCTGAATTTACGTACCCAGCACCAATGCCAATGTCACATACTCCCATTGCAATGTCTCCTAGAACAAAAAAATTGAAAATATGTTTTAATTACAGATTTTATTTTCCTGGCCTAATACAATTAACAATGAAGTTATAAAAACAAGAGAAGATATGTCTGCATGAGGAGATAAGTAAAACCAAGTATCTTATGGAATAATCAAAATGTAAAAGAATAAATTTCATATCTAATAAAGTTTGTTAAGTACTATCGTAAATGACAACACACTGATAATGATCACATTAAAATGCCACACACATACAAACAAACACACTCATCCTGGCAGTGGACTAGTAATAATACTGTCACAAAGAATACACTCATGAAATCAAAATGAAAGTCATGTTTTGATTGTGATAAGGTGGAAAAGTAATGACCTCCATTTCAATTGAAGGGCTCCAGAATGACATTATTCAATAAATTAGATTAAAAAAAAATTAATTCCATCTTTTAGTATAATAACACTCATGAAATGTTCCCAAACATTTAAGTCACCTTTGAAATATTCCAATCACCTTACTTCATGTACACAAACTGTTCATCCCTGTATATTTTTATAACCAAATGAATCATATTCAGTCTGTGTCAGATCCACTTGCCAAACGACAAGTCCCAGTAGGACTGGCACCAAATCAGAGACAGAAAAGTGGATGTTTTTGGTCTTTCCGTGTGCACATAAATTACAAGGCTAATTTACTGGAGAGTTTCAGTTTTTTTTTTAGATCTAGGATGGAGGGTTAGAGGGCAAGGTGTGACATGTTATAGAGGCGCCAGTGGTTGGCGTACATCCATCTGTACATGTACTTTGACTTTTATTGTTACCAGTACCAGATAAAGTGTCCCAATACTTTCACCACTTGGATAGAAATGAGGTCTGGGCTCTGTGTGGAAAAAAATAGCACTTGGTCTAATATTTGGAACCTTCTGTACAATGTGCCCCTCTTTCATTCTTTTTTTTTTTTTTTTTTTTTGTGCTTCAATATAGAATGATTTTGTATCATAATGTGGAATATAATATGTTGTTGACAAGTTCCTA
Organism: Lingula anatina; assembly: GCF_051362555.1. Lineage (NCBI taxonomy): Eukaryota > Metazoa > Brachiopoda > Lingulata > Lingulida > Lingulidae > Lingula > Lingula anatina. The sequence continues at coordinate 3,394,336 of NC_141771.1, read as the reverse complement.
ACAAAGCTTAAAAAATTATTCTAAATTAATTAGAATTATTAAATCTCCTGGAAGTTTGCACTCGTAAAGATATTTCTCTTACATGGTGTTTCAAGGCTTTTTGTAAATGGTGCCTCTCTCTCTCTCTCTCTCTCTCGATCAGGGGTCTTTCACTTTCCCCAATTTTCACTCCCACAGTTGACCCAACTTGAGAAAAGATGCACTGATATATCAGAGTGGACCTGACCAAAAGTGCCGTCCTTCTAACCCCCCCCCCCCCCCCCCCCCCCAGAGTCCTGAGCACTATTACCTGCCACATTCATCACTGCCTGCAGTCCAGAAGAACACTGTCTGTTTACTGCAGATATGGGGGTTGTCTCTGGAATGTCACTGTAATGATAAAATAATATAACTGATGTGTGAACCAAAATGTAAGCAAATGAATTTGTTCATTCCATGAATTTTCATAACTGTACTGGAAAAAAAAAGAGAAAAAAATTTAATTTTTTTTTCTCTCCCATATTTAATTCAACCTCTGGATAAGAAGACAAAAATTAATTGTTTTACGAGTAACTTTAACTACCCAAGAGGCCAATAAAACTAGACTGTACTAAAACGGCTCATAAATATTAACTAGCTTGGGCCTTAAACGAGACAATAAGTTCAACTTGATAATTAATATAAATTAATTAGAGATTTTTTTTCCTCTCACATTTCTGTCATAACCTCTGGTTTGAAGATTAGAATTGAATTGTTTTTTAACTCCAATAAAACAGAAATGACTGTAAATTAAAATACTAAAACACTCCATGAAAAAACTTTATATTTAAACCTTAACAAGGTGATAGGTATAAAACATCAATAAATTCTTCTGTCAGTTTATTATCTGTCATATAGCCTCTGGTGTCATGCCATCACAACAACAGGATATCGAGGTGTTATGGCAGACATATTTTAACAGCCTGTGTGTTGATGATGTATTTGCAGTCTTCGGGTGTTGTTTGCGAGTGGTTGAACTTTCTAAACTTTTATTTTTAATGAGCTAGAGAGAGAGAGAAAGAAAAAGAGAAAGAGAGAGAGAATGACAGGGAGACCAGAGGAAAATAGAATTAAGCTTTCTGAAAAATGCACTTCAAAAGGATAATGTGGTGTTATTTATCATGGTGGTACCAGGCCCGTAGCCAGGGGGGGTTGGGGGTTTCAAAAGAACCCCCCTTTTTGCAGGGAAAAGGTCCCCTCTGGTGAAATTTAATTAAGGTACATGAAAGTTTCATGGTAAAAGGTCCACTTTTTCATAAAAAGAACCCCCCTTTTGAAATTTCTGGCTACGGGCCAGGGTACTATAATATTTTAATTGCCTGCCTACTAATAAATTGCTCTCTCACTCCTTGGATACTGGTTTCAATTGGTTAAACTTGGGTATCACACCCTACATTGGACTTGAGAGAGAGAGAGAGAGAGAGAGAGAGAGAGAGAGAGTATATAGGATTTTGAAGGTTCATGTAGCAGTACAAATGAATAATATTCTTATGTTCTCAAATCAAACTAATAATGTTTCTCAATCAAACCTTAAAGAAGACAAAAACCAATTCCACTGTAAGGTTATCAGATGTATAAATATCCCCTATACTTTATCTTAGCCACAATAAATGCCGTTTCCTTTGACGTTAATGAATATGTAGTACAGCCCAGAGGTGTCACACCATCATTGTGAGTACGGACAATATGTCAGCCGAAAGCAAGGACAAGTCCACTTCCCAATAATAAACTGTGAGCTGCCAAGGCTATCTTAATTAAGGGCTGGCAAAATTAATACATTTAGTTAACGAGTGATGGCTCTCTATGCACAGTTTCATGAGAGTAGTAGCTAAATTTTAGGGTCAAGCATTAATTGTTTTAACTTTATTTAGGGAAAGGGCATAGATTTTGAATCTACAATGCATGGGGTGATTTTAGCAAGAGCACAAAAAAAAAGTATTATGCTTTTTGCTGAAGCCAACTGCATATTTTTCCTACTTACCAAACCAATACCCGATGCATTTCCTCCATTTGAAAAAATAAGATGAGGTGAAAGTTAAGATTTCCTCAAAATTACAGTCAGTCACACTCATTAGTCAACTTTTCAATTTTGTTTGGCCTACTGTAAGCATTTTTTGTGTATAAGCAGTCCATGTCTATATGTCACATGGCAGAACCAACAACAACATTCAATTATCAGACTGAGTTATTGTAAATGTATCCTTATTTATTTTATTTTATTTTATTTTTCTTTCAAACTTTGCACTTGGAAGTTGTTTTGATGTCAGAAATAAACAAAATTCAACTAGTTGTGAGACTCTATCTTGGTTCACCAAATGCAGCTACATTTATCACACAAAGGATCCTTTTAACCCAGCACACTAGCATCTTCTCAAAGAAAAGTATAATGATATTTAAAATTATGAAATTATCAGTAAAAAACAGGATTTTCTTCCCAGTTCCAACATAGCTAATGGCCTGTGTATGTCAGCATCTGCTACTGCGTACAACCACGCAATCGAAGCCACAAGTGACTCATGCGCAACCTCTGCAAGAAAATATATTTACATTCAAGAACATACCTGAAGAACTGACCAAATCTGGCCTGTAGAGCTCCCGCCCCTGGCAAAAGGACATTTCCTGTGGAAAAAAAGAACACATTTATGAACCACGCCGGGCCTAGATTAACAAAAACAACATTCTTCAATTAAACATCATTATAATTATAATTGTTATGTATTCATCAATGGACGGTGCACACTACACCTGGCACGGACGGTGGTGCTGGGAATATTTTACGATCAAATATTGTGACAAAAGTTTAAAGGATGATGACAATGGAGCACGCCACCTCCACAAGTCCCCATTCACATTCTCAGTCAGTTTAAATCTGATCTTACTACCGTACATGTAGTACTCTAAACTGACTTTCCAAACCAAGTTTAAAGATTTGTCTACTATAGCCACAGGAACAGATGTGAGGTAGATTTCAGATGGTTACCAGCAACTTTAAAGTTAATTTTTAAAAAATTAATAATTTCACCACACTGAAAATAAAATTAAAATGATTTTTTTTTCATTAGACCAAACTTTTTTTCTACTTGACTTAATGCAAGTGAAAAATTAAAAGCAATCCTTGCATTTTCACTGTGCTTAAAAATATGCAAATCTTGAGCAGGGCAATAATTTTTATTATTTTAAAATTACGTAACATGCCCTAAAGTTACAGATGTATAAAAGAGATAACGAGCAGCTTTATGACAAAACTTTTTTATCTTTGAACTGTTCCTTTGAAGTTAATTCAATTTGACTGTTAAAAAGTGCCTCTGCTACAGCCATTTAAGTTTTTTTCAGTCTGACAAACCTGATTAGAGATTAAACCATTTGTCTTCTACATGCATAAACTCGAATTCACAACCTTTGTCATTTAGTTGGCAAGTCGACTTTTTGTTTCTGTACATGTAACTCTTGAACTTAAAGGAATAATAACTCTTCCTATGAAATCTGTATTTCACAATAAAAACATTGTGAATGACTCATAAAAATATAATATATTCTGTTTTCCCACAAAAAACGGCTGTTATAGCTATTATTCTGATATCTGAGCTTGTCTTTAGACCACGTGACCTCCATTGATGGCTATACTCTGTTAAAATCTCTTAAGAGATTTTAACAAAAAACCAAACTTTTTAGAAAAAAACCAGGGCCTAACTTTGAATGTATAAATGGATTCATTAACCATTGGTAAGTATGGGAAAATTGTTGTTTACTCCAGGAAAATTCATTTTTTGGACGAAACGAAGAGTTATTATCACTTTAATAAAAAAAATTGCTTAAAAAACAAATACTGAAAATATTTTTGGGACATGCTAGTTCAAAAAATAAAAATGGAAACAATTATGGTAAAATCAAAATAAAAATATAAAAAATTATATGACTCACAAGAAGTCAAGGATGTTGAGGAGGCTGGGGCTATCTTGTATTCACAAACAAAAAGTAATACATTTTGCTTAATATTTCCATAACTGTTTTATATAACTTTTTAATTACTGTTAATTTATTTCCATATTAGAAAGTACAGTACTATAAAGCAGGAAAAATAATGGGGCAAGTCAGAATGGTGCAAACATTACTCAAATTTGAAAATGTGAGCATCACTGACTGTGAAAACTCAAGAGAATCGCTTTTTATCTTTGGAATCACCCAAAATTTGCTAGGTGTGGCAATGTCCAGTAATCAATAAATTGATCACCCTACCCACACAAATGTCTCCAATAGCCCTGGGGTCCAGTTTTGTTTCTTCTAACAAAGCCTTGAACACTGTAGATAACATGTCTTCTGGTCTTGTGTCCTGGACAGAAGAAAAGAAGAAAGACATTACGATGCCAGCAATCTTAAAAGCGGGGTTCTTTCTTTTTCACGAAAAATTTGATTTAAATATATTACACCTTTGGCTGTCCCAGCTTGAGAAATGGCAAATTAAAACACCCAGTTTAAATTTTGATTCAGAGTTGAACTTTAACAGATGTTTACTGGCCTGTGGGTTCATTATCATATGATATATAACAGTTGCTCCCAGTAAACTTGGTTGGTTTCCACCAACAGTGAATTCTTTTGCAATGAACTTCAGACTTACAGGGAACCCCTTTTATAAATATTTAATTTCTTTCATATCAATGAGCCCTTTGGATCAGTTGACTTTCATGCACTCAAGGATAAAGGTCACACGCATACAGTGTACATGTACTGTTTGTTAAGGCAATTATCTTCACTCAAAATTGAAATAAGCTGTGCTGGGACTTCTTTCAGTGAATTAGACAATACACATACCTGTCCTGTAAGGACAGTTGTGAAAAATACCACAATGTAAAATAATACATGCGTGCTGAAAAGGGGGGGGGGGGGTGTCCTCAATTCTTAGTTATATTTAACCGACTGAGTGTCAATTTCACAGCATACGTGCTTGGTACATGTACATGTACGCGATGTACTGTACATGTATACATACAGTGATACGATCTCAAGGAGGTTTACTATGCTTAACAGGAGATCTATATTGGTCCATTTCGGTCCATTTCGGTCCATTTCGCTCCATTTTTACATTTTAATGGACCGCAGTGTATATGTGTTGTACAGTTGAAGTCAGAAGTCAGAACCTCATGAACACCCAGACAAAATTGCACCAACAAGCTACCTTTAACATTCCACGCTTAGCCTTCCCGATCGGGGTTCTTCGGGCAGCCAAAATAACGATGTCATCGTCGCTCTCCACCCCTGGTCGGCTTGCCATGCAAGGCTCTGCATGGACTTCGACTGTCGCACTGCTCTGGCTAAGTTGGCCAAAAAATACTTTACGACAATCTGTCATTTCTAACCGTTTTTTATTCTAAACCCAGAAAAGGACTAGACCTTGTCGCAAGCGAGACAGTTACAAATGGACCCGGAGGTCAAAAAGTAGGATCAATGCGGAGATAAATCTTCCCCGTGATAATGTTGACCTGTGTGAAGTTTGAGCTCAGGGTTTCCCAGACGCGTTTTCGCGTAATCGGTACCGAGGCTGGGAATCCCACCTCACCTTTTCCATCAAGACAGGCGACTTTTCCGTAAATTTTGCGTAGCTGATCAGAGCAAAAATACACTGATGATAATTTCAAAAACTCACATATATTTATAGGAAACTATATGTACGACATCCTAGATAACTTTTTTGTCTGTTTGCTGGATTCCTAGGCCCTTAAGCGTTTTAAAAAGGTGAACGACCAGTTTACTACCAGTATGATGAATGGGACGTGTACCACAACTGACACGTACTGGTTTAATGCAGCGTCTGATGCCTACTAAGATATTTCTAATAGTTAGAACTGACAGTAGAACTGATTAAAAGAACAGAACACTCACGAGACTAACATTGTCTAATACTTTTATTTCTTTAATAAGCTTTTCCATATTTTAAGAATTAGTGGGCCTATTAATTATCATTATTATTATTATTATTATTATTATTATTATTATTATTATTATTATTATTATTATTTTATCCATGTTTATATTTTTACGAACACTATAATACGTGATAACATATGAGGCCGCCCGGCCCATGCTCCTTTTCAAGCGCCATGTGTATTGCCAAACACTTCGCTATTTCATTAGATCGTCGTCTTGATTAATAATAAGACTTTCCATACATTTAATTGTCCATCTACTAGGCCTACGTCTTTTCGTTGCATTTTGACTTTTTTTTTTCATTTGATTTCAAATGTGGTTAAGCAGATGAGGCCTTAACATGTGCAGAGTGGGCGATCAAAACAACAGCGTTGCGGCTGGCATTGAGGTTATTCCTCTCTAAAATCTCACTTTCCCAGCTAATACCCAAAGCATTACCTGGAAATATAGGCGCATAAAATATCTTATCTTCTCAAAACCAGTGTCGGTAAAGCTTATTAACCAATTTATGAAATTTGTCTAGCCTAACTGACAATATTGCGCTCCCTTTGGATATAGGGGGCCTATACGTGAAGATAAAACAGAAGAACGCCGTCGGAAATATTTAACAGAAGTCGTAATAGTTTTCTGTTGGTAAACTACGAATGATTTCGTTGTCGAACAATAAAACGGTGTTAACGAGGTAAAGTTTTTTTATAGTCTGGTTATTATCTCTATTCATCTTCACTGCATCCCTCTGTCTGAATTTTAAACATGTTGAGCAGCTTAATTGTTCTGAACACGCAAGTTCAAGAGGACAGTCCCGATTTTGATAACAGAAAGAAAGATAGAGATAAAAAGCTGATACCCCCCCACCCCCCCCCCACCCCCACCCCCCCTGATTACTATGCTCAGCCGGTGGCTAATATCTTGAGGGTCCGGGTACCATAGTCCGCTCTCAATCAGATTCATTAGCTTGACGTAAGTACACACAATGGACAATAGAAATGTCACCCCCTGAATCAGAGTAATCAAATAATAATCAAGTAATCAATTATTAAAGAAGGCAGATCTTGAGAAGTTATAATGCCTGTTCGAATTTTTTATTGTGAAATTTGATGTTAATAAAATGATACCAGGAGCATATCATTCCACAGTCATTTATCTCCCCCAAAGTATTGGTTCAGTAGGGGTGACACTTCTATTGTACAGTGTGTGAAAGTCAAAACCTAAGGCGGGCCTTTCTGTGCAAATCAACTGGAACCTGACCCTGCATCGACTACACTGGCTCTAAATTTAAAGTTTGCGTCAGAATTTCTTTTCTTTTGTTTATGGGACTATAAAATCCTGAAACTATCTCAAATCACGCGACAGGGGCTTCATACCTCCTCCATATTGCATAATATATGGATGAATTGATGAAGTAACTTGAAATATACAATTTATGAGGTTGATTAATGGTCGCTTTTATTTAATGCCAGACCAAAATGAGAATTAATACGAACTTTACTTTAACTAATTGACCATGAGACACAAATGTAAATCTGCAATTGATTTCCAAGAGTACTGAAATATGACATGGTCAAACTATAATGATAATAAGTAAGCGATAAAAGAATATTTGTGGGGTTGCAGAAAGACTATTTAAACACACATCTTTTTTTCTAAACCGGCAGTAATATTAATGTCCCCGGTTTGCAATCACGCTAACGAATTCAAGTATATTTAGTTTATGCAAGATTTACGAATATTGATAAAAAAATCGCATTAAAATGACCCCATTAACCTTTAAAGGTTGAGTGCCTCATTGTTTTAATTAAATGCTATACGTTCATGGCAAATCAATTAAATGTGCTTTTGAAGTAGAACTCGTCACAAATCGTTCAAAACACATAGCTGATTGATATACAAACTCACACTTATGATGATCATCTTTTTTTATGGACAGTGGAAGTAAGTGGCAAGCAACACCATGTCATCCTAGGGGCTCGTGTGACCCTACTGACCATTCTAATTACGTTCTTTTAGATCTCACTTCTTAAAATTACATCAACGCAGACCAGATAAAAGCATTTAAGAAGATTTGATTGGTCTATTAAACTTTTATTTTCTCTTAATTGCTTTTCTCAATTTGCGCGCCGTCACAAGATCTGAGCATCGCCCCGAAGGATCTTTGGCAGCGTCAGGCGACAGTTTTGGTCCTACTCCGTGTCGGTCTCTTCGGCATTGAACAAGGCTTTAAACAGTGACTACAACCCTCCTAACATTACCATCCTAACGCACAAACAACGCCCGTGCTGAACAATAAAAATCCGCGACTGAGTTGGACTGCAGAGCACGTAGACGAACTTGGCGTGTAGGAAGGAAGCGGGATGGTATAAAACGGTGGAGCGTCTCGGTCTTGGGGACAGAGCGATTTTGATCTTGAAGTCATCTCTGAGAGCGGTGCCCGACAGATCTGAGGAGGAATTCGTGGCCATGAAGTGCTTCATTGCAGTATTACTGTTGACATACGTGTCGGGTAAGTCCTGGGTTTTTTCTGGCCTTTTCTTTTCTTGCTTTGAATGATTCTTTTGCTTTCTCTGCACGCTTAGAATGAAGAAAAATCGTAAATCATTAGGGGGGAATTGTCAATTGAATTTGCCAGGTTTTCTCAAACCATTTGTCAGCATCACTGGGTATGTAAGAAGTACTGTTTATTTGTAATGTTACGGCCGAACGTATTTATCAAGGGACAGTTGAAATGTAGAATTTTGCTACTTAAAAATTGCAAAATGTAATTTCTAGATTTGGCAAAAAAAAGTAAAGTTATTTACAAAAACACACACACATGTTAACATACATGTTGATGATTAGGCAATTATCGATTTATTCACATTCAATATTTTTCAAATGGTTTCAATTTACATCTTCAACAACCTTTCTTTTTCTTCCTTTGCTTGCCCTCTCTCTATCCCTCTTTTTCTTTCTCTCTTTCTCTCTCTTTCTTTCTCTGATTTTCTCTGTATCTCTCTTTCTTTCTCTCTTGTTGGAGTAATGGCGAATAAAGCTCTTTAGTCTTACCGACACAAACGTGTTTTGCATTTTTTTGCTTGTCATATATATATATATATCTTTTATTGATATCATACTTTACCTCCCTATCTAACTTTTTCAGCTGGACACGTGGGTTACGGTTCCAACAACAACAACAACAACAACAACAACAATAACAACAACAACAATGGGCAAACAGTCAAAGGCAAAATTGGCCCCTGCAACTCACTGGCGGATGTTGGCAACTTTATGACGTCTCCGACTCTGTGTTACTACCAGGTTTGTGAGGCCAGGCTGGCTCACGATGTTTCATACACCACCAAACGCTGTGCACCTGGATCCCGTTTTGATGCTGGCGCCGAGGAACCTGGATGCGCCATCTTTGACAGCAGGTGCCTTCTTCCCACCCAGGCCCCCACACAAGCCACCACGAAAGGCAGTGGCGGTGGTTATGGTAACGGTGGCGGCAGTGGAGGAAATGGCGGTGGTAGTGGAGGTGGTTATGGAATGGGCGGCGGCAGTGGCGGCAGTGGCGGAAATGGCGGTGGTAGCGGAGGTGGTTATGGAATGGGCGGCGGCAGTGGCGGCAGTGGCGGAAATGGCGGTGGTAGCGGAGGTGGTTACGGTAACGGTGGCGGCAGCGGCGGAAATGGTAACGGTGGTGGCAACGGCAACATGCAAAAAATGATGCAGAAAATGATGCAGATGATGATGATGATGGCAAACGCTGACTAGAATAGGTATGGCGTCAACCTACCTCGTTCCCTTAAATAAGCTTAAATTCCTTTCGCTTTTGTCCAATGAAACCTTTCAGCATAGTTGTCTCGTATTTTGCTTCATTTATTATTATCTAAGAAAGGTGAAAATCATACGTTTTATAACAAATTTTGATGTAATTAATTCCCTCAGACGACTTTAGGTGAATTCTCTAATAGGCAACGTCTAAAGCTGTTGATGTGTTTCATCTCAAACAGCCACACCTTCTTTTACAAGAACCAAAGCGCCCCCCCCCCCCTCCTCACCTTATCAGACCCCTCTCAGCTGAAAAACTAACTAGAAAAATTAATTGGCTTTAAACCTAACATGTGACTTCGACCCGCCGTCTACAGTTCAAAATGGATTTATCTCTTCTTTTCTTTAATATTTTCTGTTTCATATTTCAGTAAACAAGGGGGACGCAACATGATGTGTGTCTCGGGACAGCACTGGGTGTCGACGAGTTTTAACAACGCAGCGGCACTAGTCTCAGATACAACATACGGACATTTACATACAGATATCACGTGATATTTAATTACACTGGTCTAGAAACTGAAACAAGTACCCGTGTTAGTAAAGACAAACAATACAATGCCAAATAAGATAATGGAATATCATTCAAGAGAAGAACATTATATCCAAGGAAATTGTTTTGTAGTATGTCTAAAAAACGAAAGATAAAGAAAACAAAAGTTTTAAAATCCCTCAGCACTGTTGTCTCTTTAGATGCAAACCCATATTGAAAATTTCCTATTTGTTATGGTAAGTGCCGTTAGTTTACCTTAATAAAGTTTGCTTTAATAAACGATTTGCCAAAAACAAACTATTCTTCATGCGTTGTATCTTTTCTCCACAGTCACGTTTCAAATGGCAAAGACTACTCACACCTAAAACCGCCAATTTGTGAACCCCTTTGGCTCTCACTGTGCTCTATATAACGTCACAGGTGAAGTCAAACGTAAACTCAGTGTAAAACAAAATGAAAATAACAGCATCTGAAATCATCTAAATAGGAACGTTCCGGGAAGGCTTATAAAAAAAAGCAACGTTACTTGAATAAATTAAGTAGCTTTCCCGTTAAAGGGCCACGTCATACCACCTGTAAACTGCGGTCAGCAGGAAAAAATGGATCTTCCCGGCGGATTTATTTGCCAATTATATTTTTCTCAAAATTAGTTTCATCGCTTGAATGCTTGAATGGAAAGTGCTTCAGGTTATTCATATTTAAAGTTTTTTTAACGATTCCCTTTTCTAATGGGGTTGCTAAACCTAAAACCGTCCCATTGTGGTCTTCAACGTCATTGGCGAAGCCAAACTTAATTTCAGCATAAAACAAAGTCAACGCAAAAAAAAAAAAGTAATCTATCTAGAAACGCTCAGTGTCGGCTTCTCAAATAAGTCCTCGTGTACATGATGAAGTTTAACAATGTTGATGATAATACTGTGTTCGCCGACTGGAGTTGCGTGGGATGAAATACATATTTACGGCTCACGGACTATTGATTGCCATGACAGATATCTACATGTACAGCCAAACTGACCCTCTCTGTGGGAAAGTAAAAAGTTTCCATTTGATCCAATAGTTGCCAACGAAGCTTCTGTGGCTCCGTGGTAGCTACGCTGTCTTGAAAATAACCCAGCATTAATTTGCGGGTTCGAAATCCCAATTTTCCAGTGTGATGTTTTTAGCTCGAAATAATTTTTAAAAAGTGCGTTTGATCACTATAAGAAGAAAGTCGTATGTACGGAGGGTGGGCGGGTCAGTCACGGCGCAGTCGCTGGGTTTATCTATAAGAAGTTTTTTTCTAAAGTCGCATTGCCGCTATTGCTTTACCTAACCACGCATTTTGTTTTTTATATGCCCCCCCCCCCCTTTGGCCTTGCTTATCGCAATATGCTAATTTACAATGTATTTATTGTGAACTTTAGAATCTTATATGAACAACTGTTATCTCTTTAAAATGTGGACTTTTATTAAAAATAACTAGCACAGTATTTTAGACGCATCGATATCACTACTGGGAAATGTCAACATTTAATTTTATAACAATTCATAAAAAATCAAATCCACTCAGGTTTGATTTCTGACTAGAGATGTTTTACAGTCCAAGATATCACATCGTTTACGAGAGGTAGGCCTACAAGCACTCCCTATGTGCTCATTGCGACAATGACTGGGTCGCAGATGATGGCTACATATATTGTATACCGTAAGTCTTATTTTATACGTCCATAAAAACGGAAAGCCCCAACTTTTATCTATCATTTTGGTAAATTACCAAAACCCCATCCCTGCATTCCAAATCCAATGCATCCCGTTAATCAATGCCAGTGAAATACTTACAGAGCCGTAGCCTGAGCAAAATGCCAGGGAGGGGGGGGGGGGGCAGTAAGCGGGCACGAAGGGGCGAAGCCCCCCGGGGGGGGGGGGGGGGGGGGAATTTTTAAAAACTGTTGTATAATACTGCATTCTGGTGCATTTTAACTGTTATTTATTGCTCAATCAGAAGTCAGAAATTGTGGGTTCATTTTGCCAGTCATTTTTTCAACACAACACGCCAATTGGACTTTTTGGCATGAACTGAGTTGGCTAAAAACAGTAGGCCCCTACACCTTTGTAAACAGATTGTTGAATGATTGTCTAGTGGCCATGAGTGCATTTTCTCACAGAACTGATACCAACTTTGCAATTATTTTTTTTTACCTTTACGATTATTATTATTATTATTATTTATTTTTTTTTTTTGTGCACCTCAAATCCCAGGGGGGGGGGGGGCAGCTGCCCCCCCCCCCCCCCTGCCCCCCGGAGGCTACGGCCCTGACTTACGACCCATAAAATTCTCACTGCTGTTGATTGTGGCTAGGCTAAGCATGGACTTCGGCTATGCGTTAAAAATGAGGTCAAGGTCATATCGAGATTTCTTACCGCACAAGACCCCACAAGCCGGCAGAAATGGCATAGCATGACAGCTGATAGTACAATACAGAGATTGAGTGATGGCCAAAGTGGTAGCACTGACATCTCTCACTGCCGTTGTTCTCACGGCTGCTGGAAGACTCCTCTACAGACGATGGTTTCATACGCCGGCAAATTACGTTAGGGAGTTAAACAGGTGTGTATTTTAGGCTATACTGTCGTTACTGCACTGCATCCTTAGGGGGGTGTAGGGGGGGGGGGGACGCCTCGATACTCCAAATGTTCATTGGTCCTAAAAATCGTATGCACGCGCCTCCTATGAACTTTATTTTATTTCCAGTAGGGCCTACACTATACCCTTATCGTTATTATGTCCAAGATTCATATTATGCATTACTGAACCCTCGGACCAATGGACTTTGGACTGCCGCTACGGCTCCGTAGGCCTATCATGACTATTATACTGACAGACTGTACCTTGGATAGTTAAATGTGCCTTATTATATAGCAGTCAGGCTAGTGACATGATAGAACCAGAGCACGTAAAGGCTGGGCTAGTGAAGCCGCCCCACCCCCTTTTTTTGTTTCCAACCACGCTTTGTTTATAAGCATTATCGGGGTTAAACCTGCCCCCCCCCCTTCTGCTGCAGTCGCCCCCAACCCCCACTAGTATTTTCTTCCCCCTGAATTCTTAACCCCTCTCTTTTAAGTCTGTACACATTCCCGCGATCCTGATATAGCCCCCCCCCCCCCCCCCCCCCCCCCCCCCCGTAAAAAGTAGTAGGCCTATATGACGAGAATGTGTTTCCAAAAATATAAAGAAGTGAATACTACAGTGGTACGTGAATCGATCATCGAAGACTGTATTTGTTGATAATGCGATGTGATCAAAGTTCAGTCAGAAATTCGGTACAAGTCCCAAATTTTGACCTACATGTAATAGTAGCCTAAGCATTGTTTTCATGCTTTCTGTGGCCGTTACTTTGTACAGGTCATATATTCGTCCTAACTTCTGACCCTTGCCTGATTCTCCGTCCTAGTTCTGTAGTAATGATATTGGACCCCCGATTTCCATGCACAGGAGAGAGAGAGAGAGAGAGAGAGAGAGAGAGAGAGAGAGAGAGAGACTTATTCAGAACAGTGGACTAACTAGTCCCAGGGTCAAATATGGCTGACCCACTTGAATACTTCCCCACAGGGAATCGATTCAGTGTCTATTAGCGGATTAGACGGCGAGCTTTGTAGTGGGGCGCCATATTTGACCCTCGGACTAGCTAGTGTACTGCTTTGAATGCGGCCAGAGAGACAGACAGACAGACAGACAGACAGATAGACATGGGGATTGCTTTCCCTATCCTCCTGTCACGTCCTTGGGGCGGGGGATACATTTCTTGTTCATATCACTTCCTAGGGTGAGGTCTCTCTATGTCCTCCAGTAACTTCGGGAAATTTGGGGAGGAATGGGGGGTTACATTCTGCTGTTACAAATTTGGGGGTTGCGGGGTGGGGGTTACTCTCCTGAGTAGAGTCGAAGAAAATCAAGATGTGACACACGATTTGTATTAATCAGCCGTATACAGGTAGTGGTTGTGGGTGCTTCTTTAGGTCAGAAATCACCCACAATGCAGGCTTTTAATACAAACCTCTGTGATATGAGAAAGTGTTTACGCCGACTTATGAAAAACTCGTCTCTCTTGCGATCTACTGCATTTTTCGTATTTGTTAATTGGACGCTCAAATCAAATCACCTAGACGTTGCCCTACCTTAAAAAAAATTGTGTACCCTGTGTTTAACTCTTATCACTTTTACATTTTGCAATAATATGCGATGCAGTCTGATGAATCAGACTCAACATGAATCAAATGTAATAGAAAACTTGGTCTTAGACATTGAGCTTGTACTCGTAATTTTATGTCCTAGACAATATTATAAGGTAGCCGGGGTCGAAGCGAAGAGACAACAAGTCGGATCACACAATTTCGCTTACCTAGAGAAGGGGACACCGACCACAGAACGACCGTCACTCCTGTTTGTCCACGGCTTTACAGGAGAGAAGGAGAACTGGCTGTTTGTTTTAAAGGTAAGCCAGGGACTGGAGTAACGAAACTGAGGGTCCGTGTAACTGAAAACCCGCCCTCCATTTGGTTATAATGGTTTCACGAAGAAGACCTATTTATTTATTTATTTATTTATTTATTTATTTATTTGTATAGCTCGCTTGAGAAACTTACCACTGTATATAACTTCTGGGCCAAGTAAACGAGAACCGGCATTCTCCGTATAATAAGACGAATAAATATTTCTTGCCTGATTACGAAAATTTTCTCTTTCAGACGCTCGTTATTTTACGACATTTTGAAACGTTTTAAGCCTTGAGTAATTTATCAATTACGACATAAACACTTAAACGTAAAACTGCATCCGCTATTTAATTTTTTTTCCTTCTGTATCCTTAAGAAATGCAGGATCGTAAATGACAGATGTATCCTGGCTTTTACACGCTATACACGTGTTATTTGTTTGACGCTCCAAGGCTGAGAGGTCATTAAAAATGTTACCTTGGTAAGTGGATTTGCTAGTGTGAAGTCAGAAAAGAAACAGATGACGTGGAAGTGTTTTAAGGGGACAAATATTAAGTTCATTGAAGGCAATCATTTGGACGGTATGTTAAAGGTACAATGTATCAAACGCGCGGTCAAATTCTGCTTCGTGGACTCTTTAGTGCCGATGATACTCCCTGTATGTCTTTGAGCAAGGAATTTGCGATGGATTTTCATTTATTGGATGAGTCAGATTTCACTTCAAACAATCTCACTGCAAACCGCCCATATCATTGCACAGGCCTGGTTCTTAGGAGTTTCGTATGTGACACCAATTATACACACTCTGAGCGTGTGAAATCACACTATTTCCAGCGTATTTTTAAAAATGTCACAGGCCCGTAGCCAGCAAATTTAAAAGGGGGGCTCGTTTTCTGAAAAAGTGGACCTTTAACAATAAAACTTGTGTGAACCTAGATAAAATTTTACCAAAAATGGACCTTTTCCTGACAAAAGGGGCGGTTCTTTCGAACCTCCCGAGCCCCCTGGCTACGGGCCTGAATGAAGATACAAGCAGCGTGTGAAATTGTTTTTAAACATGCCCAAATCGTTTTGTCTCCATCCGGGTATGCGAACGTTCTGGTACACCAATGTTTGCCTGCGTACTCGAGACGTAAATCTATACGACGTAAGGCAAAGGACCCCCTTGAGTTTGTCTGCGCATGGGCAGTTTTTGTCATACGTTAGTGCTAGGTGTGACGTACCTTGGGGTAGTACATGTATGCTCCTCTCGGGTGTGAGGTCCATTCTAGATTGAAAAGATTCATAAAGATCAAGCAAAATTTGCAAAAATAATAATAAATTGACAAGTTATGAATAAATAAATAAATAAATAAACAAACAAATAAATAAATAAATAAAAACCGTGCAATTATCAAATTTTGACCTTACCGTTATATACGCATTCAGTATATATACTAGACCAAAAAGAGTTCGGAAATTGTAATTGTTTTTCAGTAATTAAAAAACGATGTAATGTAGTGGAAAAACCTGAATGGTGAGTGCATTATCCATCAATAATTGGTCGAAATATTTACTCTAGCTCATATGTCCATTTTTAATTATTCAAAGTAAAGTTGTTGCTAAACGTTTTGGGGCGGGTATATATATATATGTCGTCAGATCGTTGTTTGTACTATTTTTCAGCGTCTCCCGGCCGAACGGCACGCCATTGCTGTAGACCTACTGGGTCATGGCGACAGTACAGATTATCCAGATGATCCCAGCATTCGAAATCAAGCACAGACGGTCAAAAAGGTGGGCGAGTTTATATTGTTATCAATAACGGAACTGGGTGAGGGCACACTGAATAGCATGGAACCCATGCCCTCTCTCCCCCCCCCCCCCCCCCCTCGTCTCGGAGGTACAAGCCTCTCCGCCTTCTTATTAGAAAAAAATTACTTTTCCAGTCGCTCAATCGCGCTCTTTCAGTAAAAGGTACCATAAGAGAATTGTTTTACATTTATTTCTTGTCTCTATGTGGCAACTAAAATATAGTTAACATTGACTGAAATAAGCATTAAATGATATTGTAAATTGTACTGGTTTTCACGTACGTATTATGTTCAGTTTGTGGACACGGTGGGTCTGCAGAAGCCATTCCTTATCATTGGTCAATCCATGGGCGGAGCTATTGTTGGGAACTACGCCGCCATGTACCCGGAAGATGTCGCCACTGTCACCCTACTGTGTCCATTGAGTAAGCTTTTCTTTTCTCCATTTTCATTTCTTTCCTTTTATATTGCATTGTTATTTCTTTAATAAACTTTTTGCAAATTAATTTCTACACATGGCAGAAGAAGAAAAAGACTGTAAGAGCGTTCCAGGCTATCGTGGTAATTAAACAGACAGATGTGTCAATCTGAGGCCACACTTTTTTATTTTTATGGATGACATCCTCTGGGTACCCCAAAATCGGTGCGAGAGGGCGAAAAAAAAAAACGGTCCAAAAAAAAAAAAAAAAATACTGCTTAAGTAAAGGAATGCTGTCAGTACACAGCTGGAAACAAATTTTACCACAGAAACACGTATCAAACTAACAATATGTCTTTATCCATGCTCTCAAAATAGTAAAGCATTGTGAATACATCGTAGAAATGTAAAAAAAAAAAAAGTCATGAATAGATATACTTCTTATAAAGTTATTACAAAATCTATTAAGGTTATTTCATGCATTTTGTTGGTATAGCAATCAATAAAACAAATATCAAACAAACAGTGTGTCTTTATCTGTATTCTCAGAATATTAAAGCATTCTGAACACTTCACAGAAATGTTTAAAAAATGATGCAAAGATATGCTTAATAGGCCCTACTACCAAATCTAATAAAGGTCATTTCGGACGATGCCATTTTGTGTACTTTGACTCACACGGCCAAACTGTCAGGTGGCCTGTCCGACCTTCAGCCCACCAAATACCTCGACGCCCTTGTCGACCCTTTTTTCGCTACAGAAAACCTGGTAGCCTACATGTGCTGCTTTGTACAGAATGTCACTGAAATTTTTCGGGCGATAATCGCTGGCGGCCGCCAGCCTTTCGCACAATTGTAAAAAGGTGGTATCTCCATGCCCAATATCAATGGCATACCAATCCAAAACGACGGCACCCGTTCTCTTTATGACTTTAATTGTCGTGTAATTTGAAAGTAATCCTAGAGATGAATTTGACGGCAAAGCGGCCACATTTCCACGTGGCGATAATACGCATGCGCAGAAAGCTCATTTCCTGGCAAATTCAATAACGACGTTTGCAACAACCGACTTCGTTGGGGGCTGGGGGGGGGGATTTTTTTTTTTTTTTTTTTTTCGGAGAACGGGCGAAAATCGGTGCGCGCGCAGGATGTCATCCATAAAAATAAAAAAAGTGTGGCCTGACTGCATACTTCGAAAGTCCCCGTGGATTTAGTAGCTAGGCCGATAACATTCACTGCGAAATGTCCCTTACAAATTCTTGTCAGAATGCACGTTAAAGCAGTATGTTTTCTGCTTCACAGTGAAGACGCCGACTCCCAGCACCATGATTGCGGACGCCAAGGCTGGGAGGACCACGGCCTTACAAGACGCCTTCAGTCCCGAGGCCGTCCAGTATATGCTTGACCAGTGTTCGGTGGAAAAACGAGAATATCCACGCGTTGTGGGTATTTTTCTATCTCTCTGTCCTTAAGTTGTTTTACTAGGGTTTTTATTTTTCGATATATCACAGGCATTGGTGAAATTATTAAATGTGAAATTTATTATTTGTATTCTTAATTTATACATTTGGAATAAAGAAAAAAATCATATAGGCCTACATGACAAAGTAAATCGTTTCTGAAATGTGTTTTTACTTTCGAAGCATGAAGTATTTTGCCTTCCATCACATGACCACCCACCCCCCTCAAAAAGTGCAGAGACCCTTCAAAAACTGTTTACTTTTTTCCATCTTTACTCAAGAGACGATGAAATGCTATTTCAATGAATTTTTTTGAATTTTTTTTTCAGCTCTTGGAAGGCATAGCAGAGTTGAGAAGGCGGCATGAAGCTTTTTTCGGCAAATGTGAGTTAAATTCATGACTGCATACTTGGTTGTTTTTTTTATTTTTATTATTCTTAATTTATTTATTATAATTTTATTTATTTATTATTATTATTTATTTATTTATTTATTTTTTTTTGCAATTTTGTTAGGTAAATAAACAGTTGTTTTAATTTGATGCTAAAATGCCAAGAATTGTGGCAAATTGGTTTCAGCATTTATCATTCGTAATATTTCACATCTATATAGTCTATATATAGGTCTACACCACACCGTCTTCTCACCAACGTTGATTTTATTTTTAAGTATCAAGGTCATCCCAAATACAGCACTTTGAGTCGTGGCAGACAATTGAGCTGATAACATTGACTGCATTTTACAGAGAATCCCAGCAGATTTCGATCGATCCAAATTAAAATGCTTCCTTAAACTTAAAAGCCAGATAGATTTTCATTACTGTCTGAATGCCTGGGTGTAGGCCTTCTCAGAGTAGATATTATCGTTTTCTAGTGTATTTTGCGCTGGGGAAGCATGAGAACCGGACGGCACTGGAGACCTCACTTCCCAAGATAGCGGTCCCCGTTCACGTTCTTTGGGGTGACCAAGACCAGGTGAGTTTGCCCTGAGCTGACATATTCATATACAAGTACATACAGCATCTCTACAAACCTTGCGCTTATAGTCCCGGTGCTTAAAAAATTAGTATTTTATATTATATTCTCCAACGCCTTGACTTGATTTACTTATTTGTGTGACATGTTGTAGTAAGCCAATTTGGCCGGGTGTTCTTATTTTTGTACCCCTGAAAAAAATTTTATATGTCTATTTATTATCACTATTTTTGTATAGACAGATTTATATATATATATATATATATATATATATATATATATATATATATATATATATATATATATATATATATATATATATATATATATATATATTTTTTTTTTGGTACCTCTGAAAAAATTATCTGTCTATGTACTATCACTATTTTTGTAAATAGATAAATAATTTTTTGGTACCCATGAAAAGTAATATTATCTGTGTATTTACTATCAGTATCTTGTAATATGTCTTCCAGATCGTTCACGTCTCAGGGACGGAAGTCATAGAAAGGGTGTCGCCCAGGAGCAGGATAACGATATTAAAGAACAAGGGTCACTCTTTAAACCTGGAATGTCCGCAGATTGTAGTGGACAGCGTTCTGGACTCTACACGTGTCACGATACCAAAGTCTTCCCTATAACATCACTGGAGCCAACAAAAACGCTGATCAGGTACTCTGTACTAGGGCTGCAGTTTTTTTTATTATGTGAACAGTTTCTCTGATGCGTACAGCACAGAGAATAAACGTCAATTTAACCAGATACATATCTGTGGATATCTAATGAAAATTTGATCTGTGGCCCTGGTAGAGGGTACGTAACAGGTGCATGACGCACTCATACTTACAATATACGTTTATATAACTGATTGCTTAAGTTAATGTTAAAAAATTCCAATGACAGGCTCAATAGCTGAAGGTGTCTTGTGAGATACTGCTCTTGAAAATCATTTATTATATTGTCTAGTCATTCAATCATTTCATTGTTATTTTATGAACCCACTCTTAGACTATAGCTATATTACTTCAACATTCCACCTACGATCCTGTAAGCTCCTGAATTTATTTTTAAATACTATTTTTATTTGTTTTATATTATTATTATTATTATTATTATTACTATTATTATTATTATTATTATTATTATTATTATTATTATTATATCGACCTGAATTCAGAATTGCAAGATATCGTTAGTTGTTAATCTATTAAATCGTAATTAAAAGCACTACTGTTTAAGCCCTGAATTCTTGACAAGTTTACAGCCACGTCCAAAATGACTATAAAAATGTTGATGCAGCAAGGCCAGGTTAATACAGCAAAGACAGGTTAATAACACCTCCCCCCTCTTAAAAATTGACCCACAGGCTATAAAATGAATGAGACGTTTGTTTATTTGTAAATGTGTTAGGTGCGCCGCGCGCAACGGGTGTGTTTATCTTGTGTATAAGTGGAGCGCATTGCGGTTTTTGGGCGACAATGGGAGCGGTCTCTCTTGTCTTTAAAAGTCGGCCCTTAGATTAATTTTTTTTTTTTTTTTTTTTTTTTTTTTGCCAAACTTAAAATCACAGAAATTTTATCACGGGGAATTCAGACGGTTCGGGTCAGATGGGATCAAACAGGATTTTTTTTATTCAGTAGCAAATAAATATACAATCTTACAGTTTTTGGCTTATGAATCGCACAGAAACACACACACACACACACACACACACACACACACACACACACATTTACATACTTGGACTCTCTTTCACTCTCAGTAAAAATAAAAAAAATGTACAGTTACAGTATTGCATAAACGGGTAGAAAATAGAGATTGACAATTCATGTTGTTAACCTTACAATTGAAATTCTAAGAGGTATATCATCAGCTTGTTGCTTGTCAATTAAGTTGTAATATGCGATCAATATTTTCCCATTTTCTTTTAACATGTTGTTGTTTTTTGTCGGTATACATATATAAAGAATATAAACAAATATTTCTGTAATAATTAACGTATTGTCTAGTTCTGTTATCAAGCGCCAAGGACTCTACTTCCTGTCATGTTTTTGTCTCTGTTGGTTTGTTAGTTTCATGTAACAACTTACCTCAAAAAATTATGGGTCTATTTTGATAAAAAAAAAAAAAAAAAAAAAAAACAAACAAACATTCAGGATAAATCAGAAATGTACGTCTTAGTACTGATTAGATTGTGGCGGGGATCCCTTGATTTCAAAAATTTAGCTGTCTTGACAGAGGTCTGCGTTCTCACGAGTGCTAGTTTTATATGGTCTACCTACGTCATATGTACATGTAGCTAAGGACAGGACATACCTGATGCTAATATAATATCTGAACTTGATTTTATCTCTGACCAGGGAATTATATCCGATATAATCCCTAGCTCTGACCCACCCCGAGATTACATAATCTAATGGCCTCAGTTCTTTGTTACAACTATGTTTACGCTTTCTAGTCATACCAAATAGAGGGAGTTGGGATAATAGTGCCCGGGACGGGCACACTTAGGGACCATTCCCAGAGCCTATCGTACTAACATTGGATCAATCTATCTCCAAGGGGATTCTCACTAAATTGCTATCAAATTAAGCGGCTTAGATGTTTCGCACGCCCACTGAAGCTGTTAGGGTGTAATTAACTATCGTTAAGCGGCTTCAGTAGGCGTGCCAGACATCTTAGCCGTTTAGTTAAAAGTAATTTAGCGAGAAACCCGTTGGAGATAGATCGATCCTGTTAGATCGATCTAGGCATGGGAACCCAGTCTTAAAAAGACCGAAATATACATGGATATTGGTCATAGAAATAACAGTGTAAAGAAAGCGAATTTATCCTCTTGGGATGTTAACCTATGTGGTTAATGCCACGGTTTAAATAATATTACCGATCATCTTTAGTTTACACCCGTTTGACAATGAAGCATAAGACGTCACTATGAGTTTGGTTATCTAATTGCGTGTAAAAGCAGCGTTATAGAA
Organism: Lingula anatina; assembly: GCF_051362555.1. Taxonomy (NCBI): domain Eukaryota; kingdom Metazoa; phylum Brachiopoda; class Lingulata; order Lingulida; family Lingulidae; genus Lingula; species Lingula anatina. The sequence continues at coordinate 3,372,001 of NC_141771.1, read as the reverse complement.
CAAGTGTAAATAGCAAGAACAAATGTAATACATGTGAATTAAGAACTTCCTTAATTCAAATTTTACTTGTATTTGCTTCAGCTGACCTCTTTATTTGCAGCGACATCTCTCTCTCTCTCTCTCTCTCTCTCTCTCTCTCACACACACACACACACACACACACACACACTTTTAGTACAGTCAGGCGGATTGTATCGTTTCACACTGTATTTAGTATAGATAAGTGACGTTTGTATCACCTCTCTTTCTTTATAAATAACAACGTGTCCTACATGTGTTCATATGACTGATTATATGATTAATTTTCGGTTCAACTTTTGTAACGAATTATACAGCAGGTAACCTCTAACTGAAAAAAAAAAATAGCGACAGCAGCGCGCAGATTCTATCCAGAAGCAAAATTTGAAACTGTCTAAATGGGGATTACGCTGGACATTGAAATGCATAAAAGTGGAAAGGCATAATGAAATATCGATTATATACAACCGTCCAGCGTTAACACTACTTCAAATAACCCAAAGTGTAAATCTAAGTGCACTCTTTTACTGGACCCAAGGACCCATAATGCATGTGTATATTGGATCATAGGTATGATCCTGTGCAGTTTTGGCATTCTGTTAAACAACCGTAGCATCGTACAAATCGTGATGCATTGTCTAAAATATCAGAGCTACAATGCCATGTTTTCGTAACATTGATTTCGTGCAAGGGAGTCAGCTTTTGAGCGACAATGTCTATATATAAAGGAATAATGCCTGCAGGCCACAGACACTGGCGGAGAGCAACCATATTGCACTCAGGTTATATCACCATTCAGATTGTATTCAGACAAAATCAAGCGTGCGTGAAGGTCACGATTTTCTTTCATATGCAGATAATGTGAGTGAAATGCCCGGCCGTTGCATAATACTGGAATTATTCTATTCGAACGATGTTTTTCGACACCGTGGTTAAGATATAACCTCTCCCAGGGCCGCGGATTGGTTATTCACTAGATTTTTACAGTTGTGTCTGGCCATTAGAATTCACTTTTCTCTGCTGTGAGAGACTTTATATAATTTATATGATTATGAAATACTTTATATGTATGTGTAATGATGATGCCTACCTATATACGTAATTTTCTTGCTATTTATTTGTGCTATTTATTATAATTATTATTATTTATCTCTGTAAATTTTCACCAACTCAGTCTGATGTAAAACATATGAATAATTAAAGCACTGTATAATATGGAATTTACAACAGCTGACCTCTACCCTCTGCCAGGGCCACATATTGATGTTTCACCAGACATTCTCAGATATGTCTCTAATTAACGTTCATTGCATATTTGTCCATTGTTGCATTGGAGAAAAGTTCATATAATCTGCGGCCCTGGTAGAGGCTAGGCAGAGGGTAGATAACCAACTGTTAACAAACCTCGTGTTTTACCAAATTGAATTCAACTGTGTTATTGAACCTCTATTTTAAGTCCACCCAACCACTCTTCCTGTCTGCGGACTAACAGATTCGCGGATCAAATAAGGCGGATCCATTTGAAAGCAAGGGCGCCTAATCTCTTAATGGGTTCCCCGGCTCTGCACGCGCCACAAGACACAATTTAGCAGATTAAATCTCGGTTAATTGATAAACCCCTGCGGGGTAGCAGGTGGCATTGCTTTAAAGTGGGGTCGGCCATATTTAGTGCACGGATCATCTGTTGTGAATGCAGCCAGTGTCATGTCACTCCATCGTTATAGCCTTTCCCATAAAACTGTTGTCATGGCAATCGTCTTTTGTGATATATTGCATTTTTTTTCTTTCGTTGCTTTAGTGGCGATAGCAAAAAAAAGCAGAAATTTTCTTCAGCACCCAAACAGTTGGGTGCAGCAGAATTCTAGTATTTATATATATTATAAATACTGAAGTGAAATCAAGTGTAAAATATTTCCACGTCCCATTTTCCAATCTCACTCCCATAAGGATCAGTAAACTCAAAGACCACAGTCGTAAACATAATCTTTCATTATGTATGAGAATTTATTTATAAGAATCTATTTTTGGTTGTGCCGTTGACCAACCCATAACACGTTTCTAAAACGGATAGTCGCTAATGTTTTGAATAATAGAAGCATCAAAAGCCCGTAACAAACACATGACACTACAACAGTATACAAATGCAACGAGGCAACTTCTGAAGCAGCAGTGTACATGTAACAGATCAGAAAGTGACACTCTGATTTTATAGATTTTTTTCTGGTAGCAAACTTTGCCTTAACTTTTGCTAGGAGAGGGGGATCTGTGCTTCTTGAAAACGGTAATTTCATTGACTTTGGACTTTTGCCAGACCAATATCTATCCCACGTGGTTTTCAACCGATAAACCGTCATACTTGTCACGTGGACATCTTCTCCCTCACAGTAAGCGTCAAGGCCATCACTAGTTTCATTCTGTGGAAAAATGAGTGTGGTGATCACTTGTCGCCCGTCATTGGCGAATAGTTCCACGGATGACCAGTCAAGAAACATATGCAGTTTAAGCGAGCCCGCCTGCAGGGTGACGTTTGCATTGTAGAAAACTCCCATTCCTTTACCCTGAACAATATGGCCACTCATTGACCTATTTATAAATATTTCCCGATTAACATGGTCGTATCCAACAACCGTGTGTTCCGTTTCACCAGCCATGAGCTTCAAACCCACAATTCGAGTCTTTGGTTTGGGTTTGAGTTGGACGATGATTTCTAGCAATCGACCCCTCACGTTTTTTGCCTGCAGGTTTTTACTGATCTGAAAGATATTGAACGGCACCAGCTCAACAAAATGTCCCGCAGCTAGTGAGTGAAATTGGGTTTTAGACAAACAAATATGTTTTACACAACCTGAAGCACATGAAAATGGCGCTTGCAATACATATCAAGTAGGTAAAGAAGCCGACAGTATAAGCAGTCACTTAGGGTAGTTAGGGTAGTATAAGAGCTATGGTCACTTACCGTTGAAATCTTGGCGTTTCTTATCTCCCAGACAACCCCAGTCCTCAATTTTTCGACTTCTTTGATCGGCTTTTGTACAAGAAGAAGTTCTCCGTTTTCCCTCTCCAGAGACAGCACGCGAGTTAAGGACTGGACCCCCTGCCAAGGCCGCGTCGGATGATACCGACACATCTCCCAAACGCTAGGGCAAAATAAGAAAATAAAAAAAATCAGTTAGGGATCAATAATCTTCCGAGATAAAATCTAAAAAAATCAAATCAAATGTCATGGCTAGTACCAGTTTCATACAAAGCACAAATAACATTGTAATGCAAAAGGATTTAGAAGAAAAAGAACAACAAATCAGATTTATCTATCGGGTATCATAAAAAGGGCATTAGACTGCACCTTGTTAAAAATTTCTGGTCGTATATTTGACCTACTTTCCCCTCCATTCCAGAAGTCACGGAGAAAAAACATTTAAAATTGTTCAAACATCATTTTTAAGAAATAAAGGGGAAAAACTCTGCTGCATTTCTTTAAGTTATATTATTGTGACACTATGGTGGCATAGCTTGGATTAAGTAGAAATGATGTAACAAATGTACTCCCTAAATGTGCATATGTAAAAGCTCTTTGGTTAATATCACAAAGACTACTTAACGTAGTCGACTATTCGATCTTACCACTCTAGGTATCACCTTAAAGAGCAATAACTTGAGACTTTTTGTAAAACCGTAAAGGGTCCCATAATATATTTGAAGAAGCCATAAAATGCCCCATTATTAGCTTTAACCAGAGGAAAAAAACGTTGTCGCCTCACCACATCCACCCCATAATCAACAATCGATCGTCCATATAATTATTCCACGTCTGAATGGCGGTGAAGTCGGGGCCAAAGTCTAAAATTTTGGCCATGGTTTGGTCAGTGTTAAACTTTTTCCCGTCAAATTCCCCTGAAAAAAAAATTGATATCCGATAATAATACTGTTGATTAAAGGGAGAGTCTCCTTAGTTTAATAGCCCTCTGAGATCGTTCAAGGCAACAAGCTACTGACAAAACTGCCATAGTGTTCAACTCTTTTAACTGACTGATCCTTACGTTATGTTTAGGGGCTCATTCCCAATGAACCTTTTGCTCCACCCAGATCGATTCACCTTCGCAGGGACTCTAAGCAGATTAACAGTTTAACACGACTTTTGTTTCCAACAAACGCATATAGTCACCAACTTTTCTGCATTCCACTCAACGCCAGTAGTAGGTCTTCATAAACTGTTAAACTGGTAGCATTCAGCAAGAGTCCCCGCAGAGTAGAATCAATCTACGTAGAACGATAGATTCATTGGGAACGAGCTCTTGGATAATTTAGCAACATGTCCAGTTCCAGATTAAAGTGAAATATACCAGGAAGCATGTTTTATAAACGAAGACAGCAATGCCACAAAACCATCTTTTATTCCAGATCCTCAGGAGACATTTTATCATATAAACCATGACCGCATTCAGAACAGCTGTTCCGCGGACTAAATGTGGTCGACCCACTGAAAAAGCAGTGTCACCTAATCCTTGATAGGCCGGGAGACCAAAGGTGATTATGCGGCAATGCTTTTAAGTGGGTCGGCCATATTTGATCCGCGGATCTGTTAGTCTGCGGATCCACTTCTTCTGAAATATATATCCATGCAGCACCCGTGGGCCCCCAGCAAGTCACTGTTACGGAAAGACACACATACACGAAGCTTTTAATTCACCCATTTTAGATAATACTCCATTTTCACATCGAGGGGTACAGTTTTCTGTCCCGCGTTAGACTGTGTTCCCATGCCTAGATCGATCCATCTGGATCAGTCTAACTCCCTGGGGTGTCTCACTAAATTGCTATCAACATAACCGGTTGAATGTCTGTCACGCCTACCGAATCAGCTGGGGGGTAAAGATAATTACCCCCTAACAGCTTTACAAGGCGTGACAGGAATTGAAACCGGTTAAGTTGATGGCAATTTAGTGAGAGTCCCCAGGGAGATAGATCAATCCAAAAATCTGTGGGAAAGGTCCCTTAATTTGGCTGAACCTAACATGTTCTTATATCTTAATAGGGGTAGGGGTGTTCTCTTTTATAAGATTTAGTATACCAATCAAAATTAAAAGATTTGATTTTTTTTCAATATATTTTGAATCATACCGCGTGATTCTATCCAGGCAAAGTGTAACACTTTTAAATAACAAATTAAGAAGAAGAAGACAAAGATATAGAAAAAGAAAAAGATAAAAAGAAGAAAAAGAATGAAAAATGTTTATTTTATGTAACGATAAAAACTTATCTTTTATTTACAAATAACGTCGACCAGATCAGAAAACATGTTCTATTAATTGAAATATTTAGGTTAACATCGATTTTAGAGGGGAAGACAAGGAGTTTAAAGCAATAATAACTCATCCTTTGAGATTAAAAATTCCGCAAGAAATACATTGTAAACAACGTATGGAAATATATTATATTGCATTTCACCACTAAAACGGTTGATATTGTAGTAAAACTAAAAACTGTGCTTGTCAATACGGCTTAAGATGCCTTTCTTCCCGGTCGTCAAGGCATCCGTTGCCAATGACGTTGGGGTGTCACGCGGATTCTCGCGCACATTCGAGACCAAAATAACATATGGCGGCAATAAGATAGCAGTGCATGATGCAATCTTCAGACGTAAGTTGCAGATTTTTGTACAGTGCGTCGGATAACGAATAGCCCAGAACAGCACACATTGTAGATATAAATGCATTTTGAACAATAAGACGAATATATCGTATGAATCTTAAATTATTGTTATATAGTGTTGTTGTAGTCTGCTATTCCCGCGGTTTTAAGTAGGTCACCAGAAAACCTCGCTCGATATCGCGTGACTGTGCAATGTCAGAGAGGGCTCCGTCATCTCTTAAGAGATTTTAACAAAAAAAACAAACTTTTAGGAAAAAAACCTAGTCTAACTTTGAATGCAGGAATGGGGTCGTTGACCATTGGTAAGTACGGGAAAATTGCCGTTTACTCCAGGAAAATCCAATTTTTGGCCAAAACGAAGAGTTATTATGACTTTAATTTGCTAGTTTGAGGCCAGGTCTGTTGTCTAGGCTTCATCTTCACTCTTGTCCTAAGCACTGCATTAAGAAATAATTATCGAATGAAAATATTATCTTTAACAAAAAGTCAACAACTTAAATAAACATACCAGTCCAATACATGACTGTGCGACGAGGGCGGGATCCAACTCCTGTCATGGACGGCAAAACCCACTTCGATATATTTTCTCCTTGCACTTTTATTTCGAAGAAATTTGGTGTTTCCCATTCTTTGTTAATTATCAGTCCTTCTGGGCCTTTCTCACTCAAGTATGTCCAATTTTTCAGATCCGGGGAAGAATAAAACTGTACTGCTCGTTGTCCCACCGCTTGTGCAACGACCATTAGCCAACGGTTTGAGGGCTCATGCCATATCACCTTTGGGTCCCGGAAGTGGTATTTTCCAGTCCTCAGAACTGGGTTTTCGTCATACAACGTCCATGTTATCCCACCGTCCAAACTATAGGCAAGTCGCTGATCCGATTCGATGAAGCTCCTTAGAAAATAAGACAAAAAGACGCAAGATGACAGATCTTCCGTAAACTACTGAATAATGGGCATAATGATTAAAGGGAAAATAACTCTTCGTATGAGATCTACATTTCACAATAAAAAACATTGTGAACAACTCATAGGAATATAATATATTCTGTTTTATCACAAAAACGGCAGTTATAGCTATTATTCTGATATCTGAGCTTGTCATCAGACCACGTGACCACCATTGATGGCTATATATACTCTGATATAATATCTTACGAAAACAAACTTTTTAGAAAAAAACAGGGACTAACTTTGAATGTAAAAATGGATTCATTAACCATTGGTTAGTATGGGAAAATTGTTGTTTACTCCAGGAAAATTCATTTTTTGGCCAAAATGAAAAGTTATTATCCCTTTTTAAATATATAAATACATAGATATTTATTCGTTTAGGAGCACTCTTAGCACTACCTTTGGAGTTACGATTCCTCTTAAGAATACGAAACAAGAAACTGGTTAGCATAAAAAATTATAATAAATAAATAAATAAATAAATAAATAAATAAATATGGTGTTAGAGTTCATAACATCGTTTTAAAAAATTCATTTTCATACGATCAATCTCCGCTCACAACGACAGCGGGAGAAAGTACGTTTACCACTTACGCAATATTCCCAGTAAAAATGATAACCATGGCCGTGGATCTGTCGGTGGAAAACCCAGTGGTGTTTTGAAAATCCATCACCGCACTGCCGCTAAAAGCCAAGATTCCAGCCTTCTCGGGTATGGCGAGTGGCCAAATCTCCCAATGAAGCAAATCCGTGCTGACCGCATGCCCCCAGCTACTGTACAATGTAGGTCCTTTACCTGAAAATATCACAAATAATTAACATCTCATGGGCACCCAATTTTTTCAGAAAAGATGTACTTGCCATGCCCTGCCTTTATTTTAATGATCACTTTTAGAGAAATGGCGTATCGGTAAACATGACGCTCTTCACGGTTTTGAAGATCATTTTGGGGCTCATTCCCATTGAAACTACTGTCTACGTAGACCGATCCAAATCCACGTGGATTATCGCTGAAAGCAATCAGTTTAACGGATTAACACGCTTCCTCTTGTTTCCAACTTACTCGCATATTCACCGCCTTTTCTGTATTCTGCTCAACTTCTTGCTAGGGACAAACTTTACTGCTTACAAATCACTCCCCCTCCTCCATCTTAATATCTCGATTGTCTATGTAACGTTCAATATTGCCGTTTAGATAACTCGCAAGCGGATTAATTCAAGACATTATGAGAATAATATTTGTGCTTGTGGGGGATAACTGCCTTATATTGTCACTACAGACATATGTCCATGCAGATGATGTTGCTTTTTAAATTAAAATTGAAATAAAAATTGGATAACACTGAAATTCGCCCTTTTACGTGTCCCTTAAAATACTTAAGTTACATACCAACAGGGTCATATCCATAGAACAAGTGATAAATCCCATCGTATGCCATCAGTCCACATGGGTCGTTCATGAAGTGTTCGGGAGTGGTGAAATGATACTGGGGTCGCCATCTTTCATGATATAGTTCTGTTTTAGGCGGCCTTGGACGTCGGCTGTGGATGCTCGCCGGCTGCAGTATGATGAATATCAAAAGCAAAGTCAGAGATCGTATCATTTTTAAACCAATTTCACAACATCCTTGTTTGTCCTCTATAGAAATGGGGGAGTCCGCATGTCGCAGAGGCAGCCGTCCGAGATAGAAAGACCCAAAAGAGAAAGAGAAAACAAATGATTGCTTTGCGATTGTTATACGTCTGACCGCCCTTTTTACCGTTTTTCCCCTCGGCCGAACGAAATGACCCGGGTGTCAGTCGATGTCCAGACAGCTGTAAATAAATGAAATGCGTTTATATGGACGGCCACTGTATGCTTTTGTTACCTTTCTCGTTGCGTACACTTAATGTGAGATTATTGTGCTGCCACCTATTGGATTCGATACTCTCTAATCACAGGGTCCACAGGTAGTCTGTTCCAAAATTACTGTATCGGCCTTTACTTTTATTTGGCTTAGACCTACTATTTTAGAGGCCCCTGTTATCAAAGGGGAGAGGAGGGGTCTACAGTGTATATACTCTCTACCAAGGCCACAGTTTGATTTTTTTACCACATAGATATTCACATGTATGTCTTTGGCTAATTACCTCCGCCAAGGAGGTAATGTTTTCACCCCTGTTTGTCTGTCTGTCTGTCAGCAACATAACTCAAAAAGTTATCGACCGATTTTGATAAAATTTTCAGGAACTGTCAGAAGTGGGCCAAGGAAGAGATGATTAGTTTTTGGTGGTGATCCGGATCAATAATCAATCAATCAATAATCAATAATTATAAAAAATAGCTGCCTTGGCGGAGGTCTGCGCTCTCGTTCATGACAGTTATAACTTTACGTTTAAATACATCATGCGATGTCTTCGTCACTTAAGACAATGATCAATGGATGGCCAAAGATATTATCTTCGAACTTACACCAGCACTTTGATACAAATTAATATATGATAGGGGACCATTCCCAGACCCTATCGTACTAACTGTGGATCGATCTATCTCCAAGGGGATTCTCGCTAAATTGCAATCAACTTTTAAGCGGCTTAGATTACTGTCACGCCTAACGAAGCTGCTAGGGGGTAATTAATTATCGTTTAGCAGCTTCATTGAACGTGCCAGATATCTACGCCGCTTTAGCTGAAAGCAAATAAGCGAGAAACCCCTTGGAGATTGATCGATCCTGTTAGATCGATCTCGGCCATTGTTTCTTGACGTTTTTAGTGAAATTATCATTTCTCACACTGTATCAATTGTGAGTTTGAATTTCTGGGGTGGCTGAAGGTCTGTAGTCCACAAGTTATAGTTTCTGAATGTCCACATTACATCTAGCATAATGCTATACTAGTAGGCATCTCATGACCGTTGTTACGTCATTGGCTCAAATAAATTCACCTCGATTATTGGTGTGGTGGCTTGCTGTAATAACACGACAGTGTTTATTTTCGCGTTACTTATACGGTTAAGGGAAACACCCTAACACATCCAAACCTTTCATACCCCTCCCCCTTTAGCGGATAAAACGTTTTTATTCGTCCAAGTACATACCTTCTACATGTTCCAGGGCCACAGTCTGATTTTTCACTAGATATCCACAGTTAAGGTCATTGTACTTTATATAAAAGACTATTTCAAAACGTAAACTATTGAACATCTATTGACTTGTGCGAAGACCTTATCATTTGTATAGTTAGATTAATGTAACCGATCTCTCTCATGTTTATATTCGCAGTAGGCCCTACTGTTTATTGTAATAGATTTCGCTGTATTATACGTGTATGTGTTGACAGCAGCGCCACCAAATGTCACGTGCCATCCAGCGCGGGCTAATTATATTAAATGTGTCAGGAAAGATTAGGTATAGTTTGTATGATACTATGTATTTTTATGTTAGTTTTTTTTTTTTTTTTTTTTTTTTTTTTGACTATTTTATCAATGCGTTCCATTCCATTTTGTATTTTTGTACTCAATGATCTGTACCTTGTATATAAAGTTGATCAATAAACGTCTTCTCTAGCCAGTCTTATGCACTCATTTCCGAACCAACGAGAATTTGGTTGAGAACTGAAGTCGTCACTCGGATGGACTGAGAGTAATTCAAAATTAAACAGCAAGGCGACCCTTGTTTCTCCTTTTGTAGGAGACCGGCAGGGGCGGATCCAGACATAATTTCTGACAGTCTCCCTTATTATCTTTGTTGATCCATCCTCCATATTTGACTGTCTTCCGACAGAAAAATAAGATACCCTTCAATGTTAACTTGAAAATCTTACCGTCTTCCAGAAGGTCCCGAAAATGGCCTTAATTCGCCTGTGTTTCTCCCTAGCCATCACTGTCACTGAGCCACGGGAGAGAGAATAGAACAAGCAGGAATCTGAATTTTTACTTTTTACTTACTTTATTTCTCTGTCTCACTTCAGAATCTATTTTGGTTTGTGTCGTTGACCAATCCATAACACGTTTCTAAAACGGATAGTCGCTAATGTTTTGAACAATAGAAGCATTAAAGTCCCGTAACAAACACATGACACTACAACAGTATACAAATGCAACGACGCAATCTCTGAAACAGCAGTGAACATGTAACAGATCAGAAAGTGACACTCTGATTTTATAGATTTTTTTCTGGTAGCAAACTTTGCCTTAACTTTTGCTAGGAGAGGGGGATCTGTGCTTCTTGAAAACGGTAATTTCATTGACTTTGGACTTTTGCCAGACCAATATCTATCCCACGTGGTTTTCAAACGATAAACCGTCATACTTGTCACGTGGGCATCTTCTCCCTCACAGTAAGCGTCAAGGCCATCACTAGTTTCATTCTGTGGAAAAATGAGTGTGGTGATCACTTGTCGCCCGTCATTGGCGAATAGTTCCACGGATGACCAGTCAAGAAACATATGCAGTTTAAGTGAGCCCGCCTGCAGGGTGACTTTTGCATTGTAGAAAACTCCCATTCCTTTACGGTGAACAATATGGCCACTCATTGACCTATTTATAAATATTTCCTTATTTACATGGTTGTATCCAACAACCGTGTGTTCCGTTTCACCAGCCATGAGCTTGAAACCCACAATTTGCGTCTTTGGTTTGGGTTTGAGTTGGACGATGATTTCTAGCAATCGACCCCTTACGTTTTTTTCCCGCATCTTTTTACTGACCTGAAAGATGTTGAAGATCATTAGAACGGCATCAGCTGAATAAAATGTCCCGAAGCTGGTGAGTGAAACTGGGTTTTAGGCAAATATGTTTTACGTAACCTGAAGCACATGAAAATGGCTCTTGCAATAAATATCAAGTAGGTAAAGAAGCCGACCGTATAAGCAGTCACTAATGGTAGTTAGGGTAGTATAAAAGCTATGGTCACTTACCGTTGAAATCTTGGTGTTCCTTATTTGCCAGACAACCCCAGTCCTCAATTTCTCGACTTCTTTGATCGGTTTTTGTACAAGAAGAAGTTCTCCGTTTTCCCTCTCCAGAGACAGCACGCGGGTTAAGGACTGGGCCCCCTGCCAAGGCCCCGTTGGATGAAACTGACACGTCTCCCAAACGCTAGTGTAAAATGAAAATAAATAAGTAAATAAATATTATTTACAGATCAATAATCTACCAAGTGAATAGTGCAAAATCTCAAAGAAAATAATCAAATGTTATGGAGGGGGGGGGCGTTAATATACGTATGGAAAAATTATAAAAGTGTTTGAAGCAGAGAAGGCATTGCATTAACAACAAAAAATGGAAGGATTATATGTTTGAATGTATGGACAAAAATAATAAAATAACAAATTAAATTTATCTTGCGAGCAGCAGAAAAAAAGGAATATGCTGCAGTTTTTGAATTTCTGGTCGTACGTTTGACCTACTTTTTCCCCCCAGTCCCAAAAGCAAGGAGAATACACAGAAGATATCTGTCCAAACGTCAATTTTTAGGAATTTAATAGGGAAATTAATACTGCGAACTTACTTTAATAAGTTATACCATGGTTTTGTTCAGAAGCGCCACTACCAGTCGAAACACTTTGGTGGCATAAGCTGGGTTAAGTAGCAATGGTTTGCCAGATCTACTCGCTTAATATGCATCTTTAAAAGCTCATAGGCTAATATCACAAAAACTACTTTACTAATCGATTGTTTGAATTTACCGGTCTAGAGACTTAACTTGAGACTTTTTGTGAACCCCACTTATGGGCTTCGATGGGGTCCCATAATTCTTCTGAATTAATGATAAAAATTAGCTTAAGCCAGAAATAAGAGAGAGAGAGGAAAACGTCATCGCCTCACCACATCCACCCTGTAATCAACAATCGATCGTCCATATAATTAGTCCACGTCTGAATGGCAGTGAAGTCGGGGCCAAAGTCTAAAATTTTGGCCATGGTTTGGTCAGCGGTAAACTTTTTCCCGTCAAATTCCCCTGAAATAAAAAACATATATATCCCATTGAACTGTTCAAAGGGAGAGTGTCCTTTGAGATCGTTAACAAGCTAACAAAACTGAATCATCCTTTTTAGTGATTGGTTCTTAATTACTCATAGAGATATATTTTTATTGTTCAATTTCTACGCTAGCTGAAAGCCTGTCTGTGTGACTGATCATGACGAAATCCCAAGTGTTGAGACGAAAGCTATTACAGGTAAATTTCAGTTAGTGTAGAAATAAAGAAGTTTTAAATTTCGTCAGTGGTCGCATTCACAGTTAAGCATTTTATTATGAAATATTTACCTAACAAAAATATTATCTACAACACAAAATCAACAATGTAAAGAAACATACCAGTCCAATACATGACTGTGCGACGAGGGCGGGATTTAGCTCCTGTCATGGACGGCAATACCCACTTTGATATATTTTCTCCTTGCACTTTTAATTCAAAGAAATTTGGTGTCTCCCATTCTTTGTTAAATATCAGTCCTTCTGGGCCTTTCTCACTCAAGTATGTCCAATTCTTGAGATCCGGGGAAGAATAAAACTGTACTGCTCGTTGCCCCACCGCTTGTGCAACTACCATTAGCCAGCTGTTTGACGGTTCATGCCATATTACTTTCGGGTCTCGGAAGTGGTTTTTTCCAGTCCTCAGAACTGGGTTCTTGTCATACAACGTCCATGTTATCCCCCCGTCCAAACTATAGGCAAGTCGTTGATCCGAGTCTATGAAGCTTCTACATAAATAGGAAATGGAGACGTTAGAGGAAAGACCTTCATTTGACTATATTGGACAAAATGATTAAATATGTAAATAAACTGATTGATTGATCAGTTCGTTAAGGAGCACTTTAAACTTCAACTTTAGAGTTACAATTGTTCGAAATGAGAAGCAGGTGAACAAATCAACAAACAATACAAATAAAATGAAATAATAAATAAAACAACGTGTTAGAATTGATAACATCGTTTTTAAAACTATTGTCGTACGATCGATTTCCGCTCACAACGACAGCGGAAGAAAGGACGTTCACCACTTACGCAATATTCCCAGTGAAAATGATAACCATGGCCGTGGCTCTGTCGGTGGAAAACCCAGTGGTGTTTTGAAAATCCATCACCGCACTGCCGCTAAAAGCCATGATTCCAGCCTGTTCGGGTATGGCGAGTGGCCAAATCTCCCAATGAAGCATATCCGTGCTCACTGCATGCCCCCAGCTACTGTACAATGTAGGTCCCTTACCTGAAAATATCACAAATAATTAACATCTCAAGGGCACCCATTTTTTTCAGCAAAGATGGACTGGCCATGTACAGCCTTTATTTTAATGATCACTTTTAGAGAAATGGCGTATCGGTAAACATGACGCTCTTCACGGTTTTGAAGATCATTTTGGAACTCATTCCCATTAAAACTACTGTCTACGTAGACTGATCCAACTCCACGTGGATTCTTGCTGAATATAATCAGTTAAACAGATTAACACGCTTTCTTTTGTTTCCGGATTTCAAACATATTTACCAGCTTTTCTGTACTCTACTCATGAGGAGGCGTGTTCATCTACTAAACTGACGGCATTTACAGTCCTGAGTTACATCCATTAACGTAGACCGATAGTATTAATGAGAATGAGCCCTTAGTTGTTAAAAGGACGGGTGATTTCTGTCACTCTCTAAGCTCTATCTGTATAGGAGGCCACTTAAGGTACAATTTTAAAGCAAAAACAGGCGACTATTTGGCAGGACATACGCTATTAATTAAACACTGCACATCCCACGCAGTGACAGGAGGGAGAGGCCACATGTCTTAAATTTTGTTTAGCTTTGGTCGTTAAGTACTAAACAAGGACTACCAGTATACTACTAGGATTAAAGGGAAAAATATTTGGCTTTGTCTCATTTTGCTTCTTATATAGTTTTTGTTGGACGAAGTTGGGTAAGATGGATGCATTAAGCAAGCTGAGGGGAGAGGGCTGTGTCCCTTCTCTCCCCTCCCCCCCCCCTCCCCCGATCGCCTGTACATCGACGGGTTTCTTGGCGATTTTATATGGACAAACTTCACTACTAAAAATATTTATTCCCCTTAAAGGAATAACTCTTCGTTTTGGTCAGAAAAAGATTTTTCCTGGAGTAAACAACAATTTCCCCATACTTCCCAATGGTTAATGAATCCATTTTTACATTCAAAGTTAGTCCCTGGTTTTTTTCTTAAAAGTTTTTTTTTTTTGTTATAATCTCTTAATATTATATTTCTATGAGTTGTTCACAATGTTTTTATTGTGAAATATAGTTCTCATACGAATAGTTATTGTCCCTTAATATCTCGATTGTCTATGTTACGTCCACTTTTGTCGTTTAAATATCTCGAGAGCGGGTTAATCCAAGAAATTATGAAAACGTTGTTTTTTTTTTGGGGGGGGGAGGGAGGGGGGATAACTGTCATATACATGTATGGTCAATACAGACATATGCCTCTGCAGATGTTCTTGCTTTTTTAAATTAAAATTGAAATTTGATAACATGGAAATTCATCAATTTCAAAGGTACCTTAAAAATACTTAAAAGTCACATACCAACCGGGTCATATCCATAGAACAAGTGATAAATCCCATCGTACGCCATCAGTCCACATGGGTCGTTCATGAAGTGTTCGGGAGTGGTGAAATGATACTGGGGACGCCATCTTTCATGATATAATTCCGGTTTAGGCGGCCGTGGACGTCGGCTGTAGATGCTCGCCGGCTGCAGTATGATGAATATCAAAAGCAAAGTCAGAGATCCCATCATTTTAAAACTAATTCCACAACATCCCTCCTTGTCCGCTATAGAACTAGAGGAGTCCGCATGTCTTAGAAGCAGCTGTCCGAGAAAAAGACCCAAAATATAAAGAGAAAACAAATAATTGTGTTGCGATTGTTATACGCCCGACCGCCCTTTTTATCGTTTTTCACTATGACCAACCTCAATGACCCCGGTGTCAGTCGGTGACCAGACAGCTGTAAATAAATTAAATGTGTTTAGATGGAGAGCCACTGTGTCTGCTTTAGTTACCTTTCTCAATGCGTGCACTTAATGTTAGGTTATTACGCTGCCACCTGTGGGGTTCGACAGCCTGTTACAAAATTATTGTGCCGGTTCTTTCTTTTATTTTGCTTAGGCCCGCTATTTAAGAGGCCCTTGTCATCAGAGGGCCCCTATTATCTTGATCTGGTCAGCAGCGCACATTGAAGTCACCACAAATTATTATACTTCCCATGTTTTGGTGACCATGTATATATATATATATATATATATATATATATATATATATATATATATATATATGTTGCAAGCTGGGTGGAAAGTTTTCAGGGTCAATGTTGCAGGTTATGACTCTGTTATAACTCCTTGCATACTCTGTTATAACTCCTTGCTTACACCCAAGCAAAAGTAATTCCTTTCTGTTTTTGCTTTAAAAACCATTTGGAATTCATTTTCTGTTTCCCCTCTCTAATTTCTTCCTCAATATACACTCTATGATAATCATTACTATTTTTTAGTTTCTGTTTGTTTTTTCAACATTTAATTTTTCTGTTCTAGACTAGAGAGCGTGACAACAACTTTGCCTGGGCCTTTTCTTCTTGTAATTTTTCGTTCGGCTTTTTCAAGGCGGTCGTGTTTGATATTCAAACCGTACTGTAGGCTTATAAGGGAATTCACACTTTGCTTAAGGGCCTGTGGGTCTTTGTTTTCCCTGGTTCCCTCGGGTAAGTTTTTTTTTTATATAATAATCCTATGGATTTTCGTGTGAGTATCTTAAAATTGTTGCATGGAGATTTTTTATTTCGTTCACTTTTGGTATCAACGTCGATGTAATTGTTTTTTTTTTTTTTTTCATGTGCTCATGCATTCAAATCGTTCTGCACCCCTCAATAGCACCCTCTAGTTTTTTCGTCAGCCTTTTTTCCAAATTTGCCGACGACAGGATCTGGGAATGGTACCTAGCCAAAAACGTACCAGAGAGACTCCATTCCCCACCTTTCCCACCACGCATTCAAGGCTACAAGTTCAACAACTGTGAATTTCTTTTGTTATTTTCATCTAGTGCGAGGCGCTGAGTTTTACGCGACATGGAGTTCAGGTGAAGCTTAAAAAATTATTTGTCCTTATCGGGCGCTGTCTGGCTTTTGAAAAAAAAAACGGTCCTTTAACCCTGGCGCTATGAATGACCAATTACATTAATCACGGGGTCCTGAGGGTCCTGCCGAAACGTGACACCAGCTGATGAACGCGGAATGTATTAGAGTACCAGTGGAGCGTTGAACACGTATTGTGTTTTCTTTTATAATAAATATCGATTTTCGTGTAAGTGGTGGAGATGGCGGCCTATATAACAGAGGAATATTTCTTTAATTGGTAGAAATAATTCTGAATTCCTGGTAGGCTTGCAATAATATATTCACAAGGCGACAAAAGTGCCCCAAGGCAAAATCGACATTATGCCGACCCGTCACACGAAAGATATTTTCTTTAAAATTTTGAATATTATTCACATGACCCTTCCAAACGCCGTTTCTATATGCGACCAATAGTTAGAAAGGACGCATCAGTCAAGGAATTTAGTTCCCGATCGGTCCTTCAGAATTTTTAAATGTTATATCCGTAAAATATGAAACCATAAAAAGTGAATTGAAATATGAATGTTTTATCCGTTATGATTCCAGCAAACAAGAATCAGTTTCCTGCGATGGGAATCCTCTATTGGGTCTCATCATAATGAAGAAAGGAAATGAGTTAAAGCCCCCGTCACACTTCGGAATCAGCAGGAATGAAGCAGAACCAGCCGGAATGACTAAATTTAAAAATTCGTACTACATTTGGGAAGAAATTTCAAATTGACCTAAACTTTTGTAAGAATGTCGTTGGCATACTCAGAATGCGCTTGAATCCGCCTGGAATAATGCTTTCAGAATGCAGTTAGAATATTTAGAATACACTTCGAATGCTGTATGAGTATAGTTCGATTGCTGGCTGAAATAGGATCGAGATGCATTCGAGTTGCATTCTGGCTTATTCTAGCAGGATTTGAAGTGTCTTGCCATTTCGGTTCTCCCTCGAATGTGATCAGAATGTTTAGAATGCTTCGGAATGCCGTGAGAATATTTAGAATGCAGTCATAGTGCAGTTTAGAATACTATTCAAATGCCATTCGATAATTTTCCAATTGGAATGCACTTCGAAAGTTTTTAAAATGAGCAAAATATTCGGGCCGGCCACAAGAATGGGTAAAAATATTTGGAATGCACTCGGAATTTTTAGAATGCTCTTCGAATATCCAGGAACGTACAAAGAATTGTCTTTCCGGCGGCATTCTTGCTCATTCCTCCTCTAGTGTGACGGGGGTACTAAGGTTGTCGGTCCATCCCAACGCCATGATGCTTATTCAAATCGATATGTGTTTTCACGGAACATTGCGTCTTTTCAAGTAGACAACAGACCAGTGTGGTGAATGGATGCTGTGCAAATAGAATATAAGCACTAATGACGCTAGCTGTTCGAGCGTCCTTCAATGCTGGACTGCCAATAACAATGAATAAGTCCTCAAACTCAGGTATTTTGCCCTGGAACTTAATCAATTTTTAGACTCAGAGTTTTTAGACTAAAATGTGTAATAAAATTAAACATACCGAGGGGCTGGTACATGTATCAAAACAGACAGCAATTATGAATACATCTATTGCGATCGCGTGTATTTCAGATGATGCCTTGAGGGATGTACCGTACAAAAATTATCTAAAAAAGAGAAAGTTTCTGCCGGTACCATTCTCATCTACTCTTTACCACGGCCGCATATTGATTTCTTACTAGGTATTCACATGTGTCTTTGGCTTATATTTTTCATTCTTTCTCTACTGAGAAAATTTTTATCGACGAAAAAAATGTCATGTATTTCAGATGATGCCTTGAGAAAATTATTTTAAAAAGAGAAAGTTTCTCCAGGTACTATTCTAATCAAATCTTTACCAAGGCCGCATATGGATTTTTTTTTTTTTTTTTTTTTTTTTTTTTTTTTTTTTTTTTTTTTTGCTAGGTATTCACATGTGCCTTTGGCTAATATTTTTCTTTTCTTTTTTTTCTCTCTACTTAAATACTTTTTATCAAAGAAAAAATGTCATTACTCCGTTGTCCACAAGTATAGAGAAATACTTACCCTAATACTGTCAGTAACCTAATGGCACTGTATTGTTTTCATCAAATCCCAAACTCTTCTCTGTAGCTATCAATGAATATTATACTCACGTCACACATTTAAATCTGAACTAAAGTAAAGAAAATCGGGACTAAGGGCCTAAGGCATTTTCCGGTCAAGCGTCACACGTTAGGATAATTGCATTTGTCTTTTGCTAACATGCTTGCCTGCATTTTCAAACGCTTCACTGCTGTTCATGCTCTCATTTACAGTAATTCGTTCATACTTATCAGTCACACTTGATTGATATTTAAAAACCACTTTCGCGTCATAAGACAACAGAATGCACCGTGTTTTTATTTCTTGTCAGGTCACATCAGGTCATCCAGTGCGAATGCGTGCCACGCAACAGCGCACACAACTAATATCATACAACTTCACTTTGGACTGTCCGGTGTCACGTGAAGAAACCGTCGTCGTGATTAAACCGTTCTGACGGATTATTCACGCGGGGGTAGCAGTCTGTTGACTTACAGTACGTAGCTGCACATGCATTTCTAACATTTCCCCGCAGAGAAAGTTGTAGTATTATCAAACACAATTTCTTTTTAATGAAAATGACTGAACTCTGAATTGAAAGAACATTGTAGAGTGAAAAGATTTATACTACGAGTCTTAGATCTGCCACGTTTTTCACACAGAGCAAAACAGTTCAGTCACGATCAAAAGCTCACTTCCAACATTCCCCCCAATACTGTAGTAATAAGATTATCAAAAACATACTCTCTCATGACGAAAACCACTGAATTATGAATTGGAAAATCATAGTTCAGTGCAAACATAGCGCCTACTTAGGACGACATCGTCATACCGGAAGTTACTTCTTTCAATCTACCTCAATGCGCATGTGCAGAACGGTTTTGTGTCATTTTAGATTTTTTTGTCACTGAATATTAAAGAAAGAAAAAAAAAAAAACAGCATGATGACAACAAAAGAAACCTTAAATTAAATTTTTTTATTCGCGATGCAAAAATTATGTAAGAAATGTCAAACTACACATGAAAACACTATATGTGTTTCAGTCGACAAGTGCTTGGACCAGAACAAGCTTTTTTCCGGACATTTTTTTGGGGAACATAAATTACCTATGTTTTAGTCTTGACGCGAAGTCCCCTGAGTTACAGTTTATAAAGTTTATTTTAAAAGACGTCCTTACCTCACCTATAATTTACAATAACTGAATCACTACAGCATATTTGGAACATGATACAAAATAAATAAATAAATAAATAATAAAAACTTTTGATCCCGAGCATAAGAAAATTGTTGTCGGTTTGCGTACGAGATGTTATGTCTCCGACGAAACAGGCACATGTCAATACAACAAACACTTTAAATTATGGGAATACAACATTAATATTTATGCTAAAAACTGTGTTCTGAAAGTTACACATTTGCTTTGTTAAAATGGTCATGGTCACGATCATTTTCTGCAAATTGCTTACGTTTACGACACTCGTAGGCCTATAGGCCTACCACTTTATAATGCCACGTTTCTAACATTTTTAAGCTTGCGTTTTCATGTAAACATTTCACTTAAAATATGCCACTTGAAATTACTGTACTTGCAGACCGCGAAGAGTGGGCCCCACGCCCAAACTAAATAGCCCTGACTCGAGTCCGTCTGCTCTACAGCTTGCCCCCTGACGCTTCGAACCTCGGTAAGTCTTGTGTTTTGGCGGACAAAATACTGGAAGTGTGGTGATTTTCGCAATTTGAAGTACCTGGATATATGCTTTTAGATATCCACGATTTCCCTGACATGATTTTGTATTACAATTTTTAAATAACACTTTTATGTCGTCAAAAGTTAAGAGGCAGGGCCTTTTATGTCCTATTAATTTTTTTACTGTTGTTACTAGTCTTTATCTCTTATTGTTGCTATAGTCACCAAACCATAACTATATGGACTGTACTATGAAAATAAGGGTTTTCACTTTCTTGAGCCATCCGTGTATTTAAATATATGTTATAATATATTTTATAATTCACATTTCAAGCATAAGATAAATCATATTAAATCAAAATAAAAGAAATGTATATATAAGCCAAGAAAAGAGCCTTGTTACAGACTGTCACCGGTCTACGTTACACGCATCATGACACTATGCATACTAGTGCACGTGACGTCATTGGCAGATTGTGACGTCACACTGCACTTCCATAGTAACAAACAAAATAACTGCGGATAAAATCATTCAATAACTCAAAAATGTAATCTATGCTCTTTAACGCATCAGGTAAGTTAAATAAATGCATTTGTGCTTGCAGCTCTATTAGTAAACAGCAATTACATGTATTTTCGTTGTCAACTCAAACATGTATGTTTCTATTTTCATGTACTTCATTTAATTCACTCAATTCATGATGGTGAAAATAATTGGAAACTCCTACTTGCTTTCTCCTACTTGCAGTTTCTCTAACGTTCACCTACGTGACGTTTCTCTCACTTTTTACCTAGATCAATGCTTTTAACCGCATTGGTTTTACTGCCAGTGATTGCTGTCGTCATCTCTGGGTTAGCCGTATTGGCAGTGATTGCTGTCGTCATCTGTGGGTTAGCCGTATTGGTTTTACTGCCAGTGATTGCTTTTGATTTCCTCCTATGTTTGTGCTGTGTGACACCCCGAAAAAGGTTGGCAAATATATTCTCAAATAAAATAATAAATAATTAATAAAATAAAATAAAATAAAATAAAATAAAATAAAATAAATCTCACAATTAAATTATAATGTATATGTAGATAGGGAATATCATGAATCATCACAGATATTCTTTGGTTTCAACAACTTTTTATTCTAAGCTTCCCGTCAATTTAGTAAAATTACCTAATTTGGTAATGGTGTGATGTCTACCGCTCTTACGTAATATCTATTATAATTTCATTTTTCGACAACTTAGCAAAATAAGCCATCAATCATAGTAATGTAATTGCGTAATTGGTGATTGTGTCTTAGTGGACCAAAGTTCACGACTTCCATTAATACAGATTTTCCATTACCTCCTCATAAAAGTATGATAACTAATCTCTCTTGTTGCTAGCCGTAACTTTCCATTAGTTGTGCTGTTTGGCCCTTTTACTTGCACTGGTTGACTCTTTGACATAAAGGTTTCATCAGTCATTAACTGTAAAATTCATTCCTCTAAATGAACAAAGTAATACATCTGCTGCAGGGTGATTCGTGGAGCGAAGAAGACTACCAAGACAGGCTTGGCGGCGGCAACCAAACATGCGAAGAAGTGGCGCAAGAAAGTAGGCGCCATCACTGTGTCGGACTTGAAAGAATGCAGTGAAGGCAGTAAGTAGGAAAGAACTGGGCCCCGTAACTCGAAAGCATCGCGTATTGCGAATAGTGATATCATATAGAGGCTACAATGTATTATATGGGGCGAGTATGGGCGAGTTATGGAATCGAGAAGTTTGCGCTCGGTCGCCTGGCCCTGGTTTCTGTTTTACAAAAGAGTTTAGCCTGACAATTGGTCCTAACTTTTAGACTGAAATGCTAATTGATTTTGACATCAGTGGAACATCAATTGCCATATCGCCAATGTAAGGTGAACATCTAATTTTTAAGCGCTAGAAGGGCCTCTGAAAGAGAGTAAAACCAGGCGAGGGGGTGGGAAGGTGGATTCAGGACATAAAGCAAAATTAAAAAAAAGATTGCCTTTTTGAAAAATAAAAGTAAATTACGGGTGGGGTGGGAGTTATTGGATTCTGGGGTTGCCACTAAAACCGATCACGCTTAAATGTCTGTGAAGATTATAATACATCGGTAATGTCATAGAAACTGCTTCCAGGTCTACACATGACGTCACTGTTTTCAAGTTTTACTTTGGCGGCTCTGGACACTCAAAAACAAAACAACCTGCAGGGAAAAACAAATCAACCTCATGAATCTTCAACAGTTAGCAACGAAGATCCGAAAGGTTTAAGTTACAAGTCTAGTTTGCACTCAGACAGCGGTGACAGACATCCCAGTTGGCGGGGTTTGAAGTCACGTGCCGAACGCCGAGGTTCAAGGTCAGGGTCACGTGCAGAGAGGTCACCTTTGATACCTCACGACGCAAGTCCTAGGCGTGAGCAGCGCCATCTACAAATTGCCGGAACAATTCACGAAAACCTTCTATTGATGAGCGATCGACTTAAAGACACTGTAGAAAATGAGAAGAAAATCGCTCATTCATCGCTGTAATAGTATTTGCATTGTAAAAAATGAGAATTTGGACCTTTTAATATTTCTTACAACTTGAATATTTATTTTATTTATTTATTTATTTATTTATTTATTTATTGCAGCTATAACATAGTAAATACGTAGGCTATGCTAAAAAACGGTTAACAAGACATACACTTGTACATAGATAAATATTAAAATAATAACTAAATGTAGGCCTATTTAGAAATCCCTTTACAACTTAAGAAAGACAAGTTTCCAGTGGGGAAGTTGGTTCTAAACGTATCGGTACTTCGGCTGGCAAAACAGAGAAGGCCTACTGATATTGATTTAAATATAAAAATTCTGTACTCCACATTTTAGTGGGGCCTATTTGTCAGTTTTTAAATCATAGGCCTACTGTATGATACTATTTCAATTCCAAATTACTGACTATTGTAATTGCTGAACTATTGCGTCTATAGTCAGTAATACCGACCGCAATAGTGGCAGCACCGGTTACATTTATATCGATATAGGCCTATTCGGCGTGTTTTATAATTTTTTCTATGTGTACATTTCTTGCACAACTATCATTCCCAATTCTTATCCTAAAAACTTCAAATCGGTCAAAATAAAGTGCCAAAAAACTGTTAGTTCTAATTGACTGGCCAGCCATTTAGAACTAAATGATTATTTCAAAATGGAATTAAGCATACACCCCATTTCCATAGATTAGATCGACTTACTTTAGATCGACCTAACTCCCTGGGGGTTCACGCTAAATAGCTGTCAGCCGGGCGGACACGAAAGTTAATTACCCCTTACAGCTTGTAGTAGGCGGGACGGACATTTAAGTCGGATTATCTGAAAGTAATCTAGTGAGACTCCCCGCGAGGATAGATCGATCTAAAATCTATGGGAATAGAGCCATAGACTCCGAGTGCAGGAACAGGTTGAGCAATGATTCCTGTGTAAGGAAAAGTGCCTTTTCTTTTCCGAAGGAAAAAAATTGGTACTGTAAATCCCGTATAGAGTAGACCGTACCTTTAAACACAATGACTTTAAGAACATACATGTAGCACTGGGAGGATATTATATTTTTTGGTACGAGCAAATGAATGTGAATGTAGCTGACGTTGCCGTGATACAGTAGCTTTGGAGTGCTTCTTGATTTAAGCTGAATTAAAAAGTGGATCCGTCATTATGCCCAAAATGCATTTACTAGCCATGCTTCACACTTCAATAAATTAATATTATAGGGGCCTACCCATTAAAAACACCACGCTTTAGGGTAGAGAGGTGGTGACCGGAAAAGTAAGCAGCTCCTTTTTACGTGAAGACTGCATTGTTCAATTAATATTGTAAGGGTCACATTTTGTGGTCTATAGATTCGTCACAGGATGTTATAGCAATCAATGCAGCATTCTCCTTGTGCTGTGGCATTCAACACTTTAATACACCCAAAACTTAAATGAAATTTTTTTTTATTCGTGGTGCAAAAATTATGTAAGAAATGTCAAACTACACATAAAAACATTATATGTGTTTCAGTCGACAAGTGCGTGGACCAGAATAACCTTTTTTCCGGACTTTTTTTGGGGGAACATAAGTTACCTATGTTTAAGTCTTGACTCGAAGTCCCCTGAGTTACAGTTTATAAAGTTTATTTTAAAAGACGTCCTTACGTCAGCTATAATATACCATGACTGAATCACTACAACCACGCAGATATAACAGACTGTTATAACTCCTTGCTACAACATATTTGGAACATGATACAAAATAAAAATAAATAAATAAATAAAAATAAAATAAAAAATAAAATAAATAAAAACTTATGAACCGGAGTAAATAAGTAAATTGTTGTCATTTTGCCTACGAGATGTTTTGTCTCTGACGAAACATGCACATGTCAATATTAATACGCCTACAACAAACACTTTAAATTATGAGAATACAACAATAACATTAATGCCCAAACTGTGTTCTGAAAGGTAAACATTTGCTTTGTTCAAATGGCTATGGTCACGATAATTTTCTGCCAAATGCTTACGTTTACGACACTCGTAGGCCTATAGACCTACCACTTTATAATGCCAAGTTTCCAACATTTTTAAGCTTGTGATTTTTCATGTAAACATTTCATTTAAAATATGAGACATAATCTTGAATTTTCTGTCCTTGGGCCCCCACGCCCAAACTACATGCATGTATATAGCCTTGACTCAAGCCTGTCTTCTCCACGGCTTGCCCCCTGACGCCCCCTGACGCTTCAAAATGCCGGAGTGTGGCGATTTTTGCATTTTGAACATCTGCTTTTAGGCCCTACATATCCCCGATTTCCCTGACATGATTTTGTATTATAATTTTTCAATTTTACTTTTATGTCCTCAAAAGTTAAGAGGCAAGGCTTTTTATGTTTTATTAATTTTTTTACTACTATTACTAGTCTTTTAAGATTAAAATCTCTTATTGTTGCTATAGTCACCAGTTCATACCTATATTGACCGTAATGTGCAAATAAGTGTTTTCACCTTTTTGAGCCATCCGTGTATCTATAATATTTTTAAAAAATATTTTATAGACTATAATTCACACTTTAAGTGTGAAATAAATCAAATTAAAAAATGTATGAATAGCACGGTACGCCAAGAAAGGAGTCTTGTAACTGAGTGTCACCTGTCTACGTTACAGGCATCATGACGCTATGCATCCTCCTGCGCGTGACGACATATGCAGACTGTGACGTCACACTGCACTTCCATAGAAACAAACAAAACAAACTGCAGATTACTGTAAATAAAAAAAGTATTCTATGCTCTCTAATGCATCAGGTAAGCCACTCAAACGCAGTTGTTGTGCTTGCAGCTCTTTTAGTGAACAGCAATTATTTTCGTTGTAAACTCAAGCATTTATTTCTCTGTTTAGATGTATTTCATTTATTTCAATCTATTCATGATGGTGAAAATAATTGGAAATTCCCTCTCTCTTTCTTTCTCCTACTTGCTGTTTCTCTCACTTTTTACCTAGAGCAATGACAGATACTAACGACGGAGAAGTTGATCCTATCGTCATCTGTGGGTTAGCTGTATTGGTTTCACTGGCAGTGATTATTTTTAGTTTCCTCCTATGTTTGTGCTGTGCGACACTCCGAGAAAGGTTGGTAAATATTCTAAAAAAAATCACAATTGAATTGCGATGTATATGTATAGATAGAAAAAAAAGCATTATAGGATATGGGTTCATTTTCCATATCATAACTATGGTATTGTAACTTAAACCAAATTATTAACACTAAGAAGAACATACTCTTATGGCGCCAAAAAGATTAATTCGTATAGAGTCTACTCTCATTCTACAATCACAAAAGTCTTCTTCTTTTACTTATCGTGCCACCTTCCAATACCGTGAGTCATTACAAGGATTCTTTGGTTTCCACAATTTTTTATTCTAAGCTAACCGTCAATTTAATAACATTACCTTATTTGGTAATGGTGTCATGGCTAGCGCTCTTACGTAATATCTATTATTATTTCATTTTTCGATAACTTTGCAATATAATCCATCAATCAAAGTATTGTAATTGCGTAATTGGTAATGGTGTCTGAGTCGCCTTAAGTTCACGACTTCTATTAATACAGATTTTCCATTACTTCCTCATTAAAGTATGATAACTAATCTCTCTTGTTGCTGGCCGCTACTTCCCATTAGTTTTGCTGTTTGGCCCTTTTACTTGCACTGTTTGACTCTTTGACATAAAGGTTTCATCAGTCATTAACTGTAAAATTCATTTCACTAAATGAACCAAATGATATTAGTACTTATGACTTATTTTCATTACAATATAACAATAGGATATATTTTCCTATATTTTTAAAATACTGAAAGTTTATATTGAGCTCTTACTGGTCACGTACGTTTGCTGGCTCCCTCCCCTACATTTTAATATACGATGAAATGATAGAATGAATTACATGATTTATATTGTATTTTATTAATATAATATAATATAATATAATATAATATAATATAATATAATATAATATAATATAATGTGTTTAATCTTAGGCGACGGTTGATGAAGCGTTATGTGTCTGCAATAGAGCTGGGGGCGATGGACGAAGTTCCTCCTCTAGACTTCTGTTCCATCTGCTGCAGGGTGATTCGTGGAGCGAAGAAGACTACCAAGAAAGGCTTGGCTGCGGCAACCAAACATGCGAAGAAGGGGAGCAAGAAAGAAGGCGCCATTCCTGTGGCGGACGTGAAAGAACGCAGTGAAGGCAGTAAGTTGGAAAGAACTGGGATCTGTGTTACGAAAGTGTTTTAGCCAGAAAATTGGTCTTAACTTTTAGACCAAAATGTTCATTTATTTTGACATCAGGGGAACATCAATTGCCATATCGCCAATGTAAAGCGAACATCTAATTTTGTAAGAGCTAAAACGGGCCTCTGAAAGAGAATAAAAGCTGGGAGGGGATGGGGTGGGTGGATTCAGGGCATAAACGAAGGATGGACCACATGTGAAAACCAAAAACAAAAAGGTTTTCATTTTTTAATGATAATATATGTTATTTAAGTTGCTCTAAAATCAGTAAAGTGTTTTTGCAAAACTCCTTGGTCAACTCTGGTCCAGAATCATCGGTACCTGCATTTTAGAAAAATATTTATTTGAAAAATAAAAGTAAATTACAGGAGGGGTGGGAGTTATTGGATTCTGAGGTTGCCACTAAAACCGATCACACGTATATCTGTGAAGCTTATAATACATCGGTAATGTCATAGAAACTGCTTTCAGGTCTACACAGGACGTCACTGTTTTCAAGTTTTACTCTGGCGGCTCTGGACACTCAAAAACAAAACTACCTGCAGGGGAAAACAGATCAACAACATCCATCTTCAACAGTTAGCAACGAAGATCCGAAAGGTTTAAGTAACAAGTCTAGTTTGCAAACAGACAGCGGTGACAGACGTCTTAGTAGGCGGGGTTTGAAGTCACGTACCGAACGACGAGGTTCAAGGTCAGGGTCACTTGCAGAGAGGTCACCTTTGATACCTCACGACGCAAGTCCTAGGCGTGAACAAAAGCTTGCCAGTCACAGCAGCTGTGAAAATATTGAACTCACGCGTGTTCATCATACGGCAGCGCCATCTACAAATTGCCGGAACAATTCACGAAAACCATCACTGTAGAAAATGAGAAGAAAATATCTCACTCATTGCTGTACTAGTAAAAATGAGATTTTGGACATTCTAATACTTCTTACAACTTGAATATTTACTTATTTATTTATTGCAGTTATTACATAATGTTTACGTAGACTATGTTAAAAAACGATTAACAAGATATACACTTGTACATAGAAAAATATTAAAATAATAACTTAATAATGTATTTAGAAATCCCATTTCAAGAAAGGCAAGCTTCCAGTGAGGAACTTCTGCTAGTAAAACAGAGCACTAATATTTATTTCAATATAAAAATTCTGTACTCCACATTCTAGTGGGGCCAATTTGTTAGTTTTTTTTAAATCATACAGTATAATACTATTTCAGTTCCGAATTACTGAATATTGTAATTGCTGAACTATTGTGGCTATTGTCAGTAATACCGACCGCACCAGTGGCAGCACCAATTAGATTTATACCGATATACTGAGCGTGTTGTATAATATTTTCTTTGCGTACATTTTCTTGCACAACTATCAGTCTTTCCCAATTCAATTTTTAAAAACTTCAAAATGGTTAAAATAAAGTAGTACCAGACATTCAATCGTTCCTTATGAAATGTACAGGAAAAATTGAGTTCTTATTGACTGGCCAGTCATTTAGAAATAAATAATTAATTGAAATGGAATAAAACATCGACTCCGAGTGCAGGAACGGATCGAGTAATGATTCGTGTGTAAGGGCAATTGCTTTTTTCTCCGAAGAAAAAAAATGGAACTGTAAATCCCGTATAGAGTACCTTTAAACACAATAACTTCATGAACATACATGTAGCTGCAAAATGCATCTAACCAAATTATTAAAAGGTTCCACAATCCTTTTTTTTTTTTTTTTTTTTTTTTGTCAAATAATAATAACGAAATTTCTAAAATGCGATGAACCTACCATTGATACTGCCGTAACTCATAAGCACATCTTAAAAATGAAACGACTAAGCCTATCCGAAGCAGTCGAAATTATTAATAACCTTTATATTCAGTTTATGTTACGTGTTTCAGTGGTTCTTTGGGACCCGAACACTTGACGGCAACACAGAAGAATTGGCCTGCTTTGTACTGAGCAACAACATCGAACTAACTGCAAGAGCGCTGCATGACGGACTGAACCACCTTACCTGCTCAAGAACTGCCCAGAACTCCCAAGGGCCATATCTCAAGAAGGAGGCACATGTACGTTGAGTGGGCCATACATTGATAATTCTGGTATTTTGTCTCTTTTACACACACGGACTGCACACACTCACACGAAATCCGTGGGTTTAGTACTCCTGTTGACGATTTTGATATGTATTGGCTGTTTTAAGGCATGACAGCAAAGGACTAACTAGAAAAGCACTCAGAGAGTGAGAGCGCAGACCTCCGCCAAGGCAGCAAAGTCTCCATCCAATGCCGTTTCACCCCTAAATTTTCGATATTTTTGATTATTGATTATTGATTGATTATTGATCCGGATCACCACCAAAAACTAATCATCTGTTCCTTGGACCACTTCTGACAGTTCCTGAAAATTTCATCAAAATCGGTCCAAAACTTTTTCAGTTATGTTGATGACAGACACACAAACAAACAAACAAACAAACAAACAGGGGTGAAAACATGATCTCTTTGGCAGAGGTAAAAAAAATGTAAAATGAGGACTAGTTAGGGCACCCGCCGCGGTGCTGGAGCTCTCAATTTTTTTTCTTACCTTTCATCTCCAAAGTCAGTTTCCCATCATCAGAGCTGTGATGCAGGCAATACCCATCTGCTTGTTTACCAGTTAGATCGTTGTAAAATCATTTTCACGCTTTCACCGCGACGAACAGACTCCTTCTCTCGAGAAATTCGTTAGAAATTGCTTTCCATATTAAATATGGCAAAGAAGTGGATAGGGTGGAATCTGCAGTCTTTTAGGCCTTGCAATTAGCCATGACTTAACCGGGGATACAATCTTACACCTTATCTTCCTTGGTCAAATGGCTACACTAAATCAATCACACAAGTAGACGAGTTACTGAGTATTTATATAACAATAACACGACAAGCACTGGAGTAGGCATGTCAAGCTGGGCACCCTGGCCTCATCAACAGTTTTAGGGATAAATAAGAATCCATTCAAAAAAATTTTTTTGAAATATTATTTCCTGAATTTTAATTCAGCTTTAATCAAGAAGCACTCCAAACTACCAATACTGTATCACGGTAACGTCAGCTGTCCTGACAATATAAATTATTCAAAGTTGTTCTGCACGGTCTACGTAACTTAGGTAATACAGGTGACAAATGAAAGAAATCGAAGAATAGAGGAGTACAATGTGAAAATTTTCTCAAATTTTAGCAAGCGAAAATGTTGTCAGGAACGTACTCGCGAATTTAATGAGACAAGCTTGGGTGATGTAAGGTCAATGAATGGAGAAATTCTGGAGGTCTTGCAAACAGTTGAAGAAATAAGAGGGGAAACTTAAGAATAGGAAGGCCCTACCCGTCTGTAGCCAGATTGTGGCGTGTCAACAACCAAATAATAATAATAATAATAATAATAATAGGCCTAATAATAAATAAATAAATAAATTAATTAATTAATTAATTAATAAACAAATAAGCAAAAAAAAAAAAAAAAGAAGAAGACAAAAAGAAAATAGAGCAAAATCCAAGAAACGGAAGAGAAGGCCTGCTCTCCTTAATAGTTTCCAATTCCTGTAAGTATAGGGATGTCATAGCAGAGCATGAACTGTTATACTTGCAAGGGTGGGACCGCCATTTAGTGACCAAGTCGGAAAATATAGCTTAATATTTTTGGCTCCCAAAGAGTCAGAGTCCGCCAATAGTCCGAAAAGTCCCACCCCTTTTTGTAGGCAAAAATATTGTCACCTAGCCCTACTTCTTCTGCCCCACCCTACTCAAACTCCCCCCCCCCCCAATTCTTTATGACCAGTCCCTAACCGCATGAGTTTCATGCTACGCACACGGCTGACGAGGTGCATTTGAAACAAGACGTCTTGAACGGTTGTTTTTTTCGATTTATTTCCTTAAAATCATACATTTAGATCTATAGATCCATCTATATTTCGGAAATTCACAGCCTGCAAAACACCAGTCGTCTGCATAAAACGTAGTTTTGTAACGCATGCGCAAACGTTTTCTCCTTGTCCTGACCTGTCCTGAACTGGGGCCCGTCTCACGAAGCTCTCTTTAGTGACGTTAGTAAGCAAGGTATTTCTCTCGTTAGTTACTCTAAGGGTTCCCATAGATTTTAGATCGATCTATCCCCGCGGGGAGTCTCACTAGATTACTGTCAGATAGGCCTAATCCGGCTTAAATGTCCGTCCCGCCTACTACAAGCTGTAAGGGGGTAATTAACTTTTGTGCCCTCTCGGCTGACAGCTATTTAGCGTGAACCCCCAGGGAGTTAGGTCGATCTAATCTCTGGGAATGGGGTCTAAGTAACGACAGCTTCGTGAAACGGGCCCTGACCTACAATATAGAACCTATAGCTGCTCATGATGTAACTTACAAATCTTACATATTTTGGCTGTTTACCTTAACTGTATAGGGCCTGCCTCAAAAGTAAACATGTATTTACGGCATCGACTGTGCTTTCTTTGCGGGCGTACTTTTCGAAACATTTTGGATTTCACAACAAAAGAAAGTCAATCGCTTTTTTTACTACCGAAGTCGGACATCACATTATGCAACAGCAAGCTTCTCAGGTGCGCTCACACATTGAATAAAGGTGTGTTGTGTCGAAAAGCAAGTCACCACGACTTCGACGCCGTCGTGAGTATCAACAAAAACATCTACGATGGCATGGACTCCGTTCCACATTATTACCACCAACTGATGTCGTCTCCGCTAATAACTGGGTACGTCGCGGAGCTTTCGGGTGAAGTTGTTGGCTTTGCTCTCTCTCATATTGTGGACTGTGAAAGCACGTTTGTTTTACGAGGCGGGAGGATGAAGCCGACCTGCAGGGGACAGGGAATTATGACTGAGTTGATGGCATACATGGGTAGACAGGAGCGAAGGAAGCACCCCAACTTAGAGCGATTTAGGCTAACAAGAAAGATAAACGTGGATGAGGTACCAAAATTACATGGCAGTATCTCAGAAGTGTCGAGGAGCAAAATGTTTTGTTTTCAGCTCCAAAGCCCTGGTTTAGTTGGTGGAAAAGATTTAAGAAATCAAAAAATGAACCAAGATGAAGCCAGCTCTAAGTTGACGAAGGTTTCAACAGCTGGCCTGCGCAATATTTTAGCTTCTGGAAAACAAATTCAAGGTCTGTTTCCAGGCGATGTTGCCGTGTTAGGCAGGGTGCCTTACAGCATCCATCCGAACAATGCTGACATTATAACCACAGAATGTGAAGTTTATGCATCTTTTCAAAGAGATCATAACACAGTTAACATCAGCACACCTAGCTTCATAAGTGCAGTCATGATATATCGTTGCTCACACGGTCTGTACACCAATATAGATTTATACGGACACAGAGATGATGTGGAAAGCCACGTAACTAGTCATCTCCTACGAGCAATATCCATGGCGTCACAACAGAACGTTGCCCATCTCATTGTTGGCTTCATTGTTCCTCTAGACTTTCCTGGTCAGCCTCTGGTGGACCTAGTCACTCGGATAGGATTGGAACCGAGTTACATGGAAGGCGGTTCTTGGGAGAAGTTTTTATTATTGTTGGACACTAAAATACCTGTTGAAAGTTAGGTAATACTACGTGGAGATAGTAAAATGATGGAGACTACATTGGTGTTGGTGCTGTCTGTGTAGCCAGAAGACGGTGATGCGGCGGGGGAGGTGCCCGCATTTTGTATGGGGAGGGGGAGGGCACATTGATAAATATTTTCATAGAAAAAAATATAGTCGGGGAAGAATATTTTACCGCTGGTGTTCTGTGTATAACTAGAAGACAAAGTGCATACAGCCTTATGTGCACACTTGGCGCGGGGGGAGGGCGGGGGGATACCCGCATTTTGTTTGGGGAGAAGGGCACAAGGATACATATTTTCATAGATCAAAATCAAGACGGGGACAATTTTATCGTAATACACGGATGTTTGTTTGTTATCCTAGCTGTGCTCTTGTACATGAGCATCCAAGAAAGAATTTTACACAATTTTAATGTCTCAATAAAAAGTAAAGGTTATAAATCTAGGACCTGACATGGGTAACTGTGACATCTACTATTATAGGTAAAGTCCGGGATTGGCATCCACTGTTGCGTCATGCATACAGACGTCTTCTGTTTTGTGTGGGGAAGTAATAAAACATTTGTTTACTGTGACATCTACCAACAAAAGACAGGTGAGATTGGAATTTGTTGCAGTGAAATGCAAATACATAATTATATATTTGTGTAATTTAGAATTTAGAACACGTGAATTTGCACAATGTTGCAGTCAGAGTGAGCATTTATTACTGGGTGTTTGATGATGACGAGTCAGCCGAGAGAAAATAATTGTGAGAAACCAGGTCACAGTGGGGATCTTCTGAGTTTTATAACTTTGCAAAATCTGAGGAGTTGGGGGGGGGGGGGGGGGGGGGGGGGGGGGGGGGGAGGGGGGGGGAGAGGGGTGTCAGGAATAATGGGCGTACAACTGAGAATAAAAGCTGACAGGATTTATCTGTGGACACTGACAGAAATTCTCTTTGAGAGGCATTTAAAACCGAAACTCATCTTGCCTGTGGACTTTTTACATTCCTTTCAATCAACAGTAACTTTTCACTTTAAAATTAATCAAGATGTTTTTTTTCAACTTTTTACCCCTATTCATATTTTATAGTTAACATATAACCAAGTACTTTAGTTAATGACTTGACTTTTGTAAAGCAGTCATTTCATTCTTACCCAACATAGTAATGTGTTGTCCGTTTTGGATGCACTTTAAGGGATAATAACTCTTCGTTTTGGCCAAAAAATGTATTTTCCTGGAGTAAACAACAATTTTCCCATACTTATCAATGGTTAATGAATCCATTTTTACATTCAAAGTTAGTCCCTGTTTTTTTTCTAAAAAGTTTGGTCTTTTGTTAAAATCTCTTAAGAGATTATAACACAGTATAGCCATCAATGGAGGTCAAACTCAGATATCAGAATAATAGCTATAACTGCTGTTATTGTCGTGAAACAGAATATATTATATTTCTATGAGTTATTCACAATGTTTTTATTGTGAAATATAGATCTCATACGAAGAGTTATTATCTCTTTAATTAATAAATGTACAGAAGAGATGGTTGGAAGTGGGGCTTTAAAAAATGTCCTGAAAATACAACAAGGGAAAGGGCACACAAGTCTGTACAAGAGGACAGGAGTCTGGGTATGTGGCCTCTTAGGCTATTTCATATATATCTTTTCTTTTTCAACAAATATTACTATGATGATGTTCATGTCTGTATTTACCATATTCAAAAAAAAATTTTATAATAAAATGCCATGGCAGACATCCAAGGTTTGGAACTGGATGAACAGTAAAAAAAAAATAATAATAATAAATAATAATCATAAGTTAAAGATAAAAAATGACTGCAATGAAATGGAATGACTTCTGTGATGTAATAACATAACACAATTTTGAGAAACTCATTATAATTTCTGATACAATGGATTACAAATATACATTTACAATAAGAAAAAAAAATTATATTAAAATGACAACTGTGGTCTTCCTTACATATTCTTACCTCCTTTACGTAATTTATAACAAATATTTTACACATGCTTCATAATAAAAATTGCAGTGACTTCCAAACTCCATTTTCATTGTTTGACATAAACCTCCTATTATATTTTGTGCCTTTTAGTTTAACACTATGTCTTACAATTTTAGCCACATTTTTAAATCTTGGCCCAGATTCTTAAGGGTCACCGTCTCATAAGGTCTGTTGGAATTTTACTTACAAAGTCCCCTCTTTTTTATGACTGAACAAAATGTAACTAAAAGCAACCCTTAAATACTGACTGATATATATATAAAATTAATAATACAAAATGCCAAAATACTTTTACTGAGATATATAAATTTCTGTAACTGTTCAACATGAGGATTTCTGCCGTTATTCTGATGTCACGGCCTCTTTACAACAGGTTCTTTTAATATCTCACTATGAACAGTTTAATGGACCGTGTCAGGCAGACCTGGGCTCCGTAACTTGAAAGCATCGCGAATTGCAACCGAGCACAAGCATCTCTACTCCATAACTCGGGATTTTCTCGCCCCATATAATAGCCTCGAAATGAAAGGTGATAGTGCTATTCGCAATTCGCGATGCTTTCAAGTTACGGAGCCCTGAAGACTGACAATTAGAGGTTGGGCATGAAACTGACTGGTCATTGGAGAAATGCCCTGTAAGGAAAAAAAAACACCTTGAATACTTAGTTTTAATTTGAAATAAAAAAGAAAAAGAAAAAAAGGCGACAACATAAGACAATGAAACTCTATCACATGATATTGCACAAAACAAACAGTAAATAAAGCGATGTGATTTATGGACAAGAGAACTTAAACCACAACGTACTTAAAAATGACACTTCAACCCTTATGATTTTGAATGCATGTTTGAAACTGATAAAGTTCTATTGCAACACATGAAACAATCAAACTTGGACACTGACTTCCTATTATGAACATTTATGATAATAATTTTGAATGCTCTCCAGATCATAATACTCTATTTTATCTGTTTTTTGCTCCAACCAACTACAGAACGACTTTAAAATAAAATGGCTTCTTTCAAAACAATGAGAGTTTCTTTTTACTGCAATAAAGGATTAAGTGTTGGAGGAGTGGAACTAATGAAGGAAAAACAAGTACAGGTAGTGATGGATAGAAGAATCCAATAGGTCCTTCATCCAATGTTCCATTCACATTGTGGTCAACTTATCTAACTTATCCGAAAAGACTGGCTGACTTTGAGCAGATGGTGTCATGTAATCGACAATCATTTAGCGGATTTGTACCAAAAATGCAAGTTTTGTACTATAAAATGATGGCTTTGTTTTACGTAAATGACAAGACCTTTTTGTGTAAACAGTTTTTTCAGACTCATCAAGAAGAAAAAAAAAAAAAAAAAAAAAAAAAACTGATGAATAATCTTGAATGTATATCATCTGGATGGCAATGAAACCATTTCTAACAGAGGTATTTGATTGTGAGCTCTGAACTGTGGTTAGCACACCTGATGGATTTAGACTGGGTACCCACAGACTTAGATTGATCCATCTGGATCTACCCAACTCCCTAGGGGTTCACGCTAAATTGCTGTTAGATTCCAGGAGCCGAGCGTGCACAAAAGTTAATTACCCCCTAACAGCTTTTAGTAGGCGGGACAGACATTTAAGCCAGCTAAGCTGACAGCAATCTAGTGAGACTCCTCAATAGGTAGAATGATCTAAATATCTGTGGGAATGGTCTCTTAGACACTTTGTAAAAACACATGAGCAATTTGTTGAAATAATCCTAAATGAAGCATCAAGCATTTATCTCATGCTGCTTTTTTCCTAGCTTCTAATGATAAAAAAAGTTCATCTGAGTATTTCAACCAACTGGGGTTATAAGTTACCCAATAATCTATGCAACAAGGGGATAAATCTGATAATCATAATTAAAAAATTAAAAAAAAAAATACATAAACTGGTAATTGATAACATTTGTTCATTAAAGGTTTTACAACCAACAACTAAATCAACCATTTGTTTAAATCTGGGTGTTTTGTAATGTTATCCTGTCTGGCCAATTTGATATTTGACAAAAGTGAATGATGAAATTCATTGTTCTTCCACGTCAATTTATGTGACAACTAATTACTGATACGTGAGCTACTTACAGGTACTTTACCTAACACTATAAATGTTCATGATAATATATGACAATTAACACTGTCAAACAGTTCTAAATTCAAATACTTGTCATCAGTAAACATAATACATTTAGATCTGCTAATGAACAGGAGATCCTTCATCAAACAAAAGAGCTGAAAATGAAAAGCTAATCTGACTTCCAAATACTTTCATGTGTAACATGAATGGAGTGAATTACAAGGATAGCTTTTTTTTTCTAGGTCAGAACTGAACAAGATATTGATTTTCACTTTAGCTCAGGAAGGTAGATAAAACATAAAGATGAACACAAATAACTGAATGAATCAAGGTTGCAACTACGAGTATCAACCAAGACTAAAATACGGCAACATACTTTTTACCAACAACAGCAGCATACGCCATTTAATTTCAAAATTTTCCCAAAGAATTATGAAACAATCATGCCTTATAAAGCTGTTGTACAATACAATATAATAGGAGTTAACACCTATCTACTACAGTGGACTATTTGGCTCATAAAGTAGACATACATGTTGGCTTCATAAGTGTTGAACTATATCCCCTATTCATCTCTCTGACAAATTTTCCATGAAGTGTGCACAGTAACATTTTTTCACCTTTATAAAACCCCCTTACACTGGGCTGACTCCTTTCTGTCTCCTTCATGCGATGACGAAACTGGCATCGCTGTGGTTGTAGGAAGGAGGCACAAGAGTCACTTTGGTTGCAGAATAAATGCTCAATGATGGGCGAGTTGTCGGCACTTAAAGTATTATTATTTTTTACTTTTAAACAGGGCTGTACAAAGGGACACAGAAAGGACGCTGTCCAGTGTGAAGGGGGCTTAATAAATTATTTCATAACACAATATCAACCCATTTTCTGGCTACCATAGCTGTGTGGATGCATGCAAAGGATTACGTGCCTCAGTTGACATGAACCATTACGTCTTTTTATCCCATGAACAATAGAGTTAATAACAAACACCAAATCTCCCAATTTATTACTACATCAAATATTGTATCCACAAACAATATTATGCCTTTGCTTGACCAGAAACTCTTCTTTCCTTGAAACATAATTTCTCCTCCCCCCCCACCTCTCTTCCCCCTGTTTCAATTTACACCTAATTTACTGCCCTCAGGAAAATTTGCCTTTGTAATAATAAGAATAAGAATAATAATAATAATAATAATAATAATAATGCTCTTCAAAAGAATTAATGTTGTCTGACTGTCTTAGTTTTATACCTTATCAAAACTTAGAAGACTTCCATTTGCATTTCTTATCTGGCTTTATGTCCTAACCATTTTCAGAAAAGAGGTTTCTTGATGGAGAATACCTTTCTAATTGCAACCAGGAAGACATTTTCACCTTGTCCACATTGACAGTGTGATAACCAAACTTCCCTACACAAAATATACGTAAGAATACATCCTAAATGTGTTCAAGCAGCAATGTACAAATATATTACACTTGATGGCAGCTACAGTTAGCCAAAACACTGACTGATGTTTGGTTTGCAGCCTTGGTGTAAGACAAAAAGACACAACTGCAACAAGTCCTTACTCCAGTGCCCTGCTTCACAGATAAACTTCAGCCCCAAAGTTGGTCTAAAGTTTTAGACCGCAATTTTAGCCTGTACAAAATTTTAAAATTATATATTGCAACAAATGGTTTTATAACGTGAAAGGTTTCCTGTTTCAGATCAATATAATCTATACCAAATACTTATGGGTCATCACGAACTAAAATAAATCAAAATTTTGACATAGAAGTTTAGACCAATTGCCGGACTAAAATTTAGACCAATTGTTAGACTAAAGTCCTTTAGTGAAATTGTCCCCTGCCTTTTGTAGTTTGATATATTTTGTACTGTTCATGCATACAACCAAGTACACATTAACATACATGAATCATGAGTATAGAATTAATGTACATGCATAAAATGACTGACCAGATTAATGAGGTTAATTAATAAGAGCGCAGATGATGCGACGAGAAAGAATTCCCAATGGCCGATTTCTCGATCTGATTTTTTCTGAAAGTTAGAAGGCTCCTCCTGCCTGTTCCTTCCTACTGCATGCTCTTTTGGATGAATTCTAAAAACCTACGTGCATATTGTTCTGGTTTTACTGTTGATATTTCGGCCTCAGCACCATAGCGTAAATTCTTGGCTGCCTGTGCCGTGCGTTTCTTTACGCCGTAATGAGTGAGCACGTCCACCATTCCCATGAAGTAGATTTCTTTATGTGGTGAACCTAGAAGGTGAAAAAATGCGAAGATGTGAAAAAAATTAAACCGGTCAGCCTTTTTTTTTCCGCTCTACAGTTTTAGTTTTGTTTGAGTAAGAGCCTTTCTTGTAAGTTTGAGAATTATAAATATTGCCGACATTGATTCATATAATATTTATTATATTTTTTTCAGGGAAAGTCTTAGGGTTCGGTGAGACAACCTTAGTAAGAGTTTGGATCAGGATTTGATAATTACCATACACATACACATTTCATGATTTTTAAAAAACAAACAAAAAATAGCTATAAGCCCTTAGCATATTCCACATTGCTGTCAATTACTTTAATTTTAAAACATACATTTATTACTATTTTTTTCACCCAATGTTTCACCTCACGTAAAACACCTTACAATTCCTATTACTTTTAAGTCACACAAAACAACATATAATTCTCTCCTTCAGCCACTGCCATCACTTACTAGCACTACTTTTCATGGCATAATGTTCAATATTAGGATCAATATCTTCAAATGGCAAAAATGGCATGCAGTGCATTGTGGGACTGTCAGGTGGCGTAGGCGCCAGATCTTCACTTGGGATGTGCTTCCTGTATCCAGGCTTTCCTGCGGAGTCGTCGCTCCCTTCCATTTCTTCGACGCCATCCTCAAGTTCTTCCTCGCGCTGATTGATCCTCTCTTGCTCGCCTCTTTCCACATCGTGTATGCCAACTAGGAGACTGTAGTCCATTATATTGAGGCTGCAAAGAAACTGGAAACAAGAGGGAGAAAAAGAAATAATTCTTTATCATTTTTGGTGTAGTTCTGGTAAAATGATCCATTAGAAAAAAAAGGAATGGATCAGACAAATAAATCAATGAAAAATGGGTCAATCGAAAGAAAAAAAGAAAACAGTTAAATGAAATATTGATATGTTTGACTCTGGTGGGTGACAAAACCCATCAATTTGCAAAGTCTGGCCTTTCATCATAATATTTTCTTTTATTTTTCACACTAGCACAATGTATACATACAAATTTGTTTTAAACATAGATATGCATATGCAACAATTGAAATACCAACTTTGTTAGTAAACACGCGGCCCCATTAGATACCACTGTCTACGTAGATCAACCTAACACTGCAGAGATTCTCACTGAGTGCAATCAGCTTAACAGATTTACACGCCGCCTCCTGGCATTAAGGAGAATACACATATCTGGTGATAATATGTTGCGCTGAAAGCAAGAAGAGGCCTGTCACTCAGTTAAGCCGATTGCATTTCACGAGGGTTCCTGCACAGATGGGTTGGTCTATGTTCTAGACCAATGGTGAGCCTATGGCAATGGGGTTTTGCATATATTTGCATGCCATTCATAGTAATTAGATACTCTGTCCTCCACCTCCTCACCTCTGTGTCAGCCTTGAGCGTTTCCATTAAGTTCTCTTTGGCTTCTTCTCCGATATCTATCCTAATGCCGTCACTCACAAAATCATTGTCTTTAAATGTGGGAAGCTCTTTGGCCTGTGAGAAAAGGAATAATAATAATAATAATAATAATAATAATAATAATAATAATGCCTCTGTTTTGGTATTCAATATAAAGATGCAAACTTCAATCTAACATCACAATTATTCTAACATCTATCAAATTAAATAATTGCCCAAGTAACCATATAAAATTTGTTAATGTACTTTACTAAATCAATCTAAAATCTTGAATTGTTTTACCAAAATGAAGAACTGAACACATTGCATTATAATCTTATTACATGAATATCAGTTCAAATGTTACTTTGTGAGACTACTGAAATTCATTTTAATTCTAAGCTTTTTTTTACCTTTTCTTTGTCACTAGCCTGTCTATCTACAGTTGAGCCCTGGAAGAAAAACCATTTATCTCATGAAATAAGCATGAGATCAACTCAAATGTGACATTTTCTATCTATTTAAGGGCCCTCTTCTAAATAACCAAGACAGTTTACATATCAAGAGATGTTATGTGACCATGGTGATAAATGCTTTATTCAGTTTTTGGGGTGTTTTTTGTTTTTTTTTGGTGAAGATTTCGATGCATGTTAACAGCTTTAGTTGTAATCAAGTCTATGTAGGAAACCTAAACAAAATTGTCAACAAGATTCCAGAAAGGTAGAAATGTAATTTCCAGAAAAAAAAAACTTCAATATAGCTGTATGTAAATTTCAGTTTAACCTGACCATCTTCTACCTAAATACCCCTCAACTTTTTTTCCAACTAACAAAAACCGGCA
Organism: Lingula anatina; assembly: GCF_051362555.1. Taxonomy (NCBI): domain Eukaryota; kingdom Metazoa; phylum Brachiopoda; class Lingulata; order Lingulida; family Lingulidae; genus Lingula; species Lingula anatina. The sequence continues at coordinate 3,330,507 of NC_141771.1, read as the reverse complement.
TAACCAATAATAATGAACTGAAAAAAAGGGATAAAACCCTTTCATCAGATCTGTTGCCGCCCAGCTGTAATATCAGGTGAGATAATGCTAAAACAACAACATGTGCCTGGCGATGGTGTGACAACGGGTTATGATGGGGAGAAACCTTTCTTAAGAGATCACCTGAACAGCTGCCACTGTACATGTCATTACTAATGGAGTGTGACTTACTGCTGCATATATGGGTTCGTGAATATGTCATGAAATATTATCAATGCAGATCTTTTGTTACAAGTGCATCAATTTTTGAGGCATGTATGCAATGAAGACAGGTTGATCCTTCTCTGTGGATTGATGTAGTAAATTTGGAGATAACAGCAGACCTTTTTAAAAGGTTCCTGAAAATGCAAGGACCCAACAGGCGCAGTTCTATATAGTGGTCAGGGGTAGTTAATACAACACATTTTCTAGATAAATCAAGAATATTTTATCTCTATTAAGCTAAGCTTGGTGTAAGCAGCTACAGTATAACACAACTGAGCTGTCAATTTCTGAAAACAAAACTACTGATGGAATGCCAAGTTAGATAAAAATGCTCAATGTGAAAAAAAGACCTTAATTTCACAACATTGAACATGATATTGTGCAGCACAGTTCAAAGCAACACAGCTCAATGTTTCACAGTGGCATCCAACCTGATACGCCCTTACCTTTAAATCATATTTCTTATGTATTGTCAACCTGGGGCTGAATATATTCCTCATAACCACCAGGTAGGTTTCTGTGTCGTTCACCGTCACGCGGTACATTCCCAGGTACTGGGGGAGGAGTGTCTTGGCATGGCGCTCAACTATGAACTAAAAATAAGAAAATATATCAGTAGGAAAATGTCACAAGTACACTGTTAATGTAATACTTAGTCTGGTAATATGGGATGGGAGTGAAGCTTTTTTTTTTAAATCCTGAAAATCAAGTGCAGTGGATAAACTTATTAGGCCAAAGGGTAAAAAATTAAGCGGTTAAGCTTTAAACAGAGACAGAGTTGAATTTGGATTAGATTCCCTGCAGGGATTGAGCCACAAGCATTCAAGTGGGTCGGCCATATTTGATCCGTGGATCTGTTAGCCTGTTGTTCTGAATGCGCTAACAGAGATGACAAATGCCAGAATTACCAACCTGGTGATACATTTTAAGAATATGATGCATTTGTTCCACTTCCTCACTGACTAAGGTTTTAATTACGTAGAGGTCATCATGGGATTTGAGAAATCTCGCCCCAGTCCTGGCAGACGAGGGTTGGTCCTCTGGTTGGGCACGGGTCAGGGAGTTCATGTAGTCGATGTCGTCCACACCGAAGCGTTCCCGTAAGTTTCTGAACACGAGGGGGCAGTATTCTTTGACTTTGAAATGACTGGGCATGTTTTCTCTGGAAGTACATGTAGAAATGATGGACTCTGTCATGAAACAAAAAAATTGTCATTTTTTTGTAAGAGATATTGTAAAATTTTTCATAGAGATATTTTATTTTCTATTTCCATAAATACTAAAGCATGCTCCATATCATGCCCCTCTCATTACTACTTTCTCAGTCACATTTTATTTCATTCAGATATCCCATTACTAGCACCAAACTGTATTCTTCATTCTCACATATTTTTCTATGCACAAACATCCTAAAGAATGTCCTAAATCACAACAGAAAATATCCTGTTTTTCTCAGTCAGATTAAAAAAAAAAAAAAATTTGTGCACCAGAAAACTGTAAGCTGAGATTCACTGTGAAGATGAATTAAGCACACAATACTTTCCAAGTTTAATTGTGGTTAACCATCTTTATCGACCACCTTGTGTTAATTTCCTCAGTTCTTTGAACTAGTTGAAAAGCAATAAAAATATATATCAATTTTGAGTAGTCTTATTTCCTGTTATTCTCCTCTAAAACCCTATACTGTAGGTGAAATGATATACTAGTAGGAATATAGTTTTTTAAGAAGAGAAAAAAGGAAAATAAGACCCCACAAAAGGGAAATGCCAGCAACCTCAGGCTTTAAAATGTTATTTTGCTGAAAGCCATAAATGTCAATATCACTGTCAATGTCAAAGTGAACCAAGAAAACAATAGAAAGGTTTCGTAATACGAATTGCATAAGCACACCTTGCTGCAACTTATGCAACTGAGATTGCAATTTGCTTCAAATAAGAATCTAAAAGAGAAAAATCTTTCTTTCCTCTACCTTGAATTTATTATATAATAAAATGTTGAGCACAAAAATTACTTCCTATAACAAAGAAGGCCTTAACTTGTAATTAAATGCTTTTGAAGATTACTCTATTTTTTAAACCACTGTAACATTTTTAAGAAGCAGTTTCTCATATTCAAAGCTTTGAATGAAATAGTTAATGAATGAAATAATAAAAAGTTCATGGAAACGCAAGTTAAATAAATCTTATGGGTATCTCAACTCATTTAATGGAGTAAAGTAAAACAACAGTATGTTTCATATGTCTTTATGACGTTTTTTTTTTTTCTCGTTTCGTGCAGTCACCCCAGCTGTACTTTGCCCCCTGATGACAGAAAAATTCCATTTTACTAATTGACATGACACACAACTGAATTTTACCAAACTTCAATTCATCACGCAATGTCATCACATGATTATAAAAAAAAAACATACGTAACGTATCTGTTTAGATTAAAGAACACATAACTCGTTTGAAATTTGTCTTTTTCTTCCTATATCTCAAATTGATCCAATGAGGATTTCGCAGTAAATATTTAACAACTTCCTGGTTAAAAAAAGTGAGAAAAAAAGGCCTTGGAGTACTCCCAAAAGACACTTCTATCAAACCTATCCAATCCTGTATGTACAAGGTATGAAAATTAACCTCTTTCATGATTTCATGACTCACAAATAACAAATTACCCAGCAGTAGCCCTCCAGGCTTCCCCACATTTTCCCCCAAGCACCTGCTATGATCTCCTCTGTTACAGCAGTGTTAGAGACTCATCTACAACATGCCATGGGTATGTAAATAAATAAATTCTCCAATTCCTGGAGGATTTCTGAACTGACACCAGTAGGTATAGAATTTATTAGCATTGAACAAAATCACTATATTCGTGCACCCATGTATGCACAGGCAACCCTCATACTTTATTAAGCAAAAACTGCTTGCAACCAGCAAACTCACACACAGATCAGAGTTGACTATACTGCAGTCTTTAGAAAAGACTTAGCCCAAATTGCTTTCAATGTACTTGCTCTTCAGGGCACCAGGTTGTATGAATCCATTAAGCAACAGCAAAAGCAGACACGATGGCCAGTAAAGGAACACAGAGAATTTTAGTGGTCTGTTGTTAATAACTTGGTTTTACATCAGCCACCACTGGTTAACAATCTAGACTGTTTTAAGAACCACCCACCGTTTTTCTTTGTTTTTGTTGTTGTTTACTTACTTGTTAAACAAATGGTTAGCAACCTTGACCTTGCTGAAGGCCTTGAAGTCATCAGGCATCAACATGACGGGGATGTTCACATGACCAAGCTCGTTGATCTGAAAAATATAAGACCAGCCGATGTTATATAGTGTTTGTTTCAATGTTTCCAGGTTTGTTGTGTTGCAAAAAGGAACTTATCCCAGGATTTCAAATTCTTGCCTTTTAAAAATTTTATAATCCTTTATAACCAGATAACCCTCAAGGAAAAACAGAGAGAGAGAGAGAGAGAGAGAGAGAGAGAGAGAGAGAGAGAGAGAGAGAGAGAGATGCCAAATTAAGATAAATGACATCCTGAACTGACAGCAGAAAAAAAAACTTGTTTCTTGTCTACAGTAGCATAACATATCCTGCTTCAATCATATTTTTCCTCCCTCAAACAGCAAGTCAAGAGCCAAACAGAAATTCAGTAAAAAAAAAAAAAAAAAAAAAAAAAAAAAAACAATGTTCCATAAAGCTCATGTTAAACATGCAAATGATAACAGACTGTAACAGCATACATCAATGAACCTAGAAATGCTGCAAAACACAAGTGTCTTATGTTACTTTTAGTAACTTTTAGTACGAGTCCTCTTAAAATGAGGCCCAGCACCAGTCACTGATTGCAAGGGCCATTTGTTGCACTGACCACTAACCCATTTTCAAATTGTCTATTGCACATTATGATACCAAAACATTTAATGAAATTATGAAAAATTGAATCTGATATTAAATCTTAATAAAAACCTTCTCACAAGGTCTTCCTATGGCAGGGCTTTTCCAAGGATTGGGAGTACAGACTGTCCAAAATTATCACCTGTAATTTCCTTCAAAATTTCTGGGAGTCCGAGCCATCATTTTTCAAAAAAAAAAAAAAAAACAGAAGCTGTCCTGCTGTTTTTGAAGATATATATTGTCTATCCGATGATGTCGGTGGTCAATGAAATGATGGCTGGGTGGTTTGCTGGGAAAAGCCCTGTCCTCAGGTGAACTTAACTCTCACTGGTCACTGGTGTCAAGTGTTGACAATTTGTGTGGGATGAGACCCACATCCAATTTTGCATTACACAGATGGACGAATCATAACATTCAATTAGAAAATATTTAATGGGTCTAACATGCAATTGCGTTATGTGTAACATCTGTTTTGTCCCTTTCACAGTCAAGTGGATTGAGAATAAGCCCCCCCCCACCCCCAATATTGTTCACTCTGTTCTGTAATAGCCAGGCCATCAAATTGTCTCTGTTAAGTATTTTCATACACCGTCGCAGGATATGAAAAATCCTATGCAATAAACATAGAACTGGGCTTTGAAACTTCTTGACCCTAGCTGTAACTTAACTGGTAAGAAAAGCTGTTGAAAAGAGGAAAAAAAAAATTAAAGCAATAATAACTCTTCGTATGGCCAAAAAATGAATTTTCCTGGAGTAAACAACAATTTTCCCACACTTACCAATGGTTAATGAATCCATTTTTACATTCAAAGTTAGTCCCTGGTTTTTTTCTAAAAAGTTTGGTTTTTTGTTAAAATCTCTTAAGAGATTATAACAGAGTATAGCCATCAATGGAGGTCACGTGGTCTAAAGACAAGCTCAGATATCAGAATAATAGCTATAACTGCTGTTTTTGTGGTAAAACAGAATATATGATATTTCTATGAGTTATTCACAAGGTTTTTATTGTGAAATATAGATCTCATACGAAGAGTTATTATCCCTTTAAAATATACTCTGCTGTTACACGTTTTTCAATGTCAAAATATTAGTACAGGAAAGCTCCATTAACTCTGTAAGTTTTCACTGGTGCGAGGCACATTTACCATCATTATAAATCACTCAAGTAAAGCTGTTTGCACACCTTACACCGAGTGACATCCAGATGACTATTAAGTCTTAAAATAAAGGTGTTCCCAGAGACAGGTTGCAAAAATAAAACTGTCACTTTTTAATGGCTAGTTTTCATGCCTTAGTAAAATGTTTACTAGTAATACATTTTAATAAACATTCCAGCAAATCACTAAAACTTATGCTGAGATTAATCAGGGTTTACATTCAAGGAGTCTGTCAAGAGGAAGTTTTCAGGGCCATTTACACTAGCCAGTAAACAGCGGTCCAGTTAGCCCTGACAGAACTGCCATTTGCAGCAAAGCCACTTTTTGCATTCACACTGATACCAGCAGCTATAGCCTTTGAACAATCATACTTCCTGTTAAAAATGTACACCATAGTTCTCATTGGAAAGTATTTTTATGAACATCATGGTGGGAGTTCAAGAAGCAATGCTGTACAAAAAGTCTTAAATTTTACTTGTATCAAGAATTATTTCCATGAGAAAAATGCATTAAAATTTTGGATAGGACTGAAATCAGGCCTTAATCGTGGTCGAAATAAATGAATGTGAATGACCCTAATGACACCTTCATGTATAGTGATCCCACCTTGCATACTTTAAAACTGGAAAAAAAAAACTGCAGTCTGCCAAACCAAATCAGCTAAGTCAAGCAAGTTACTAGGTGGCTACTAGTAGTTAATTTAAATGTGAATGAAATGTTCATTTACTGGGGATACATTTGGTTATTTATCTTAGTTCTGCATTAACCCCATTTTGGTTCATTCTTTATTTAAATGAGGCCGTGTCTGGAGATCTATATTCTGAGATTCTGCTGAGATCCCCCCCCCCCCCCCCAAAAAAAAGGGGCTTGGCATGAAAATCCACCACTGTATAGAATATCTTTATTGCAACTATCCCCAACATTTAGAAATAATCCCAATTTTTTTTTCAGTGGGTTCTGATGTGTATTGAAGACACTAATGTTAGCTGTTACACCTTTCAACCACATTTTACTGTTTCAAGAAAAAAAAAATGCTCAGCAGAAAAAGTGTAAGAATCAAATCAAAGTAAAGCACTGCATCCTTTGCCTGGGACTGATTTTGAACCAAAGCCCCCCAGTGACAACGATAAAAATTAACAATAACTGTAAATGGTAACTAATTTTCAAATGTAGGCATCATTATTTCTATTCCCACAAAAAAATCAACACTGTACAATCTTATAAGAAAATTACTTGACAATGTCATCCCTGGGGATCTGAATCAGTTATTGCCAGCCAAGTCAGAGACTTATTCTACACTACGTTTTTTCTGTTGATGTAACTCGTTGAATATGACCAGGTTATTCCAACAGATCAATTTTAGTGGCAGTGTGAAATTTTTGCTCTTTTATCAATTTAGCAATAATTGTTTACAATTATAGCAGTTGCAATGTTCAAAATTTTACCTAATAAATTATGCTGACACCACAGACTTTCTGTGTCATTACCATAATACTGACTCCTTCAGGGTTGGAAGCAAGCAAGCACCATGTCAATTCAGATGAAAACAAATTAGTAGCAACTACAACTCAATTTAGATCATATGATAAGCAGGAAGTGAATAAAAAAATTAATTGCTCTTCTTCACTTTATCTAGATACAAGAGGCTAATTAAAGTACATACAATAGTAGATAATTTCATGAAATGGTCCTAATGATAATTACATGGATCATAACATTGACATCATTTTAACAATAACACTTTATGTATTCATCCATTAATCAAGCAGAGATTGAGTAAAAGGAAATGTAATCATATTTATAATGTGAATCAGAACATCACAAGCCAGTGGAAAGCCACCTAGCATTGCATTACATCGTGCAGAGAGAGTCAAAAGCAAACAAATCACAAGAATATTTTTCTGGTGCATATGCTATTTTTTACATATCATTTTAAATAACACCATAAATTAAACTTTAAAAATAAATACAATAATACAGTCAATAACAAAAGAGGTACTTTATGCAAAACATAATGGTTTTAAGTTAACACTTAAATTTGGACTATTTTACAAAGGGCAATGTAAGTCTGCCCTTGGTACTAGGTGTCATTGGAGGCGAGATTACTCCTAGAATCAATTGATTTGTCAGACGCTGTAACATTGGAAACATGCCTGAACTGCAGGAGAGAAATGAGACGTCAAATCTTCATATGACTCACAAGCTGTGTTCATGTGAGTTCACACTGTTAAAGCAACAGAACGGTGGACTAACAGATCTGCAGATCAAATACTAGTATGGATGACCCACTTGAATGCTTGTTGCTTCATCCCTGCGGGGAATCTGTTCATTGTCGAATTGGGAATTAAGCAACAAGCTTTAAGTGGGTTGGCCATATTTGATCCATGGTTCTGTTAGACCACATTCACATCGAGTTGAGCCATGTATCTACAAAGCCACGAACTAAATATGGCAGATGTACATGAAAGGAAAAACGCTTAATCTTTTAATAGTCTCCCCGCCTCTCACACGCCTCCTCATGTGTAGTCCTAATGGAGCCAAGATTTAATGACTGTACCCCCGCAGGGACGACGCATGGGGAGGCCCGTGAGAGGCAGAGAGACTATTAAAAGATTAGGCGGTTTTTCTTTCATGTACGTCCGCCATGTTTAGTTCGTGACTTTGTAGATCCATGGCTCAACTCAGTGTGAATGCGGTCTAAGTCTGCTGTTCTGAATGGGCTGGTAGAATGGCTCATAGGTAAGTGACTTCAGATTATTACATTCCGGCATTACTCTTGGATTCAAAATCTCCAGGGAAAAAAATAGACCAATTAGAAAACATTCTTGAATATTAAGTTATAAATGGGATGTGCTGCATTTCTGCCAAATTTAAATAGTGACTCTGAGTGTAAGCATTGAAATGATACTGCCTTTATGACAACTAAGGCAATATCATAAAGCGTTAGTTGTTGGGTATCAAATTAACACCTCACTTTGTTCAAAACAAGACAATTTAATCACATCTCACACATCATCACATTTTGTGTGAGTGGTATCACAAAATACATGCCGGAGGAAGGATTTGCAATAAAGTGCATACATTTCTTACAGCAATATATTTAAAAAATACCTTTCATCTGAATCGATGTGCATTTCAATTGAATGAACCCTAAGGGTATTCACAAGGTATAGTATATAAGTAATCTAGTGAAGTTTGTGCAATTATCAAAATAAGAACTAAATTATGATTTATTACAGCATATTGCTGGTAATGTAGTCATTCAGTGGGAATCATATAAAAATCATATGAAAATAACAAGTCATTGGGCACTACATGATATCATACCCCGCACGAAACCGCAGTAGACTACTGCAATCATACTGCAAACATGCCTCAAATCTGCTGCGATTTGGGAACTAATTAGCATATTTGAAACATGCTTCTATCATGCTGCTAATCTACTGCATTAATGCTCCTCTCTGTACAAACCTATGTACTTTTTGGAGTAGAATTGCAGTAGGCTATACTGCATTTCTACTGCAAATATGCTCCACACGACTACTGCGTAAATGCTTCTTTGCTATTTCGATACTACTGCATTTTCGTGCGGGACAACACTAGAAAAATTCTGCAAGAAGTGGTCAACTTGAAAAGCAATTCTGAATGTGATAAACAAAACATGGTAAATCTTTACCGTTATACAACAGATTATCTGTCTGACTTGTCCTGTCTGATGCACCATGCTTATTAGCTTGTTTTGGTCATTTCTGACCCTACTCTCCTCCAAATTTTGCAAAAATAATTGCTTGATTTTAAATGCTGCATGCGCAAGACTCTGGCCTGTCTCAGATAATTTCCATTCGTTTTTCAAATCATAATGAGCAAATCGTGAAACTATGAAATTTAAATCCATTTCACTTGACAAGAAAAGATGCTGATCATGCACTGATAATGCTATTTTCACACTGAAATGTACTTAGGGGGAGGAGTAAAGCTGCCAGGGTTAGTAGTAGCCACGGAAATTGATATAATGGTGTGCGATGATGTTTATATTTTAATTATTTATCTATTTTTTTTTTTTTTGTATATTTTTTATATATTCTTTGCGTGATAATAATCCCTCGGTGCCGAATTTTACAAACCAACAAGTAGATGTGTTTGTACATGAGATAAAAATCGGGCGCCGAAATTCAGAAGCCGGTAGCCGGTTTAATCGCATAATGCCGTTCAACATCAGATCAAATTTGCAATGCATCGGTGTCTAACAATTCCAGACAGGAGAGACAAAACTTACCGAATGGTTGACTCCCCACATGAAAACACTGAGCAGCGGTTCGTTGGCTCGAAATAATTTCCTCTTCTGTTTAATGAACAGCCGCTTTTTCTTGTTGCTCTTTGGTCCGGCTGCACTCGCCATACTTACAAAATCTACGCCTACAAGGCGGTTTCAATAAAATTTCTTGGCGATGAACCGACTTATGTCGCCTTGCTAAAAGAGATACGACGCAACGCCGCCTAATTTTGCATTTCTACTTCTGTTTGCCTCCCACGATCAATAACAAATATGGCTCCTTACATTCCCAGAATGCAGTGCTACCGAGAGCACCTGCTTCCGATCAAGACAAGACCAACATCGTGACGAGGCACAACTTTAGAAGTGTCTTCATCAATTATAAGATACAATGGCATCCCAGGTTCCGCTCAAATCATAAAGTCCTTTCATTTTTGCTGTTCTTTTCTCTTTTTTACAATATTTGGAGTGTAAGATCCCTGTCGCTCCAAAAACCAACGCCCCCCCCCCCTTAACCTGACGTACCCTTTCTGTTAGAATTGTCAACGTTAAACATTAATTAATAGAATCGTGCAATCGTTCTGTGCACAGGTGATTGTTCAGTGATTCAGACAACGACACTCACTGCCGTCTTCTCTTTAAAATTAGCATTCCTTTTTTCTTCTTTTTTACTGTCAGCAGCAATTTAAACAATGCACAAAATTCATCCTATGGAAGAAAAAAATTGAGACTTCTAGTCCTATATTCATTTATAGAAACACAAATCGACTGTATATGGCTAATATGTTTATTGATAAAAGAAATTACAACGTCTATACAATTTTAGGATCTTAAAATTGTCCTTTTCGTAAACTACATTTATTGACTTTGGTAAAGCATAAATTCTTTTATTCCGTGGAAATGAATAATCTCCTTACAACTGATTTAATTCTTACATTTTGTGAGGAAATTTGAACTTAGTGTTATCTGCCTCCCCCATGTAACTTATTAAAAGTGTCTGCCATCACGTTTTCAAACATATTTCTTTCTTTTTCCTTGTGGTCCTGTTCTAAAACCCTGCCTTTCTCAAACTAAAAGAAAAGGAAAATTTCCTAAAACTACAAATAAGAGACATTAAGTTGTTCAAGATTCTCAAGTCCCCACTACGAGAGTACAGGATGTTCAACTCAAATTGTATGAGGGAGGTGTTTTCACTCAACAAGATTTGTGTCTAGACTTCCTATAAGTGGTTTCGGCAACAACAAATCATAATTCTGCAGCCATACAATATCAATGAAAATTTACGACTTCAACATCATTTCTCTGCAACAAGTGCCCTTCTTTTCTCATAACCATGGAGAGTCCATATCATGGAAATCTATACATCATCAACTATTGAAAAAGTGTCCATTTACAAACAGACTGCTGCTGAAATTATATTCATAAGACCGTCTCACCATTTAAGGCTGAGCTGCACATACAGATGTGACCATAACGCAGCTCTCAATACAAATTGGGGTGGGTCATATTTTTTAGTACAATCTGGGTGTGTTCGTGCACCAACACTGATTAAGTTTCATTAATGCCTTAATACACTCACAGTGGAGGCCTGTTAATGTAAAGATGGGTTTGACAGAGCTTGAAGTAAAAAAATTTACATTAATCTTAATTGACAAATTCATGCTCAGAAAATGAATTCTCTTGTAACGCAGTCTGTAGACAGTTTTTCTCTCTAAAACATTACAAACAGTATAATGGCACAACTACATGCTCATTCAAATGTTGCAGCCGCCAGTTCTCTGGCTTCAATTTGGAAATATTATGAGCTGCAGCTTATGGAGAAATCCACTGGGTGTCCATTTCTCAATTCACACAGTGTTGATTTTCAATTACTGCTGTTCGTTTTCGCTGTACAGTTATCATTTCTGTTGGCTTTTACCGTTTCATTTTTAAATGTAGTTCATTGAGTTATGAAAAAAGCTGTTCCATCCCATGTTCCAAATCTACAGAAAAAAAAAAAAACAAAAAACAAATCCAGTCCTGTTTAAAAATTAACACTTGCATGGGGTCCTTCCTTTTCCTTTTAAGTAAACTCTCCTTTGCAATTCGCCATCTGCTGTGTCCATATATACATTTCTTTCTCCCATCACTTCACTGTGACTTGTTCCATCTGTCCCATACCATCTTTAATGATTACCTTCAATCTGGTCACTCATGATGTGCTTTTGAAGATATATATATTTCTACTGAACATGGAGCAATAATATGATATATATATGCCTATGTACAATATTTATCCATGTACGACACTTTGTCTATTATTTACTGACGGATGCACAAGGATCCAATTGTCTTATTGTTCTTTTTTCCATCCAGACGGCTCCTGATTTCATGAAATAAACAAAAATGAAATGCAGTTAGAGAATTTGATATTCTGTATCTATCATTATCATTATCATCAAGTTACAGAATCAAAGGCATCTTTATTATGTCACTGGAATAAATATTATTTTGGCAGAAAATGTGTAATGACATAGGTAGATCCTTTTTACTAATGCAGCATTAATGCCAGTACTGTAACAAAGGAACAGTCACGAAGCAGGGCTCTAATAGGTTTTCATGCTGTTTTAATTCAGACTACAACAATTTGTGAACGTTCAAGAAAACTGCATAATAACCAGACAGTGAAAGAAACCCTTACACTTTTAGTACTGAAAATTTGTTATTCAAAAAGGAATTCCAACCACGAGTGGAGCCTGAGGCAGGTTGAGGGTACAAAGATTCACCTTTGGAGTAATTCTGCACTGCACATAAACTGAAATATTGTCAAGAAATCTCCTTGAAGTTTCTTTGCTTTTCTCACCTTTAATTTAATCCACCTGTCTGTTCTTGATATACCTCTATACAATCACTGTCATCCATTTCAAGCTGGAATGAAAACAAACTCAATCTGAGAAATCCCACAACCCACAAAAAATCCCACAATAAATAAAAAATTGAAGCATAGTTAACTTACAAATGCATAAGTAAAAATATTTTCATAATTGGACAATTTTCATGCTTTTACTCCAAAATAGCCCATTTTAAAATGTCCCCAGACCACATAAATCATAGGATCAGCAAACTGGAATGATTTAGTAGCTAGGGAGTGTTACATACAAAGCCATTATGGCAAAACTGATCAATACTCTCTCTCTCTCTCTCTCTATATATATATATATATATATATATATATATATATATATATATATATATATATATATATATATATATATATATATAGTGTTAGAAATTAAGGCTGGACCGTCTGCCCGGGGCAGACAACTTTCAGAATGGGCAGAGAAGTTTTCCCACCCAGCAGGCATTCTAGCCAGCTAATTTTCAAGGTGGCTGAGCTTTTGGTCCAGCAACTTATTTTCCTAAGAGGCAAACACTGTATATATATATATATATATACATACACCTAAGTCGCCCTCTGAGCTGGACTGTGCATTTATATGAATGTTTGCCATCCCCTTTTTTCTCTCATTCCAACACATCACAAAGGAATTGCATATATAGTTCATCTGATATAACTGAACAAAACCTTTAACTGGGTCTGTTTATTGAAAACTTTCCAAATTCATTTTACAATTTGTACTCCACATAAAACTTCAACTTTCATGTCATACAAAATGCTTATAATACAACTGCGATGGACATTTTTTAGTTAATTTAACAAACAACCCGTTTTACTAGAATTTTGAAACTGACCATTAAAATTAAGTCAATTATGAACAGTTTTTGTGAATCCAGCCACCCACCTGTTTTGGCGTCTCATCATCGTTTATTCTTCTTCCATCGAAAAGAAACCGTAGTGAATTTAAGGGAATACCCTAAAATGAAAAATTTATCAAATAGTAAAAAATGTCTAAAAATAATAATAAGTATAAAAATATATATTATAACAAAGGCAAAAAATTATGGGACAGAAATCTTTTAGTAAACAGTAGGAACTAAAACGGTCCTGAAGTTTGAAACATTTTCACAGACCCAACATTATCATTTCTAAGTAGACAAACATCACACTATAAATGAGATAACAAGCCTGTTCCTTACTTGTCTGTCGCTGTAAGACTTCTTCAACCTCCCCATCTGTGTATTCATCTTCACCTTGAAGTGGATTTCACTGCCATCCTGGAGAAAGAAAATGAACCATGCTGAGACAAGGATGTAAAAATGGTTTCATTTGTAAAAAATATAAATAAATATTTAAAAAAAATAATAATAATTAAGATATGGCTTGTTAAATCAGTAATTGAAATGGAATTCCAAAACATGCACTGAACTGTTCAAAAAGGGAAAAGTGACAAATAAATGCTGAAGATGCTCTTATACAGGGAGGGAAATGGGAATTTTTCAGCACTGGTCCACATGGACCAGTTGACTCTGGAGGTAGTGGTCCTAGGCCTTGGAGCACTGGTCCAATTATGAAAGAATCGAAAAGGGGTGGACATATCCAGCAACTTCATTTTTTTTTAATTATTATTAAAATGTGCTAGTAAAATAAAGCAAATGAAGTTTAATTTTCAAGTTTTTATTTTGAACTTATTTAAAAGAATTGAAATCAACCAAATAACTCCCCAAAATTAATCAACATTTATTTACATTTTAAAAACTAAACAGCTTTTTCTCTCCACCTTTTATGGATAAAGGAAATGACACCACATTACACAATAGGAATCAAGTATTTTAACTATTAGGTTAAAAAATATAAAGATGTTATTAATCTCTGTTAAACTGTGTTTACCCAAACAAGGTTTGGAATTAGAACAATGGGTTAACACCCATTGTATTAACACAAAATAAGAAGTGACTTTAAAGTCCCAAAAGTTGAAATATAACCATAAAACGGAGCAAAAAATCCTCGCCTTTTTATTTTCCTCAAAAATCCGTAGCTGTTATAAAGGAAGGTACCCGCGCTCTCTCTTTTTTTTACATTTCGTGCTAGGTTGTTCGCTTTCGTCATTTGTCGGTGTTTTTTCGTTTTAGAGGCTCTGGTGGCTTTGCCACACCAAGCAAAAACCTCCACATCGCTAAAAAATTGTAAGATAAGTTGAACTAATTCAATTCACACACTAAATGTAGTTTTGATTTAATTTCCAACAAGAAAATATTTGGGCAGCATGCTAACGGCCCCAAAGGCAAAAGTATTGTTTCTTGTAAAATCTTGAATGTAACTATAAACTATTGACATCGAAAAAGACCAGAAACCATTTAAAGAATTATATTTACCCTTCAAAACTACAAAACAGCACTCAAGTAAATTAGTATTTTTACCGAAAATGTTTGTTGCATACGTAGCTTTTCAATCCTCGAGGCTCTGCTACTTCATACGGCTCGAATGCTGTGGTAAAATCTGATTGGTTAAAATTGACAGACTGATGCAAGAGGTCAGGTTGCATGCAAATAACGTCTGACGTAAGCATCATTAAAATAGGTCAACACATCTGAAACTCGCGTAATCTTCGATGCAGACAAAATTGGCAGTGTATGAAATTCAAGGAAATTACTAGCCAGACCGCCGGGCAGGTAACTCTGAAAAGTTACCAGCCCGGTCATGTAGTTACCTGCCCTAGTTATGATAACCCCTAGAGTTAAGAGAGGTAGGCCTATGCTGAGGGGGTCTAGAATGCATTCTTGGGAGAGTAATTTGGAAATGAAAGGGCAATATCATGCCTTATGCATGGAAATTTAGAAATTGGTTGGAATTTCTACTGAATGATACCTTGTCAGTGTTGGAATTAGAGGGGGGTCAGGGGGGTCCTGACGCCCCCCTTTTAATTTCTGCAAAAAAAACCTCACCTCTCGAAGTAAGACTTTCACTAGTTTAATCATAGTTCTAAACCATACCAAATGGCACCATTCACCATCTAAAATACCAAAATTTTTCAGGGCCCTTTAGCGGGCGGGGGTAGTCAATTCAGTTTATGTTCACCTTGCAGGCTGCCTCATTTCTTCTTCAATAATTTATTTATAACTTTTATTCCGATTTCGTGACATCATTTGATCATAATTTTTGCTTTTCTGTATAGCAACAAGTATGACCAAATATATATATTGTTGTCAAATAAATCGATCTCTGTGCTGACAATAAAGAAGAAAGAATTCAGCATGAGGGACCCTTTGAATATCGCTTTTAAGCTTTAAAAAGCGGTCGGGAACGGTCCTGCGCGCTAATCGCCCATAGACCGTCCTGCAAGGCCCCGTATCTCGAAAGCATTGCTTATTGAGAATAGCTATATATATATCACATAGAGGCTACAATATATTATATGGGGCGAGCATGGGCGAGTTATTGGATCGAGATGCTTGCGTTCGGTCGCAATGCGTGATACTTTCGAGTTACGGTTTTACAAAAAATGTTGCCGCTCGACTAATTGCAAATTGAAGTCACCTTAATTTCCATGTCCCCAATTTGTTCTCTTTCGTTTGGTTCTGTCGTAATCTTTGTTATTTTTATTTCTTTCCTCAACTGTTTTTCTTTTGTGAACTTCTCTATCGGACTTGATAGAATTTTTTTCATTTTTGACAGCCCAAGATGAAAGCACGTGGGAAAAGAACTACATCTGACGCACGGCGTAAACTCGCACGTTCACTCATAATTTGGGGATTCAAATTTTTGTAAAATTCTCCTTTAATTTGCCTCCGTTGCCTTTATTACTGTTGATTATAAGCACTTCATGTACCTATACGTCTATTTAATCAATATCATAACTTTTTATACTTTCACATTTTTATTACTCTCAACCTACAAATTGCTACTCGCGGTATCTCCTCTACACAAAACAATGACGTAACGTTATCTGCTGTGCACTGAAGCTGGTTAAGAACAATGTGCCTCGTTTCAAATTGTCTTTCAACTTCATATCACACAGACGGAACTTCGAAAACGAGGCCACTGAGAGGGAGACTGTTGGTTACATTTCGATACGAGCGTTCGATTGCAAGCTATGGTTAGTTCTTTGCTTCTATGAAAGTGGGTGAAAACAATGAGTTTATTTTGCTGAAATCGCTTGTGAACATAGACAAAATAAAAGGTGAAAATAGGCTGTAAATTAGCCAGCCCGTCGGGCAGGTAATTTGCAAATCTCACCCGCCCGGCCTGAAAGTTACCAGCCTCGGGCTGGCGGGCAGGCGGCCATTTCATACACTGAAATTGGGAGCGGATTTTTTTTAAAAAAGGAAAAATATCTAAGGACAAGTATAAATCCCGTATATTTCTCATGTTGCTGCTGCGTACAGAGCAGTCGCCCGTTTGGACCAGTTACTGAGTTTGGCACTCGCCAATTCGTTTTAGCGGTCGCATTTGGCGACTGGCGACTGCCCATTTCCCTCCCTGTTATATAATTGCCATTTTTCTTTTATCAAGAAAGAATTTATCTGTTAAATAAATGATTTGGCTTAAACAAATGTCTCATACTGTTCTATTACAGGAAAAACCTGCAATCAATTTAAATGTTTTAAATGTTAATTTATGGATTCCATCTACATTATAATGTGCCAGGGTCACTTGGAGGTTTCCCAGCTGGTTTGTGAAAAATCTGTCACAGTAATTCTGGGTGCAAAAATTAGTAGAAAGAAAAGGGTAATCATTCTTTCCATTTGTATAGACAAGAGTCCAATAGATCTGCTCAGTTTCTTTTTGACTTTGTTCATCAAAATTAATGGTGACAAGATGAAAGTCTTAAATGCTTTCAATAACATTTTGGCTTTAATCCTAAAACTGGATTCTAGTATATAATAAGCCTCAACTGTTGTAACTTCATGTAGGATGCTCTGTAAATGTAAATTTTTCATCATGCAAGGTTTTTAATCTTGTAATAAAAATATTAATCTGAACATTCACCCTACCAAATTAACAAGCATGACCACTTGACTTAGCTTGAAGCTACTGCCAGTGGTAATAAATCAACCTGAGGGCATATTTTTATAGTCACCCGTGTATTCAATGTATCATATCAAATACATTATTCAAAGTATATACATTAATACTACAGTTTATAAACTCAAATTCTTAATTTTCTAGGTATATTATAACACAACTGGCCATCAAAAAGAAACCAGGTGTCAGTCAAGTTAAAACAACATTTAGGAAAAATGGTGATTTGGAATTCAGCCAACACTTAACGGCATAGCCAACGGCATAGCAACTCACTCAATATTGTCACAGAAAGGATTTTTTATGATGGAACCTTACCATATGTGCTCCAATTTAAAATCCAAAATAATTAGGGTGAAATTACCAGTTAAAACTCTTAATTTGTTCCAGTGCTCGGCAAAATTGTATCAAATTCACACCTTACAATTCTCCAACAGGGGTCTCTACAGTTTGTTACAATAAATTGAGTTTAACACCTCTCCATCTTCTACAGAGATCTACCAGTATAAGCTGCTAATGACAGGCACACAACTGCCTTATTACCAAGCAGCAGTGTGCTTAGTGTAGAACAGTTTCATTGGCTATGTTATTGTAATAGACTTGTGAAGATTCTTTTGTCTATAGCTACTTATAATTGTCTGGTCTTACCAGCCAAAATTTCATCTGCTTGCAGTCAGACTTCATCAGGGAATGAGGTTGTGATAGGTGTGACAACCTAACACCCCCTCTGGTGTGCTGTTTGGTCAGACACCCCCCAGCAGTGTGCTTAGATTTCTGTGCATAGACCCACATATCACCCAACTGCTACTAGATCTTACCATATTTATAAGTAATAAGGGAAAGTCACTCATCCTTTTCGTACATTCTTTCATTCTTTATATGTTTTTGGTGTCTGCTCAAGAGGAGTCATACTGTAATGCATAATACAGCAAAGTACCCTGCAAACATGGCTTTGTATGTGAGTAAAATCAGGAAACATTCATTTGCAAGGAAATACAGTGAAATAAAAGTGAAATATAATGCTTTGTAATTGACACTGGTAACCAAACTTTACAAATTGTTTCAACTTGCAGTTTATATATATAACCGGGTTGTCCGCCATATTGGAAAGACAGAAGAGCTTTCACTATTTGCTAGTAAAGACCCTTCTCCAGCTTCCAATATGGCGGTCAGCCTGAAAATTCATAAATGAATCGCAACAATTTGTAAAGTTTTGTCATCAATACAATTACCTAGCAATATATTAGATAGAATATTATATATTTTGCTTTAACATCACCCTATTGTCTTTGGAATGATTGTTTCCTTTGTTGACTCATGCCCACAGTTGTAACTTCTAATGTTTTGCGCTGTATACCATATCATAGTATGATGTGTGCAGGAGTGGACCGAGGTACAGTTGGTGAAGGGGTAAATTCTCACCACTGAAGCAAACTTATGTTAATGTAATTCGTGGCTAGGCTTTATAAATGGCATGGAAATGATGGGAGTTTTTGAATAAGAGGTTTCTGGAGTGGTGAAAACCTCTACGCAAATTTCCTAACCATGTCCCAGGAAAGAGGTCAAAATAAGATGGTTCTGGAAATGGGTCAATACCATGGCGTTGGCGTGTGTAATATTCGCACGTAAATGTTCGTATTTTAAAATACACAAATTACAATGTTAGTACATCTTAAATCAATTGGTCACTTTGCGCCGTTTAATAACTACCTGGCCCACTACTTTGAGCTTGATGTATTCCTTTTCTTTGTCTTTGTTGTCACCGGCTCCTTCTCCGGGGCTGTCGCCACTCTTGTTTTGTAACTGCTGCTCCTGAATAAGACATGATACACACATTTTAAAATGACAAAACCCAGTTTTACACCATGAAGAATAATCGAAAACGTTGATTTAATAGTGTGTAATTTACAAATCAGGATAGATAGATTTCTCTTTCGTTACCTCAGACATACTGCTTCACGTTAGAATCCGGGAACTTGAAGCGGCAAAACGGAATGTCGGGAAGGCAAATTTGAACATTTTATTTTTAAAACTTTTGAGGTTTTTTCGTAAACAAATAAAGTTTTGACACAAATTTGTAATTCATTAGAAAATATCGTACTTATATTGCCAATTGGTTTCCGAACTTAAAACGTTATAGAATTTTTTCAGGTCAATCTCAAGGTCAAATCCACATCACCCGAGGTCATCGTCAGATCGTGGCGTGACTTCCTTATTACCTGCTTAACTTGTGGTAAGTAACTGTGACAGACACGTTAACCGAATTTTGCGCATTTACAAGGCTTTGGATGCACGTATTATGATAATAAAACTGTGTTTCAATTTAATATAGAACTCTAAACTCAGTATTTGAGGCTTAGGGATATTACTTCCGGAAAGAGGTCAAGTTTGACTTCCGCCGGCAAGCACCTGGTGCATAGACAACAAATCGAGATCCAGTGTGCAGCTGACACAGCACAAACTTTTTGCTGACACTGATTTTTGCAGCCGCCCAGAAGATATATAAATGTGCTGATAACTGAGACATATATTTTTTGAGCTCTTGGATTGTGGAGAATATAGTTTTGGACATTTACAAGTTTTGAAAGTTGCAGCAATTTAGCATACAACTTGCCGGTCACACAAATTGATTTGTATTAAGTCTGTGGTAAGTATTGATTTCTCATGGACTGTTCATCGCTTTTCCTCATTGCTATTTTTATTTTTTTTTAAATTTTACTGATAAATACCAAAAGATAACTTTTACATTCAGCAGTTTTCTCAATTATCAAATTTCTATTTATAATTTAAATTGGTTTAAAAGTCTAGTAAGTTTTGATTGTTGGAGAGTGAAACCTCTCATCATAGACTTTCCTTAACGTGAGCCCCAGAAAGATAAAAAGAGGTAAATATGCTCATATCAGTCACTGTTTTAACTAGCACTTTGACACAAAGGTTTGGCAAATGTGTCAAATTGCAGTTCTCTTAATTTGTACCCCAAATCCTGGGGAAACGCCAGGCTAAACCCAAGCAAGCCCATCTAACAACCCAAAAATTTTGTAGGCCCTCTATCCATCTTTTGATCCTTATGGACATCAATTGACGGCTGGTGGCTCTCTGGGGAAAGCCTAGCTTGCTTACAGCTCACAAAGTATCCATCATGGCCCCTATGGGTGGGGGAGGAGAGTTCTGAGTAGTTTATGGTCAATTTTTCTGCTTTGGTCCTGTTACCATACTAATAGGTGCTTAGACTTGTGTAGACTGAAGAGTCAGTTGTGGCTGTTAAAGGGATAATAACTCTTCGTTTTGGCCAAAAAAATGAATTTTCCTGGAGTAAACAACAATTTTCCCATACTTACCAATGGTTAATGAATCCATTTTTACATTCAAAGTTAGTCCCTGTTTTTTTTCTAATAACTTTATTATTATTTTTTTTTTTTTTGTTATAATCTCTTAAGATATAGCCATCAATGGAGGACTAAAGACAAGCTCAGATTTCAGAATATTAGCTATAACTGCCGTTTTTGTGGTAAAACAGAATATATTATATTTCTATGAGTTGTTCCTAATGTTTTTATTGTGAAATATAGCTCTCATGCAAAGAGTTATTATCCCTTTAAGTTTTGGTACAAATTATTAGTAGCCAACTTTGAGGTATTTCATTCTTGCCTGTCATTTATGAAAATATTGCAAAGTCTCATAAGAAAAAAAAAATGATTGTATGTCTAAGAAAAACTTTCATGTTTTTTATGAAAATAATGGTATCTTTGATAAAAATTGATTCATAAGATATTGATTTGCCTAAAAAGAAAAAAAAAAAGAATTGATGGAAAGGAGAGATATTCTACAATAGAAAAATTGATAAATAAATTGCTATTTCAAATAAAGAAAAAAGAATGTGCATACTTTTTTTTTATATATAAAATTGATGTTAGGATCTAGATAAGGATATTCGGTTCTTCAGGAGCTGATACAAGGAATTTATAAGTATTACTTATTTGCACAAGAATGGTACTTTTTATTTACTTGACATGCTACTGCCTGGCAACAAAGAAATTATGTACCAGACTGGGGTAGCGCTAGCAATATTTTTTGCTTAGCCAAATCACTATGTTTTTCCATCACTTTTTTCTCCATATGCTTTAAATTTGACTTAAACAAATCAAATCGACTCTATTTTGCTTAGCCAATTTAAGTCAGTTTTACGGCTAAATTGGCAAGTGCTAGCGCTACCCCAGCCAATGACTGCAGCACAATCACATAGGCCTTGGACAGGTAACATTCCAACACCTTTAAAAGTTTGTTACTTGTTTTTCCAGAGTGTCCAAATGAATTGGGTGTCAGAGTGATAAATTTATCTTGGGGGGATGGTGGGGGGGGGGGAGGGGTGAGGTGAGGGATTGGGAGGGAGACCAGTACTGTACAAATGAGGTTTCACGCATTGTGCACATGTGTAGCAGCAGTTGCAGTCTAGACTGAGCATTGACACCACATTAATTTGCATTGCTAATGTCTGTGGTGAGCCAAAGCTGGTATAGTGCTGCCTTTGAGTACTCTTTACAGCATAGAGTGGTCTGTATACCTAGTGCATCTATACTTTATTAGGAGGAAGCTTTTAAAAACAAGAGCCTGTAGTTTTTTTTTTTTTTTTGGGGGGGGGGGGAGCTGAACCTAATTCCAAAAATTCTTTATAAAATCTAATGAGGTCCAAATTAATGGAGTAAATGGAAAATTTCCTTTGTATATTTATGTATTATGAGTATACTTGAAGGTGACCCTCCTGCAGAAAACTTTAAAAAAATCAGTAGCAGTGTCATGTGGATCTATCAGATTGTTCATGGTTCCAAGAGTTTCCATTTTCTAACATTGATTCTGAAGTGATATTAAGTGTCATTTTGTAATTTAATTTTCTGTCTGTGATGTAATCCCTGGCTTCCATGTGTTGAAGCTACATTGAAACACCTTGTTTCAATAATTACTTCAGAAAATCTGTTCAGGTACTATTCCTCCTTTAAGTTACTAGATTTGCAGTAAGATGTAGACCTTGGGGTGGGGAATTCAGATGAATTCTAGCTCCAAGATTGGTTTAAACTTTTTCTAGTACACCAAAGATCTGGTCAAATTCACCTCTAGACAAATATCCTAGTCAGTTTACTTAATAAGTAAATAAGTATTGGTTTGAAACATGAACCATGTTTTTTTCTTTTTTTTTTTTTAATATTATAAAATTTTATTAATTTATTATTAATATTACTTTTGTACTACCAGTAGTATGTATATTTGCAAGATCTATGAAATCTAATAAACTAATTTATAAATCATGTGTCTTCATGTTATTTTATTAATTAATAAATCTTCAGAATATGGTGGTTTGTTGTCAGTAACTTCATACTGACATATGAGATGTAATTTATTAGAAATTTTGTCTTAAAACTTGTAAGGAATAAGACTTCTGATAGCTTATGTTTGATGTGATAATTTATCGCATAGGCATTGTTTATTCATTCATCTTTCTTCCTTTCATTCACTAGCTCGATCACTCACATATTATTTTTTTATAATTATTATTTTTTTATTTACATTCAGGTCTAGAATCTCTGTACAATGTCTGCCAAGGCAATTTACGAAGCCAAGGGTAAGGAAATCTTGAACAAGTTTCTTGGTCACCATGCGGTCAAGAATCGCTACGCCACAGTGACAGTGGACACAAACTGGGACCAACTGGTGATAGATCACCCCTGGCTGTCTACAGAGGTGAGGGTCATGTGATTGTCATGTGACTAGTCATGTGATATATCAGGTGACAGTTTTATACGTCATATTCATAACAATCTTGTTCAAATTAAAATTTTCTTTTTACTTGTATACTGCTATGCAAAAAGATTTTTCTCGGTTTGAACATTACACATTACAATTTAAATAGTGTTGGGCCTACTCATCATTCTCTTACTGACTTCTGAAACAAAACTTGTATCAGAGACCAGAAATGAAATGATTTCAGAATGAATAATTTTTCTGTCATTTCACCTTATGTACAGAGACAGAGTCATTTGACGTCAGTTTTCTAAATTATATTAATATTTTCATACTCGCATTGCAAGTATGGTTTATATTATTCAGAAACTGATAGTAAAGCCAGACCAGCTTATCAAAAGAAGAGGCAAACTTGGGCTGATCAAAGTGAACACAGATTTGCAAGGAGTGAAGGACTGGCTGGCCAACAAGATTGGAAAAGACTTTCAGGTATTCTTTTTTTTTTTTAATTTTTTTAAAATTTATTTTTTTATTTTTTGAAAGAGATTGTCAACATTTTCTTAGTTTCAGGTTATATGTTATGTGTTATATGTCAGACATTGTATGTCATACCCTCATTTTGCTAGATATTTTTATTCAAGGGTTGTTGTATGTTTAGTTTTCAGTTTTAGTCCTTTCGCAAAATTATCATTGTTTGCAAGTGTTGAGAATGTTTTTTATGTATATTTTTTTTTGCCAAAATCTTGCAAAAGTCCCTCTATGCCAAGGCAAAAGATTATTTCAAATGTCAACATTTTATCTCACTGTTACCAAAGAGAATAAAGGATCAGTATAAAACCCATACTAAGACTACTGAATGTTGCAATCCCAATCGATACCTTGAAGAAAAGTAATAGGAATGGCTAAGTGAACAGCTCTTGATTGTTGTCTTTGGGGAGCAATTTATAAGTTGAGCTTGTCAGATTAGATTATCTGAAATTCAGCTTGGTTTGTTGTCTATCAATAGGGTTACAGCAGAAGTAGATTTTCTCAGACTCCATGTTGCATGTGAAGGGTCTGGAGCTTTGCTTATTTTGACTTAACAGGCCTTTTTAAAAAACCACATCTTTTATTTTTGGGGCATTCTGTTTCATTAAGTAGTAATTGTACACTGAGCCTGCATATCTAGAGAGTATAAAGATAGAATTGAGTGCAGCTTTTATTTTCTTGCAAACAATTAATGGCAAACAATGGGTGTATTTCTCATCAAGCGATAAAAAGGGAGAGATAAGTTTTTAAGCATTTCATTTAAAAGTGAATGCTTTAATCGCTCCATGATAGTAGTAACAACCATGAATCAGGATAAGACTAACTCAGGATGTGTGCAGTGTTGCAGGGAATTTAATTAGACTCCATTCCCAGGATGATGTTCTATGATATCGGCATTTCCTAAGTCATAAAATCAATGGCTCTCCTATGTGTCTGTAATGCTAGAAAAGCTGGATTGATTGAGCTCAGTTTAGTGCTGGATCAATAAGAAAACACTGCTGATTATTGTAAGCTTTCCCTTAGCTTGGTAATTAAGAACACACTTGCCAACATTGTGCATTTATGTTTATACTGTATATCATTTAAGACAGAGAACTCTAGTTTACTGGTGTTATTCTATTGTTAATTTAAAATTAGACAATAGATCTGCATATTTTGAGAACAGTCATGCTAACAGTGCAGTGTAAATTTACAAGTTGGAAGCTTGCACACACATGTATACAGCTAATAATATGTTGTTGAAATAACAGCTTACGTGTTAAGCAGCTCTGACAGGACACTGTCTGTAAAGTATCCAAGTTTTCTTGAACAGGTTTTCCATGCACACACACACACACACACACACACACACACACACACACACACACAGGATTATTGATTTAGAAATGAAATATCATTTATTTTCCTGTTTTCTTTAGCCAACGAAAGACAATAAAATTATATTTGAATTTGCACAACATTGGTTATAAATTGATAATCTTGAGCTGAATATATATAGCTATAAGCCCATGCTTTACATAGACCCCATTCCCAGAGATTAGATCGATCTACTTTAGATCGACCTAACTCCCTGGGGGTTCACGCTAAATAGCTGTCAGCTGAGCAGGCACGAAAGTTAATTACCCCCTTACAACTTGTAGTAGGCGGGACGGACATTTAAGCTGGATTATCTGACAGTAATCTAGTGAGACTCCCCGCGGGGATAGATCAATCTAAAAGCTCTGGGAATACACCCATAGACTGTCTGACACTGCCCTTCCCTATTTATATATACTACAATTATTTTAGAGCTTGAAACCATAATGTTACAAATTTAAAAGATTGTGGTGTTGTCTTTTATGTCTTTTATTACATTGTAACTGCTGTATATGTTACCATAAGTAGACCAGATCAGTTGTCACAGCTGTTGTCTGGGAGCCTCCCTTCTCACTGGGAATCTATTGTTATGCAGAATTATACCATCTTTTCAAACTCTTAGTAATGTTTAACTTGAAAATTGAACATGGAAATTGAAGATTTAGGTATGTTTTAAATGAAGTAAAAATAAAAATGATTTAAATAGCTCATAAAAAATGAATTTAAGAAAAAAGATAATTTGATATCATCTTTGCACTGTTTTTCAGTGTATATTTTTCCTGTTTTGGGGGATCGGAGATGAATTTACATTTATATCCTAGTAAGCAACAAGTTTCTAGTTTGAATTACTTCCACACATTTCTAACAATTGACTCTCATATGGTACAATAAATTTTAATTTTCATGAAATCTTTGTACATTACAGATTGGCAAAGCTGTAGGCAAACTGAAGAACTTCATAGTGGAACCCTTTGTACCTCATGAGCAGAATGAAGAGTTCTATGTCTGTTTCTACTCTCATCGTAGTGCCGACACTGTGCTGTTCCATCACGAGGGAGGTGTGGATATCGGCAACGTGGATGACAAGGTATGCATGTCTACGGTGTATGTAAAACACTGGTATGCTATACATATACATGTGTATCTCTATATAAATAAATGTGTAACCTGTCAAATTGAGGGTCAACTTTTTCATTTTCAAATTTCTGTACCAGCTTCTTCTTATGGCATTCACAGCCAAGACCTCACTTTTCTGCTCTTTGCATCCTTATCAGATATCTGTATCAGCAACCATGGAGATTGCTAAGCCTTTTTCCAATGATCAAATACAGAATTAATTTGGGCACTATTTTTAAGTTAGAATTTTTTTTTTCATTTTGCAAAGAGTGTGCAGTTACTTGAATTTGAAGAAAAAAATAAATAACCTGGTTTTTAAGTTACTTTCCTTTTGAAACTTTTGAGGTTTCCTGAGTGACCGTGATATATATCTGTTCCAGGCAGTCAAAGTGGATGTTTCTGTTGGAGAAAACTTAACAGAACAAGACATCAAGGACAAATTACTGACAAAGGTTCCTGCTGACAAACAAGAGTAAGCTGAATAAAATTTCAACAATTACCTTCCTGTCTGTCCGTCTTTCGAATAATGTTTGTTTGTTCTAAAACATTTTAATATTTTATGTTTGAACCAATCCATATTTACTTAAAACATAATTGTTAACAGGAGCATGAGATTAATTTCAAATTACATGTCATTTCAGGATTCTGAGCCAGTTTATTGCTGCCCTGTACAAAATATATGTGGATCTCTATTTTACTTATCTAGAAATCAACCCACTAGGTAAGCTTTCAGGCTAGATAGTGAGTTCTTTTCATAGAATACCTATTACTATAGTAAATGATCTTGATATTAAGGAGAAGGTGCTTGAAGTTGTTTGAATCAAATGTAATGTTTTATATTCTTCCTAATATGTAAAAAGGTTATGATTATTTAGGCTAATTTGATAGAATTGATAAAATTTGATCAAGTAATTTAGGAGAATAACAGCTGTGATTTTTGTTTTCGGGAGATCAGGATTCTGTAAAATTTGTAATCACTTCTTACCCTTCTTAACAGCTGTGTAAGGTTATAATTTTTTATATTCTTCATATTTTGTAAAAATGTTATGTTTATTTAGACTTGCTTGATAGAACTGATAAATGTGATCAAATAATTTAAGAAAAAGACAAGTACCAAAATAATTTCTGTTGTTTTGCTTCCAGTGGTCACAAAAGGTGTTGTCCATGTGCTGGACTTGGCGGCCAAACTTGACCAGTGTGGGGAGTATCTGTGTAAACAACAGTGGGGAGAGGTGGACTTCCCGCCCCCGTTTGGACGAGATGCTTATCCAGAGGTTTGTAGCAATACCTACAGACCTGGTAGAAAGAAACAGACCTCCACCTTAGGAAAAAGGCAATAAGAAATTATGTTAAATTTGTAATCACTTCTTCCCTTTATTACTGCTGATTATTCTGAAAATTTAACAAAATTCTAGATATCTCGTCCACTAACCAAAAAATAAACACCAAGTATATATAATGTTGTAGGAGGCAGCAATAGCAGATCTGGATGCCAAGACAGGAGCCTCTCTGAAGCTGACAGTGCTCAACAAAAGTGGGCGTATCTGGACCATGGTGGCAGGGGGCGGGGCTTCTGTCATTTATGCGTAAGTGGGTCTGAATTGACAGCAGGATGAAGATAATTAATATTTTTAACAGCTTGTCAAGTGGGATGCAGAAGAACAGTCCTTAACAATTGCTAAAAACAATTTGTTAAAAATTGGAAAATTCTGTTGGGCCATGACCCTGGGATCCCCAATACCTAGAGCCACACACCATCTGCTCTTTCATTTTCAGGATTTAGAAAAAAAAAGGTTCACATTAATCTCCAAATAAGTTATGAAATATCAGTTCAAATTAATTACCAAGTATGTTAATATGACACAATTACACATTCCAGAGATACCATCTGTGACCTAGGTGGCGCCAGTGAGCTGGCTAATTATGGAGAGTACTCTGGGGCACCCAATGAGCAGCAGACGCACGAGTACGCCAAGACAGTCCTGTCCCTGATGACACAGGAAAAACATCCAGATGGTGTGTGTGTGTGTGTGTGTGTGTGTGTGTGTGTGTGTGTGTGTGTGTGTGTGTGTGTGTGTGTGTATGTGTGTGTGTGTGTGTGTGTGAGAGAGAGAGAGAGAGAGAGAGAGATTCTTGAAGTTATATGAGAAACAATTGATAATCTAATCAACATATAACACATTTATACCATAGATCAATTTAGTACCAAATCACTTGCCTACAGTTGAAACATTTCCTTTGTGTAACACACTTTTATTTATAGTTTAACAGCATAATTGAAAGACTTCATCTTGTCTGATTTAACACTTTTAGTTTGTCTTTTTCAAGCATCTATTAAATCTTAGTTTTTTATTAATTTTTTTTTATTCCAGGAAAGATCTTGATCATTGGTGGTGGTATAGCAAACTTTACCAATGTGGCAACTACATTCAAGGTAAATTCCTCTTGTCAGTGTTACTGTTCTATAAGATGAAATACTAAAAAGGAAATTTTGAATATGTAAACTGGACTAGGTCATATAAAATGAGCCTGAAATGCCAAATGAGATTTGGCCATCCCTGCATAAATTTTGAAAATGTAGTCCCCATCAAGTCGGATGTAATACTTCTCAAGAAGAGGGAAAAAGAAGCATTTCATAGCTTTTTTTTTTTTCTCAACTCCGCCAGGGCATCGTGAAAGCACTGAGAGAGTACCAGCAGCAGCTCATAGAACACAATGTAAAGATTTACGTCAGGCGAGCAGGTCCTAACTACCAGGAAGGATTGAGGGTAATGAGGGAACTGGGTACGTCTACTGAGCACTACTGGGAACTGTTATGATGATAAAAAGGAACTGGCACAATGTCTTTTAACATGCAATGATTTTGAGAAAGATTTTGTTTTACTTTGTGTTTATTGGTTGTAGAGATTATAAGAAAGACTCGACTTATAACAGTATTACCATTGTGATTATAAATTGTTAGAATAATTTATTTTAATCAAAATGTAATCAGCTGGAATGGATATATATTGTTTTCTCTGTGGCCTTAAGTGCAATGAACTCAACTAGGTACAGAGTGAGCAGTTTTATTTTTTGTTTTCGTCTCCTAAATTTTCCAGTTTTCTTTTGATTAGTGTTTTTTTTCAACCTCTCCTATTTGCAAGCTTAGTATTGCATTATATTATTTTATTCATTTGGTAAATTGAAATCTTTTTCCAGGCGAGACCCTGGGTGTTCCTATCCACGTGTTTGGACCTGAGACCCACATGACAGCTATTGTTGGTATGGCACTAGGTACCAGAGAGGTCCCCAGACCACAACCCAAACAGCTGACCACTGCTAACTTCTTGCTGCCTGGAGGGGTGAGTAGTTGAAAAAAAAACTTATTAATAGAAAAAATATAACCGCATACGAACATGCTGTAGATCATTTATGAAGTCAGTGTAAGAAGAATTTAATTTAAAAAAAATAATTTTATAATTAAAGAGTTGACATGTCAGCATTTAGACACCAGGCATTTAGACACCTGAGTGAAGATTTGGCAAAGGCAAAAAATGAAATATTTTGAATGAAGATAATTCTAAAAAAACATAACACATTTAGTATTATATTTCCTTGCACAAATATTCTTGTGGCATTGCTTTGGTTAGTGTGGAATGTCTGTCATTTTAAAATTTGAGTTTCAAAAGAGTTTGAATGCATTTTCCAGGGCTTGGGAAATAAGGTAAAAATATACATTTGATAGAATGTTGTTGGTATACTTTTAGAGTTTTGATCCTTGGTGTTGCAGTACAAAGACTTTAGTTTTAGTCTGATTTGTATTATGCATATTTTACTATTGTGGCATTTCCTTATTGCATATGTAGCAGTATAGTTTTTTTAAATCTCATTTATGATAGAATTTATTTATCTATTTGAATCCTTTCGCTCTGGCAACCGTTTATCTCAAATTATTTATTTTATCAAGTAAAAGTTTAACTGTCAACATCAACATAAGTAGATCTGGTGTTATATAGAGGTTCATACCATACACTTGGTTGGAATCAGTTTAAGAGATGGGGTCGTGTTTTCCAGAGGGCAGCACCACAGGTAATACAGTTATAAGGGGAATTGCTCTTTTTTTTTTTTTCAATTCTAAGTTTCATGGATTGTACGCACATGCATGGCTGTCTGCCTGAGAGGTTGTATTAGGGTTTCAGAATATGTTTGTGTTTTATTTTCTTAGTCATGTTGCATTTAGAAGAAAAAGGTAGTTTTTGAATGTTTTTCATGTTACTGAACATTTTAGCAGCACTGCTTGTTTAATACTTCCTGCATTGAACAATGGTGATCATTTGATATTACAGTACATTCATGCTGTAAACATTTTTTTTTACATATCGGTTTTGTTTTTTTACATAATTCACAAAAGCAAAAAAAAAATTCTGTTGAGTTTCAAAGTATGCATGTGAATGTGGGGTGGAATGTATAGTTTTGCTAGTCTGATGTTTTAGAAAGATTTTTTTTTTTTTTTTGTTTATTTGATTTATAGTTATTCATTCACTTTTTTAGTAAAGATCAGACCACAGAGACAAGACTTTGATTTCTGTTCTGTTAGGAAGCATTGAATATCCATCATAAGCCAGGTTCTATCTCAATTTAAATGTTACTTCATTTCTTTCTCATTCTCATCTGTATCTCCTCTGTTCCCCGCCCACCTAACCAGAGCTTTCTGATTGCGACGAAAACAAGTGTGCATTGCTATTATAATAACACAATGTTTTGACCCCTCCAACCTTCTAAACTTCAACCAAAGCTTTTGTAAAACTTAACGTGTATATTACTATATAGTACCTAGTAAGCATTGATATGTTGACATGCTAGCCATGTATTATTCTATTCCCATAGTTCAGTTTGATGCTGTTTGGCTTTTCCCCCTTTAAGCTTTTTGCAGGTTGATAACTTGCTGTTTTTACAATTAATAATTTCTTGTATATTTATTATTAAGATTTATTAAGCAATCAGGGTATGACTTTTATGGCTCAAATAATTTTCAGGTTTTTTTTTTTTTTTTCCTGCAACCTGACAGTTAATAATTCTTTTCACAGATATGATTATTGGGAGCTTTTTTTAAATTAAATGTATGAACTGAAGTTAATTTACTGTTGGATGTGGAATTTTCCAGCTCGTTGTTTATGTCATTTGTAATTTGAATCATATAGACCATTTTACAATTGTTAAATAGGTTTTGTTTGATTTATTGCATACATGTACAGAACTTCTTCAGGATAATTATGGATTTGGGGGACATACAGAGTCATGTAATTTCAAAATCCTGGCTACAGATAAGATGAAAAAAAGACACTTGTCTTACATTAAAAAAAAATAATATTTTTTGTTGGAGGTGAATACTTACTTTTCTCTTCAATGCACCCCTGTTTATGTAATTTGCTTAGAATTTAATAAAAAGCTTTTTACAACTTTCGAAAAGAAAAAAAAAAGAAGAGATATCTATATTATAATAACACACAAAGGCTCAAATTTATATTTTTAAAAGGATTATCATATCCGTGTTTTAATATCATTCCAGTCTCCGTCAGTGAGTCGTAAAGGTTCAGATGCAGAACTCCACAAACCTGGCAGCAAAGGGGGCGACACCAACACCTCCATGGAGGCCCAGCTTTCTTCCAATAAGGAAATCTCTCATGAACCTCTGTTCACTCGTACAACGAAGGCGATCATCTGGGGAATGCAGAATCGCGCAGTGCAGGGAATGCTGGACTATGATTTTGTGTGCTCGCGGAAAGAGCCCTCTGTTGTAGCGCAGGTCTATCCTTTTGTGTAAGTAGATTGGAGCATTGCCTTATTTATTCATTTAAAATTGTTATTATTTTTTCTGAAATGT